>NW_012236522.1:0-547467 GCF_000787575.1 Acytostelium subglobosum LB1 | reverse complement strand
TATCYCTAYGTTGYTGTTGTTGTTGTTGTTGTTGTCGWTTMTRTTGATGTTGTTGATATTGCTGTCCACTTTGTTGGAGATTATATTGTTGTTGTTGTTGTTGCTGCTGTTGCTGCTGTTGTTGTTGTTGGTATTGTTCGTATGTTGGATGATGATACTGCTCATTCTTTGATTGCTCACCATCATTTGTAATGGATTGAGGAGGATTATAATATTGATGAAGGTTGGATATGCAGCTACCGAGGAAATTCAACGATGACTTGAAGTAGCTCTTGGTGGTCTGTGTGATCTGGGGCGCCAACTTGTTCTTCTCATGAAGGAAGTCGATCAGCCACTGAGTGTAAGAGTCACGATGCTTGTCCAACAGGTTCTCAAAGTACTCCTCGGCCTCTCTCGATGGCAGTCCAGGACTGAACCTGCTGGCGACCTGATTCTGTACATAGTCCATTGTGAACTCATTTGTTGCATCTGTCGCGTCCAGCTTTGTCAAGAATGACAAGTGATACAGGAAGTACGATGCCTCCTTCCTCAGCACAGCATAGATGATCGTGCATATCCTAATGAACTCCTTCCTGTCAAACATAATGATCTGCATCACACTCTCATAATCCTTACTATGTCTCAAGAAGTTGGACATGGGTGTTGGTTCCTAATGTGTTGCGAGTCAGTGAGTGATTGAGCGATCAAACAAAGTGATGGAACACTTACCTTGCCAAGGACAAAACCATAATCAATGTGGAAGAACTTGCCATCACGTGTGATCATGACATTCTCATTGTGACGATCGCCAACGCCTAGGAGATGTGTGATGACTAACCATGCTGCTACACTGTGGCCAAAGGTCTTAATCTTGGTGTGATGATCCTCTGGCTTGAGTGATCGCTTGAGATAATGATGTATCTTGTTCTCGGTGCTGCCAGTGTGTTCTGTGGATTTGTTGTAGATCGACAGCAGTGTCTCTGCATTGGGTACCACCTCGATGAATCCATACTCGCTGCCACAGGGTAAAACAGTGTAGGTGACGATGGAGCTGAGCAGATTGCGTATCTCCTCAGACTTCTCCACGAACAGTGCCTTCTGGGCCACCTCAAACTGTGCTTTGAGGTTCAGATACGTGTCGTTCTTGAGCGTCTTTCTGAAGCCATTGATGGCGGACTGGATGGCGTACTCGTCCTTGGCCTTCAACAGGTTGCCAATCAGCGGGTCAAAGTTCTCGCGAGCCGGTGTGGAGTCTTGCGACGAGCAGTCAGGGTTCATGATGATGTCGGATATCTCGGGCATACTGATCATCTCCATAATCTCCTTGGAATCGATCGATCGCGATGTGTACATGCATATGGCATTGACCATTGCACTAAAGTATGCCGACGAGTGTCTGTACTTGAGCTTGATGAATGAGTCGATGTTGTTCTTCAAGATCCTGCACATCATTGAGATTATGTTCAGAATGACACGGTCCTTTCTGACGTCGTCCTTCTTGAAGATCAGGTCCATACTCTTCTCCTCTCCCGTCTCAGAGTGCACGAGATGGAATGTGAGCTTGAGTGGCCTTGTTGCGCTGTCCTTGATGGTGGCGGTCTCCTTGTTGATACCCTGGATGGTGTACAATGGGTTGAGGGGATAGCGAATCTCCTTGCACTTGGCTAGCAGCTCTTCGATCTTGGTCAACTGCGCCATCAACTCTGGTCCATTGGTCGTGGGCATGCCCTCGAGGAAGCTCAGCAGCTCAAAGCCATCAATGAAGCCTCCACGATTCTTGAGGTCGGGATTCGAGATGAGCTCCAACTTTAGACGCTCGTACTTGGAGTCGAAACCGTTCTGGCAGTTCTTGAGCTCCCACAGCGTGAAATGAGCGATCACTGGCGAGCCCAGTGCCCTGTCAAACAGGAACTTCTTTAGCTTTGAGCTGTTGAACGGCTCGAACCTTAGGAAGTACACCAGTTGGGGGATGTAGTAGACGAGGTCATCGTTTGAGATGGACTCGAGGATGCTGACGGCAAAGTCTCGGATCTCATGGTTGGTGATGTTCTCGTCGAGCAGTGGGAAGACATCCTTGACAGAGATCTTGGGCTCACAGGAAGAGGAGCACATGAGGTAGTAGCAGTTCATCGATTTCTTCTCGGACGACTTGATGATCTGCAACACCTTCTCCAGTTTGTGAGCGGGCAGCTTGCTCCACACGATCGACTCGAGAAGCTTCAGCACCCACTTGGAGTGGCCCTCCAAGAACTCTTTGTTTCGCCACAGAGCAGCACGCTCGTACTCTTGGAACTTCTGTGTGCTGAACGAGTACTGAATGGCACGAATGTGTGACAGGTATGATATGGTTGCCTTGCGCCACATCTTGTTCACTGCAGAGAATCGTCTGATCATTGAGAACTTGAGTGCCAACAGCTCCAATGATGAAACAATGCCATTGTACTCCTTGTTGGTCGATAGATGAACATGACATTGCTTGCAGACCCTCAAATTGGAATAGAGATACCTGTCCTTGAGACTCTCATAGACAGGTTTCTCAATCGACGAGTAGTCAATCGCATGGTTTGTACAAGTTGAGCAAAAGATGTATCCTGTTTGAATGGAGAGATGATGTGTGAGTATGGGTGAGGCAATGACCTGCTGGCAAGTCCAGTACTTACCACAATTGCGACAATGTGTCCTTCGGACATAGAGGTTAAACTTCAACTTGCAGGAATGACACTCGTTGACACTGTTGTCCTCGACTGGCTTGATGAGCTTGCGTGGCTTCATCTCGGTTGATATGTCTTTGGCCATGTTGCTCTCCAAGGCCAAGATGCTCGAACGACTGGCGTTGAAATCGACGATCGAGTCATAGACACCAGACTCTGTGTAGTTGAACTTGTTGTAGTTGCACTCGGCAATGATGCGGGCATGCTCAGTTGGATCAAACCCGCCGTTGAGCGGCTCAAAGCCAAAGAAGTTGCGTGCATCGTACTCTGATCTTGTGTCCTCTAGCCTGTCCTCGAGCACGTGTCGAATGGCTCTGATCAGGATGTTGTCTACGAGTTCAAAGTAGTGCGCTGTGAGGATGAACTTGTCGAGTTGTGGTCCTTTCTTGGAGAGGTCGACGCTGCGGTAGAGAAGAGACTTTACAGTGTTCACCTTGGGCTTTCTCTCAAAGATTGGTGGGTAATAATGATTGTGATTGTGATCATGTGGTGACATTGGATTGTGTTGCTCACTTGTTGGACTTGTATCGACTTTGTCAAAGTCGAGGTAATCGTTGCAGTCGTCCAAGTTCTGGCTCTCCATGCTGTCACCCATCACAATATGTTGTGGTGTTGGTAATGTAAAGTTCTCGAAATCATCGTACCTTGTGGCATAGTTGTTGTTGTTGTTGTTGTTGTTGTTGTTGTTGTTGTTGTTGTTGTTGTTCTTGATGTTGTTGTTGTTATTGTTATTGCTCGGTTGTACATTGGATTGTTCAGAGGCAGCGATTGTGGTCAAAGGTATCTTTAAGATTTGTTGGAATGTTGGTTTGGTCCTGTTGATTGGTGAGCTGATAGGTGTTGATGGCGCAGATGACAATGGTGAAGATGTTGTCGATGATGATGACGTTGATGATGTAGTTGTAGCCAATGGAGTGTTCGAGTACTTGTTGATCAAGTCATCAAATGTTTCAATAAAGTCTAGAACAAACTTGACTGATGTACTATTCATTGGTATATTTGCTGGAGCAAAGATCAGTGTCTTTACAGGTTGTTTCTCGCATTCTCTCTTTAACATCGCAGAGTAAGTATTCATCCATGATGGTATAGTTATCTCCTCCTTATCAGGTAGGATCAACTTTATACTATTACTAGTTTTGTTCATTGTTTGTAGTATATAACTACCTCACAAAGCTAGACAAAGTGTATATATATATTATGTGATGATTGGTATTTGATTGATTGATTTGATTGATTGATTGATCGTTGTAATAATGATATATTAAGTATATTGATTGATTGATTGAATAATTGATTATTGTTGGGATTTAATGTTAATGTACAACAACATATAAATATTTATATGATTTTATATATATATACAGATAGTAAGGTAGAATTGTGAATGAGTTTGGTCTCGTGTGGAGTGAACTTGAGTCAAGTCACTCTACTTCTACACACTCCACAGTCACACACACTCAATACTTCTCACAATTCCGCAACGTTGTGATGTATGTGTGGTTGTCACTTGGGGTGGTGGGTCCTTCCATTCGAACAAATGAATGAATACACTTGACTTGAGAGTTCAAGTTCAGGAGATAGAGATTGAATGTAATAATGATATAGATATGTTATTCATTTATTATAATAATATTATAATATTATCTTCGAGACTTTGATGATTTATACTTTTCTCTCTCTTCTTGTAACTCTTTGAGTTGACTTGTTAGATCGATAACCTTCTTCATCAATTGTAGATCACCATATTGTTTCGCTTTGGCATGTGATAGTTTGGCCATGAGATGAGCCTGGTCGGAATTGTCGGTGAACAACTTCCTGCTCCATGACATACGACTAGGTTTATCAAACAGTTGCACTTGGTGCAGACGTCGGTAGCACTCCAAAGCATCAATGTGGCTGTCAAAGGACATGTAGCATGTTCCATTGTGCTCGCTGACTGCCAGATTCGCCGTCTTCTTTGCCTTTTGAAGGTGCAGCTTGAAGCCGCCGCGCAAGGTCAAGTGTTGATCCAGCTCTTGTCTCAAACCCTCCTCGTCGACACTGTTGGGGATGCCCTTCAGCTTCAACACTGTCATTGCTCCAATGACCTTGTATCTGATGCCCTGTGTGAATAGACCATAGAGTCCAAACTTCTCCACGATGGCCTCTGGCTTGGAGTCGTTGAGCAGCAGCTTGGTCTTCTCGTCCATCGAGTCTGCATCCAATGGTGACGGGGACACAGTCGAGTGTTGAATGACATCGTCAAAGTCCGTCAAGGTGTTGTAACGAATGGCACAGAGAATAGAGGTGAAGTCTCCACCTGGGGCATTGTCTTGGACAAAGTCCCAGAACATGGCGTCGATCTTGTAGGGGAAGTCCTTGTGAATAGCGTTCTCCAGCTGAGCAGGGTCAAGTTGGCGTGGAACACGCTCAATACACAGACACACCTGTTGGTAAAGAGGCTTGGAGTGTTTCTCGTTGCATTCGTCCAGCATATCGTTGTACTTCTTGATGAAGCCATAGTAGTCCTCCAAGGGTGCAGGTTGCATATATGCGTTTGAATCGTTGGTGTAGCCACCCGACCTCGATCGGCCTGTCCTGCCACTCGCATCGACTTTATAGTCGTCCAAGTTAAGCTTGACATCACGGAGGATTTCTGCTGCAGACCTTCTTGGGGCCGAATTTGCTGTTGTTGTTGTTGATGTTGTTGTTGTTGTTGTTTGGGTTGATGATGATGCAGGTATTGATTGGAATGGTAGAGAAATGTCTGTTGACGACTTGGGTGTCAAACCCAGCGATTTAAGTTGCTCCTCGATACTATTCGGTGTTCTTTGCCTCTTGTCCTCTTTCTCAGCAGTAAAGATTGGCTCTTCAAACTGGTCCATGAGATCCAAATCATCATCATTTTGTTGTTGTTGTTGTTGCTGCATTGTCTGCTTCTGTTGAATAAAAGTATTTGAGTTATCCTTTGGGTCTGTTCTAATCTTTCCAAAAAGACGTGTAAAGATTGATTCTGTTGTTGTCGTCGTCATGTCTTGTTAGTCAAAGGAGCCACAGAGAGGGCATACACATAATGACATACCATAGTCAGGAGTGGACGATGACTTTGTGTCTGGCTCTCCATTCGCTGATGTATACATGTCATTGCTGTTGTTGTTGTTATTGTTACTATATTGTCTTGTTGCATTGACTGCTACTATATTATTATTGTTGCGAATGTTTAACAACATCATTGATGATGCGGAGGAGATGGAGCGAGCCAATACACCATCAACAATGTATGACGTTGTCCTCTTTAAACCAATCATGATTACTCTCTAATATATATATATATGTATGTATGTATGAATAATAATATGTATACACACTTTGTAATTTTGTAATGTTAATCAGATAGTAGTTGTAGGTTGTTGTTTGTCTTTTTCCAATTACGTGTATTAGTTGGTGAGAGTATTGGGGTTCACTCGTCTCGTCTTTTTCAATTGGCAATTTCAACCGACCTAACCCCAACCCTTGCCCTCGCCCTTGCCCTCGCCCTCACCCCAACCCTTGCTTGCGCAAAGAGAGCAGGAATCAATCCAGTCCAATCCAATACAATGATCTAGTTGTACAACTATTAATACATATATTAAAGATTCATCATGATGATGATACCATCATTGATTTATTGAAAGGTACTTGATGCACTAATCGATTGTCTGGACTATGAGCTATTAAGAAGGTAATGATTAGCAATGTAAGATCATAGTTATACATAATCAAACTCTATTCTGAATGTTTAACATACATATACATTAAATTGGGTGTGTTGGTTGTTGTGTTTGTGTTGTACTGTGGCACTATGTTGAGTTAAAGTATTCGATGTACTCTGTGTTTTGAATACCATTCAAGTTGATGAGTTCCTCATTACTCTTATCACATATGTTGTCCACTTTGTTTGGTTGATTGAATGAATCATTGAATTTAATCACGCTTCTGATGAGCTTGAGAGATTGGTGTGGCAGTCATGTAATGATAGAATACAATGAGGATGAAAGCTATGGCTCCCATTGAGTTGGCCAAGAATGACAATTGAGTATCTGTGATCATTTTGTTTATGTAAATGTATATATGTGTATGAATAAGTATGCAATCAAGAGTGATGACTGTTTTCAAGGCTCAATCAATAATCATGATCATCAAGTTCAAGGGTCGCCCAGTTGAAAAAAAAAAAGTGAGTGAGCCCCTCATTGTGGCAGAACATGGACTGTTGACAACTGGTTGACCAGAGCCTGATCACTGATGATCCATATCCATTGGATCACTTCATTATCTATATTATATTTATATATTACATCTACATCACCATTTGGTGACCAATGGATGTTTGAATATGTATCTAAGTACGAATGTTCAATGTAACTAGAGCCAATTGTCCTCCAAAGTTCTTGGCTGGGACAACTATGATGATCACGATATGAATTGGTTGGTTGATTGTTAGCAATGGTGATGATGATCAATGGGTTTGTAATGATCATGTGAAGTCCTTAACTTACCTTGGTTGTTGGCCAGTTTATATTGATCGTTTATAAGTATGGCACCACGATTATCCATCATTTCCACGGTAGTAAAGTGCTTTGAACCCTTGGAGAATGTGATTGTAAAGTCCTTGAACAGGATGTAACTTGGTGGGTTTGGTCGTCCAAACATACAGATATAATGATTCTTGTCCTCCTTTATAATAGACATGCTCCATGATTCACTTGATCCTCCACTACATTCATAACTGAAGCTACACTTCATGTCTCCCTTCATAATGTTAAAGGTATGTATGTTCACAGTTCGTTAGCGGATGCTGCTACTGCTCAATGTAGAGTGCATTTGCTGGTACTACTACTATTACATACATCCACAAGCTCCACAGTCTCTTTTCCTTCAGGTTTGATATTGAACTCCTTGTCGCTGTCAGCATGAACCTGAACGATCAGCAACAAAAGTGCCATAACGATCGTATATGTCATAGTTCCTCTTGTATTATACATGTTGTTTGATCAGTCAGTGAAACAGTTTAATGTATGTATATCTCTGTTGTTGATATAAATATCTGATTGTTTGATTGATGGCCGAAAGTTGAAACAACACTTTAAAGTTGCAAGTTCAAAAGAGATAATTGGTTGATTCAATTTATCGAATAATGTGTAAAGTAAGTATATATATGATTATGATGTTAACAAGGTTACAGTGCTCCCATCTTATTACTGGCCTGTTCTCTTCTTGACCTTCTAACTCTTCTAACAACCAATACGATTATTGTTATGATGATTGCCAATAATACAACACTACATACAACTGCAATGGCAATGATACCAGAGACACCAACGTAGTTATCACCTTTCTTGGAGTCACCTTCACAACCATACTGTAGACGATTGTTACTAGAGTCTGGACTGTCCAACACTGAGAAAGAAGGACTGACACTGCATTGTTGACATTGTGGCAAGTTGATACCAAACAGTGACTGGTTGGTCGATGAACTGATCAGTTCATTCCTGGTGAATGTTGGCAAACCATTCGAAAGACCAAACGTTGGGAAGGTGGCAAACAACTGATCATAATCAGTATCTCTAAAGTATTGCATGTTGTTGTCGATTGAGTCCCAACCAAAGAGGAACACTCGTCCACAATGTGGTCCATTCTTAACTGTTGTGGTCGAGGCATTCTTGAAGAGAACAACTCTCAAAGTGTTCATGTTTGATTGATATGTCCATCCTTGGATTGAAACATTCATCACAACATCAGTGGTGATCATGATTGTTGAGTTGTTTGAGTCTGGGAACAGAAGATCTTGGACCAACACTGTGATACTGAGAGTTGGTTGTGCATCAACCTTGGCCAGAGTGTACAATCTTGACGTGATGTTGTTGACTTTATCGTTGGTTGGTTGGGACATGGTCCAAGCAGTAGTTGGGACAGACTTGACAACACTTTGATCAATATCCAATTCTTGGACGGCAAAGATGTCAATTACATTGGGCAAGAAGTGTGAATCAGCAGATTGGAATGTTGTCTTTGGTGCATCATCAACATGATTGATCAATGCTCCAAGTGCAGTATGGACTTCACAGTACACTCCACCCCAATTTCTATCACATTGACATCTTCCATTCACACATTGTCCATGTGGAGAACAAGCATCTTTATATCCACAGTTACTAGTTTGAGTGGAATTATCTTATTATTGTTTAAGTTAGAATATTATATCAGTTATTTAGTTGATCGAATATACATACATATGGCCAAAGTATAGTTTGAGAAATAGGTGTTGGTGTCAATTGTAACATTGAGTTTGGCATATCCTTTAATCAGATTACCAATTGAACAGGTGATAATATCAGAGCTGATGGATGTCATACTACATTCATTATCATTGATGTTAACATGTTGACTCGTTAGATTGAGTGTTATTGGTGATGGTCCAAAGTAACCATGGAGTGTAACAACACCACCATCAGTATAAATTGGTGTAATTGATGATATAATTGGATAACTGGAACTGGAGGCCGCCAAGGTTGTACAAGCCATTGTCATTCCAAAAAATAGAATGGTTATAAAAGAGGAATAGTACATGTTTGTATTATTATTATAATTAGTATTATTTGTATTTGGATTATGTTTGAGAAATTATTTCTATGAATATATTATTTTGATGAGGATTATTATTATTATTTCTATGATTATTAGTTCTTGTTCTTATTATTATTTGTATGATTAATGAATTAAAATACCATATTTGGTTTGATATTAATAGAGTGTGATGGACCGTGAAGATGCACTACTCCGAGTTTAGTGATCACCTAGCTTCCCAAGAACTCAAAAAATGAGGTCTTTTTGATTTTGGGTAGTGTTTTGGTGGACAAGTACCCTTCGAACCCCACTACAAAAGACTCAATGTCCTTTCAAAGTCCTTGCGGCAACTCGCTTTGTAACCTTTACAATGAACAGGACCTTACCTGTTCGATTGGCTATTGTTTATTATTATTATTATTATTATTATTAATTATTATTAATTATTATTAATATTATTATTGTTGGTAGTATTACTATGCAGATATGATGGTGCCTACTCTCCCCCATCCAGGTACGTCACCTTCAAAGTATGAGTGTAGCCATTGCGACAACACTCGCCATTATCAGCAACTGTGATCCAACAATAATACTAGCACTACTTGCACGTAAGTTGGCTACAAGAGTACACTGAGCAGGGTTTGAAGAGAACTGAGCATCATTTGAGCAGTCAACATCGGTGAGGTCCACACCTTTGATTCCCTCACAAGTCGTCTTGTATAGTTCACAGAGTGAGCTGCACACTGGTTGTCCAGTGCCACCGCTGCAACCGACACAACCACGTGCACACACAAACTGTGTCTGAACATCGAAGCATGCCAACTCCTCCTTGGTACTAGGATTGTCACGCACCTGTCTAAAGTGCATCAGCTTGTCGGCGTAGTGACAGGCGCGACTCGACAGGACAGTGGTCGACTGGTTCACACCACAGTACTTCATCTCTGGTGGGATCACCTCGCACTTGGGGTCCACCCGGCTGGCGTAGCCTAGACGAGAGGCGCGGGCATTGGCGTTGATGGTCAGAGTCTCGAGCGAGCCACAGTCACCATGATCGTAGCCACATTCGAATGTGTTGCATATCGGGTCACAGACACCATTGGCCAACATGTCACGGGTGCAGCCTGCGTCGCACAGGCTCAGGGCCGCCTCATCCATTGGCGAGTTGCAGTCACCACCGTCATTGTTGCACATAAAGTGGTTGCAGGCAGCGTCACACCAGCCATCACCGACGTACTTGATCTTGCACCCCTTGGCACACTCTCTATTCCTTACGGTCTCTTCACGACAGTCGCCACCGTCAAACTCGCAGTCATGGACATAGCACTCAATGTCACATGTACCGTCCCGCACCTTATTATTGGCACATCCAGGGCTGCACTCCTTATAGTTGCGCTTGGGCGGAGGAGTCGGGCAGTCCTCATAATCAAACTGGCACGACTCCACGTAACACTCTGGATCACAGTGTCCATCGCCCATGCTTGTCAGAGGGCATCCAGGTGCACAATACTTGGCGTCTATGTTGTTTGATTGATTGAGTACATGAGTGAGTCATAGGGATAGTTACAGATCAAGATTGGTATTGATACTTACCATCTTCTTGTTTGCCATGGCAGTCACCACCGTCAAATGAACACTCGATCACTTGACATCTGGGGTTGCAGACTCCGTTGCCGACCATACCCCAGTCACATCCAGGGTAGCACTCTCGCGTTGTCATTGCGTTCAGACAGTCACCTCCATCGTATAGACATTCTGTGACATTGCATCTCTTGGTACAGTGGCGATCGTTGATCTGGGATTTCAGACAACCAATGGCGCACTCTTCTGGCATTATACCTTCTGGAATACAATCATTTAGATCATACGCGCAGTCTTTAACATTACATTTAGGGTCACACATGCCATCACCTCTCATCTTCTCCTTGCAGCCTGGCGCACATTCCTGTTCATCATCCCAAGACGGTCTAGTATTCAACAAACAATCACCAAGATCGTATGCACATGCTCCATTATTACATTCTGGATCACACTTGCCATTGCCTAGCCAACCTTGTCTGCATACTTCGCTACAATGATCTAATATGATTGAAAGTGTGTGAGTTGAGTTGATTTATTGAGAGTGATTCATTGATTGATTGATCACATACCAATATTTAGTCCTGATCCTGGACAATCACCTCCATCATAGTTGCAGGATTCTACATTACAACTTCGATCACAGAATCCATCACCAATCCACCTTCTTGGACATTTAGGTGCACACCTTTCTGTTGATGGTGAGCTGTTTACATTATTTAATAATATTAATAAAATTAATAACAATAATATATTTATATTGGAAGAAATAATCTTCATTTATAATGATTAATATATATATATATATATTCCACTACAATTGTTGGTGTCGTCAATTAAGGACAAATGCAAAGACCAAGTCAACACATACATACTCCACACACATTTCTTACAAATTCCTGACTACTCATACAATCAATCAATCCAATCATGTCATATGACACATTTCATATCTAATCACTGAACATTCCATTGTATACTGACCATCATCCTACATCTTTGACCATCAACACTCACCACATTATGATGGTGTTGAGTATGTCTGTGAGTGTGAGTGTGAATGTGTGTGTTTAATTGATTGATTGACTACAAACAATAATGATGATACATTTATACATACAAGGTCTCAAAAGAGAAGATCTTTGGTAACACTCTATGTTGTTTAAGTTATATGCATGATTATCTTGAATGAAACAGTGGTAAACATCTGATAGTTTGTATCTGTATTAAAGTGTATTTTTTTGAAGATCACATTCAAGTTCAAGTTCAAGTTCTCAATGAATAATGACAACATGTGCAACTGTCTAGAATTTACAAATATCTCGAAAGGGAGAGATATTTATCTCAACAGTTCCAAAGTGTACTTGGTCCCATTATCATATTTCGATGATTGAATGGGAGATCATATAGAATGTTAGATTGAGGCATCGAATACAATAAAGCAAGTAAATAATATTAATATATAACTTTTGGATATTTCTATTTTCATGAAAATCATCTTGAACTTCCAGGTTTGACAACCATGCCAAACTACATACTACAATTATTCTACAAACCAACGAATATAAATAAATTATATTAGTTGTAGTCTAATAAATAATAAAAGGTAAATTACAATTTATTCGTTATTGTGGGTTGAGATAATGTGTAGTGTAGTGTTGATTCACAATTTGATGGATTTATGAAGGAAGATATCCACCCTTTAGTATAAATATCCAGGGAACACTCACTGAGATATCAAATATAATATCATTAATATAAATAATAATAATAATAATAATGTATAGTTATATTTATACACTCTTTATAGTATTGTCTCTAATTTTTGTTGGAACATCTGCTCATCAGCCTATCTATACTCCCTATGTTCTTCAATCAGGACCTATAATCCTTCCCAACAATGAATATTATCAAACTCCAGGAGTCAATTATTTTGATAGAGAAATTATCTATAGTAGCTTCCATCCCCATGCCAGTACCTTTGCATCTGGTATCCACCCAATGGATTATGGTCCCTGGTAATCCAAAATAATTCAAAGAATAAAGAATTGTCTCATCAGTCTTGTGTCTAACAAGGATATCGTGTTTTATGCTATTTACCATTATCTGTTAAACAAATTGTGTGGAGAATTATTATATTGTTCTTAACTCTCATCTAAACTATGTATTCATTTTGATTGATTGATTGAGTCTGCATACTGTTGTTGTCATCCACTGGAAAGTTCAATCTTTTTGGATTTCTTCCATCTACAGCTCGTTATTGTTCTTGAGTCATTTACAGAATTTCAATCATTCCACAAGGAGATAGCATCAATCCCACAACTTGCCAATACAGACTGGACATACTACTATAAGATAAGACAGTACTTACTATCTATCATTATATACATATCAATCTATCATTCATTCATACGAATAGTTTCTGTTCCCGAAGATGGAAAATGATTGAGTTAGTTGATGGATGGATGGACCAAAATAGATGATGTGATATGGATGGGTGGTCTTGTGATCAAAGTGGTCTTGTCACATTAAAGTGTGTTTGACGACCGAGTCGTGACTTGGACAAAGATTGAAGATGATTTTCATTTTTTTTGTTTAAATTCTTTTCTTTTCAATTTTTTCAAACATTCTGTTTTAGGTGAGTGAGTGGAGGGGAAAGTGTGTAGGGGTCTGGTTGGGTGAGCAAGGTAAAGAGTGGAGTAGATTGTTGTTGATGAGTGTGAACGTAACTTGCAAGCTTACTTAGTTATCAAGAGAGAGAGCGTGTGTGTGTGCATATACAGAGGTACTTGTTTATATTTATATCAACTATACATATATATATTATAAGTACTTTACTTTACTTTTAGTAAACCTTTCATTCAATCAATCATCATCATCATTATCAACACAAGCCATAAACAGTATACTGTTCAAGCCTGTGCATTTAGACCAACACTCGATCGAAAGACAGGACAAGAAGGAAGTACCGAGTGAGTGAAGCGAGCCGAGAAAGTTAGATAGATATCAACATCAATCAAACAATCAACAACAGCTTGCAATCAATCAATCAATCAATCATCAATATCATCAATCAATCAATCAATATCAACCAAACTTAAAGGCATTTCAAGAACCTTTTGAAAGAAGCGACGTGGAGAATGTCACTAAACTGGGCCGATGAAACAGAGATGGAGGAGAAGGCAAGGGAGACCGAGCTAAAGGAGAACCCACAGCTCGCTGAGGAGCAGCGAAAGATTGAGGAGAGAGAGAGAGCCGCGAATGAGGAGAAGCTCAGAGCGAGAGAGGAGTTGCTCCAGCAGCAGCAGCAGGCACAGGCTCAGGCGCATCAGACCTTCCAGAGACAGCAGCAGGAGTACAGCAGAGGTGGTCGTGGTGGTCGTGGTGGCTACCAGGGTCAGGGCGGCTACAACAGAGATGGTGGCAACAACAACTACCAGCAGGGCGGCTACAACAACAATAGAGACGGTGGCAGTGGACGTGGTGGCTACAACAACAACAACAACAGCAACTACCAGCAGGGCGGCTACAACAAGCCAAGCTACGGTGGCAACAGAGGTGGTTTCAACAACAGCAGAGACGGCATGAACAACAGCGGCGACAGACAGCAGCAGTACAACAACGAAAGACCTCAGTACAACAACGACCGCAACAACAACGCCGGCGGCGAGAATGGCGGCTCGAGATACCAGCAGCCACAGAGACCCAAGTACGACAACACCGAGATGACCGTCGTTGTCACTGGCTACGAATTCCAGAACAGACAGCCCGATGAGGTCAAGAACGACTTGGGCAACTTCATTGAGCAGCACTCACGATTCTCTGCCGAGGAGAAGCCAAAGATCGAGAAGATCGACTTTGGTCGTCAGGGCGCTGTCGCCTACATCGTCATGAAGGACAAAGAGTCCATCGAGCGCGCCTGTCAACTCAACGGCGAGTGTCTGCCCGGCAGCACCGCCGCTCTGGTCTTCCAGACGCACGCCGAGAGCAAGCAGCAACTTAGACAGCAGCAGCAGCCTCAGCAAGGAGGATCGTTGAGGACCTCATTTGGCGGACAGCAATCGTCTTCGGGCACTGGTGCGCCAAAGCCCAGCCCATTTGGTGGCGCCGTGCCAGTCGACACCGACAAGTTTATGCGTGAGCGCTTCGAGAAACCCGACCAGCAATCCCAGCAGCAGCAAGAGGGCGACCAATCACAGTCTGCCCAGCCTGTGCAGCAGGACGACGGCTCCAACTCCCAGCCATCCAACCAACCTCAACAATCACAACCTTACCGATACAACAAGGACAAGCCAGCCAGGAGGATGCAGTCGTCTGGCGACAACACAAACAGTCTGAACAGCAGCGGCGGCAGCAGTAGTCAGGCCAAACCATTTGGTGACAAGCCATACCGCAACAACAACACGACACCATTTAACAAGAACGAGCGTCCACAAAAGAAAGAGAACAAGCCCGACGAAGAAGGATGGATCGAGACACGTGGTGGCAAGATCAAGGAGCCAAAGAGCAAGCCTGCTGCTCAGACCGCCAAAAAGGTTTGTTTGATTGATCATTCATGTACATAGATATAACTGTTATCACTCACTAACTTCCATTCCTCTCCCCTACCTTCCTTTACCCTTTTACAATGATATAGGAGGCTGTTCAGAACAAGTTTGCTGTCTTGAACCTTGAGGACGACGAAGACAACTAGACTATTTACCTTGCCCACCTCACTCAGACTTAAGGAACGACGAACAACCATCACTCTACCAAACACAACAACAACAACACCACCACCCCTATACCTTATAATCAGCCGCCGACATTGACTGGAACAATCAATCAAGGTGACCAACCCTACAAGGTCACGGGTCTATATCTGATCACAATCCATTCATTCAATCCAATGCTATCGTGATCTTTTCAATCAAACCAATCAAAAACACAATAACATTCATTCAATTAATTACCTTTATATATCCATCATAGTAGTCTTCCTTCCTTCCTTCCACCCTTCATTACATTTATGTTACTGGTGTTTACCCAGCCCACCCAGTCAGTCATATGACCATGGTCTCCAGAACAGTGGTGTGATCGATTGATCACAGCACACCACCCCCACCACCAGTTTATTATTGTTAGTGTATGATTGCTATGGATCGTTAGATGTGATCCATGCATATGATTATGAATATGAGGAGGATGTTATTGTTATTTGAATCCAAGTAAGAAATATATTCCCTATCATTGTAGATTATTTGTTATCTTTATAAATAATGGTAAGTGATCCAAAGGATTGATAATGATAGAATGTTCACTAATGAACAATATAAAATTATAAAGGGAAAGAAGAATACAACATCAACCACTTCGACATCAACTACTACTTCACCATCCAGTTCCAGTTCAATGAAACATAATGGAGGATGTCAAGTTCCAACAACACCTAATTCTCCAGGTTTAGTTATTAGACCAGTCAATAACAAAGTTGGAGTGGACGACTTGGTTATGTTATCCGATGTCACGGAGGTAGCCTTAAACAACAACTTACAACAAAGATATAAAGATGAATTGATCTATGTAAGTCCGTTCATTCAATCAATATGGAATAATTCCATTACTAACTCAATCACATGATCAATATACATAGACTTCAATTGGACCTGTATTGGTATCTTGTAATCCATACAAACAACTTGGCATTTATGACAAGAAGTATATTGATCTGTACAAGGGCAAGCATGAGTTTGAGATACCACCTCATGTTTATAGTGTCGCAGATAAGGCATATCGCGCACTAAGGTCAGAACATGAGAATCAATGTATTATAATATCAGGAGAATCGGGTGCTGGAAAGACAGAGGCATCAAAGTATATAATGCAATATATCGCCAGTATCACTGGTAGTAGCAAGGAGGTCGAAAGAATCAAGAACCAGATACTTGAGTCCAATCCCCTACTTGAGGCATTTGGAAATGCCAAGACACTGAGGAACAACAATTCTTCAAGGTTTGGAAAGTACACCGAGATACAGTTCAACTATGCTGGTGACCCTGATGGAGGCAAGATCACCAACTACTTGTTGGAGAAGTCAAGGGTCGTCAAGCAGACAGTAGGTGAACGCAACTTCCATATTTTCTACCAACTGCTCAGTGGTGCATCCATAGAGGAACGTAGTGAACTTGGTCTTTTACCGATGGATCAGTATGAGTATCTAAACAAGAGTCAATGTGTAACTGCCGATGGTATTGATGATGTTGCTGGATGGAAGGCAACAATCAATGCAATGAATGTAGTCGGAATCAATCAAGATGATCAGAAACAAGTGTTAAGATTACTATCTTCAATCATCTTGCTGGGCAATGTACAGTTCACCAAGTCAGAGAAGGGGGAGGACCAAGCAGAATCAAAGGACAAGGAGCTCATTGCAACTATTGCAAGGTTAATGGGCGTCAGTGCCTCGCAACTAGACAAGTCTCTTGTCACACGTGACATAAGCATGGGACAAGGTATGAGGAAGTCACAATACTCTGTTCCTCAGACTGTAGAGCAGGCCATCTATGCACGAGATGCCCTTGCCAAGGCAATCTACAGCCGATTATTCGATTGGCTCGTTCGGTCCATTAACAAGTCAATCGAGGTCACTACCAAAGGCAAAGTGATAGGAGTCCTAGACATCTATGGATTCGAGATATTTGAGGTAACTATCTAGTTTGGATGATCACATGACCAAAACGAAAGAATGATCAACACACCAGGAACCATTCCACTTACTCTTTCATTCAACCAATCAATCAATTATAATAGAATAACAGCTTTGAACAGTTCTGCATCAACTATGTCAATGAGACATTGCAACAGATATTCATTGACTTGACTCTCAAGACTGAACAGGAGGAGTACGTGTCGGAGGGCATCAAGTGGGAGCCAGTGGACTATGTAGACAACAAACCTTGTGTTGATCTCATTGAGAAGAGACCATTGGGCATTCTATCGTTGTTGGATGAGGAGTGTCTGTTCCCCGAAGGCAACGATTCCAGTGTGTTGGAGAAGATGGAGAGACATTGCGCAACACATTCACATTACTCCAAGCCTGGCTTGACATCAAAGAATCAACAGCAATTCAACATATCACATTATGCTGGCAAGGTTGCGTACAACATCGATGGATTCCTCGACAAGAACAGAGACACACTATTCAATGACCTTGTCGCATTGGCCACATCCTCATCGCTCACACTTCTTGTTGAGGTGTTCAACCAACATGCACCTGCCAATGGTGATGCACTTGAATCAGTGGAGGTAGTGTCCAAGAGTGTTATCCCAACAGACAAGAAGAGACCAATCACTGCTGGATTCCAGTTCAAGTCACAAGTGACCGCACTACTCAAGTCGTTGTATAGTTGTAGCCCTCACTATATCCGTTGCATCAAGCCAAACGAGAACAAGGGAGCACTTGTTTGGGATCAGGACAAGGCGGCCCAGCAGGTGAGGTACCTTGGCCTGTTTGAGAACTTGTTGGTACGTCGAGCTGGCTTCTGCTATCGTCAACCCTACACCAAGTTCATGAAGAGGTACTACATGATCACAAAGAAGACGTGGCCAAGATGGGAGGGACAGGATGCCAAGGTGTGCGCAGAGATTGTGCTGCGAGAGATGGAGGTCGATGCAGCCGAGTACCAATTCGGTGTCACCAAGATCTTCATACGCAACCCTCAACCTTTGTTCAAGATGGAGGATAGGCGCACAGCTCGTCTCGAGGAGTTGGCCACAAAGATACAGTCCGTGTGGAAGATGTATCACACTCGCAAGTGGTACCTACGCATGTTGGCCGCAAGGAAGATACAACGAGCGTACCGAGCTTGGCTACTCAGGAGAGAGTACGTCAAGTTGAAGAACTACTCACAGAGTCTGTTCGATGGCAAGAAGTCTCGCAATCGTAACAGTCTTGTTCTGTCATCAACCGCATTCTTTGGCGACTTCCTATCTGTGGCGAAGGACAACTACACCAACAAGGTACTACGTCGGGAGGAGGGAGATCAAGCTGTCGTACGTCTAAGTATCTCGGTGTCCAAAGTTGATAGACGTTACAAGGTTCAGAAGCGTGAGCTAATCATCACCAACAGTCATCTCTATCATGTCGCCACTCACAAGCCCAAGAAGGATGGATCATGGTTCGTACTCAAGCGAAAGATAGCGTTGGGTGCCATCGCCAAGATCAGTATGAGCACACATTGCGACAACTACTTTGTCTTGCATATTACTAATGATGTCGATCTCATTTGTGAGACTGGACAAAAGACGGTATTCATCACGATGCTCTGCTCATTGTTCCAGAAACTACAAGGACAATCATTGGCCATTGACTTTAACAATGAAATCAAGTATCGATCGGGCAAAGGAGAATCAGAGGTGAAGTTTATTCAAGTGGATCAACTACCCAAAGATAAACACACTGTTGCCAAGTCCTCCAATGGTCATCTAAAGGTGTCTGTCATTGCCGCATAGTTTACCATCACCTATCCCATTCAAGTCAACTTCCAACAAATAAATAACATTATTATTATTATTATTACCTTTTAAGGGCAAACAGATTTGAGAATAGTGTGAAGGGTTAGAGAGTACTTGCTGGATTCACTCATTCATTCATTCATTCACTCATTCATTGACATGAGATAACATTATTCATAAAGTAGTTGTTTATCAACTTCCAAAGTATTACTAAATAAATAATGGATAATAAGACAATTAATTGTGTTTGGGAAATATATATTATTAAGGTAATCGATATCACTGATTAGTGTCGACAACTACCTTGGTAATGCAGGATTTGTAAGTAACACAAGAGTTGTGAACATTGAACATCCAATTGGATATTGCTGAACAATCACTCAATCTCAATCCAATCAATCTAAATTAAGTTGAATCAACATATTATTATAAATTGATATATACTTGCATAACACCTACTTACATCTGCAATGCTGATGACGATGATGAATACACCAATGGATTGTTTGTCTCACGACAACATCATGATGCATCTCAATTAGTATTTGGATTATTGGTAGTGATTGAATGAATGAAGGCACCTGTTAGTTTGAATGGATGTCCTTCAGCTTGTGTGTGAGTGTGTGTGGGTGGGACAAAAAGGACAAAGGTTCCAAGATTGACACAACCCCGTTCAATTATTTGATACATCGGTATGGCCTCAGGTCCAAATAGAGGAATAAGTCAAGGATGGAACTATTCCATCAATGTGTTCATAAAGGAGCCAAGTTGATTGTTTTTAAAATATATTTTCATTAATTTATTAATTCTTTGATAAATATAAACAAACAAATATTATTCCCTATATTAATTATTATTATTATTATAAATAATTATATTTAACTAAAAACTATGGTTAACTATCGCATTTTTATCACATTGGTCTTGATGACCTTTATTATTCAAAGTACCTGGTCACAGGATTCTTCAAGTTCTGTTTCAAGCTCTGCCTCGAGCTCTGATTCAAACTCTGGATCTAGCTCAGATCATGGAGGTCCACATGGTGTGTGTCTGGTCTGCAAGAAGAAGGATGAGATATGTGAGCCAGTATCATCAATCTGTGAGCTTGGAACCGTTTGTATCGAAGTCTCCAATGCCACATTCAAATGTGCCTCCCTTCCAACCAAGGGCGAGAACTGCAACATGACCAAGCTATGCAAGGATTACTATGCTTGTGACCTGATAACCTCAATCTGTATTGAGAAGGGTTATCTTGGTAAGTCATCTATTCATTGAATCACTCATTGGAGCAACTCTCTAACATCTTATATACATTTTAGGATATGATGAGGCATGCACCAACACTACCCAATGTGCTCATGGATTGTCTTGTGAGGAATCAAAGTGTATCAATCCGAAGTATCCATCGTGCCAGACCAAGACCATGTGTAAGTGGGATGAGACTTGCAACTCCAACCTCAACTGTAGTGCTCCAGTTGCCAATGGTGGAAACTGTACTGCCGATGATGACTGTGCTGTCCAAAGTTCTTGTATGAATGGTACCTGTGTCGTCTACTTCTCCGTGGGTCTCAATGGAGCATGTGACTCCTCTGCCGAGTGTGATATTACCAAGGGTCTTACTGTATGTAATCCAACAATCCATCAATCCATCCATACAAGATCCAATACTAATACATTGTTCATTCACTCTAGTGCATGAACCATACCTGCCAACCAAAGACTGTTCTTGAGTCCACTCCATGTAACTCAACTTTGGACTGTATCTCCACGGGATCAAACAGTATCTGCAAGTGCTCTGGTGGTAACTCTGGTCCATCCAACGGTACCTGTCACTCCTACATCGATCTTACTCAGGTCACCAAGGACATCTTTGACACCTATTTCAAGTGTTTGAGGGACAACAAGTGTCCTGATGTTGACTACGTGATCCCAGCCAGCTGTGCCTACAAGTGTGGAGACATTCTCACCAAGACCTACGCCAATCCATGTGACGGAAGCTCCTCCACGACCACCAGTGCCTCGACCACTACCAGCGCCACTACCACTGCGTCCACTACTGCCACCACTGCCACCACCACTGCCTCTACTACGGCCACTACTGGCAACCCTGGTACCACCACTGGTACCACTGGTAACCCAGGCTCGACCACTGGCAACCCAGGCACCACTACCAACAATCCATCGTCCACGACCACTTCGGGTCCATCGTCAACATCTGATGCATCCAGCCTCCAAGGATTCATCGTCCTGTCCACCGCACTGACCTTCATCATCATGTTGTAACTCGATTGATTGATTGATAGTCGTCATCCTCGTCCACCGATACATAATCGGCAACTCCTGTTTATAATAATAATACAACAACATAACATACACTTTACTCTACTTCTTCATTCCTTCTTCTCTCAACTTACTCGCCAGTAGTTCATCTTGGAACTTGACTTCACTCAACTCATCTTTTGATGTAAAGAGTATCTGTTGTTCAATACCTTCAAACGATGTTATCATCAATTGTTTACTTGCAGCATACAACATCTTGGTCATCACTCTTGCCATGTCAGGGCACCTGGTCGGTCAATACATCAATCATGTTAGTATCACTCCAAACAGTCAGAGCTCTACTTGCAACATAACATACCATAACATGAATACCATTCGATGTAACTGTTTGGACTCACAATGATAGTCTGCCAATACGAATGAACCATCGTTCTCTGGCAACTCGTCTAGGAATACATTGTAAGGTGTGTCTTTTGGTAGTGTCTTTGACACAACAATACTATCTCTTGTATCATTCAACTTGAAGAAGATATATGAATGACTACCAGCATGTCTCATCTGGTTATATGTATCAATACATTCGCTTGATAATTGTATATCTGGTCGAGACATTGTCAAGTGAGTGAACAAATGATTGATTGTTTGAAGATCTCATTCATTTGACTTTGTAACATCAACTGTGCAAAGTGCAGTTATAAATATACAAGTACATAATAAGTATATATATACGTATAGCATGAGCTTGGAGCATGGCTACACTACATTGATAACCAACTCAAACTTTGACATTGAGTTGGTCAACTTGGAGAAGGCGCTACATAATGCTTCATTCGTCTCAATAGATACAGAGTTCTCTGGTGTTGGCTATCACAAAGGATTGAAACTAAGGTATGTGACATAGCATAAGATAACAATAACATGTGTGAACTAACAAACATGTACATGCCTATACTCCAGTAACATTCAAGATAGATACTCATTCATATCAAAGTTGGTCAAGTCAAGGTCATTACTCCAACTTGGAATTGCAGTGTTCACAGAGACAAAGGAACAAAGTAGTGCAACAATCAGTACTTCAGCTTCAAATGATGATACATTGAATGGAAACAAGAAGAGACCATTGGACACTGGTACTACTACTTCATCCTCATCAGACGCATCAACATCATCATCATCGTCTTCGCATAACTATCACTATGACGTCAGAATATTCTCATTCTTATTGCTCAATCAATCAGAGTTCCAGGTGTATCCTGCCTCAATGACATTCCTCGTTCAGCATGGATTCGACTTTAACAAGCTGTTCACCGATGGTATACCATTCACTCCATTCACATCATTCTCCTCATCGCACTCTACCTCAACAGTGTCCAACAAAAAGGCCAACAACAATGGACATGGCAACAATAATAACAAGAATACTGCTGTTGCACCAAAGGAATCCAAGCAACATAGGCTCATCGAAGTACTTTCAAAGCATCGCCAACCAGTTGTCATACACAATGGACTCTTTGACATACTATTCCTTTATCAGAGTTTCATTGGCGATCTCCCCGATACACTCAATGAATTTATAGTCAAGTTCACCAATGTCTTCCCAAAAGTGTAAGATTGACTGGATACATTCATTTGCTCATCAATTACTTACTCTCATCACTCGTAACCTAGGTATGACACCAAGTATATCTCTGAGTATAAGGTCAACGAGAATAGATCATTCCTTCAATATCTATTCCTAAAGTAGTGAGTATCATGTTAACAATCAATCATCAAATCAAATCCAGTACTAATACTGCCATAATCATACACTACCAGCGAGCGCAACAACTATCAACGAGTACAATCCAAACAATCATACCTATCATGTGACAAGGTTATTGGAAGTTTGGATGGTGTGAGGTCTGAGCCACTTGTCAATATCCTGCGGTCAAATGCCAAGAGCTACGATGGTTCCAAGATATGTCCAGACTTTGCTGTATGTTTGATCGATCAAAGATCCAATCAATCTATCCACACTAATAATGCCATTGCCTTTTTTTAGAATCATGGATATTGTAAGAATGGAATTGGATGTACTCTCTCCCATGATGTACAGATTGTACTTGATGAGGATGAGTTTAGGAGGGCTAGTGCCAGTCAGGCCAAAGCAGCCAAGAAGATGAGGAAGGACAATAACAATGATAACACGATTACCAACAAACCTGTTACAAGTACCACAACAACATCAACAACTCCAACACTGGCACCAATGTCATTATCCACAGAGATGGATAACTTACCATTCAAACTCAATCAAGATTCCACCTCCATGATCACATCCTCATTGACATCGACATCGACTACAACTACGACAACCACAACATCAATCTTATCCCCAAACAATAATGAGCCACTGCTGCTGAGCAGTAACCTAATGGATGTCACTTTAAGTGCTGACACAGCCAGTGACTCCAATGCACACTCTGCTGGATACGACTCTGCAATGACTGGGTTCATCTTTGCCTACTACAAACATCTTGTGTTCCGATCAGAGAAGCTACCCGAGCTGGAGAACAAGATATATCTTACAGGCAAGGAAGTACCATTGCTATTAAAGAAGTCAAGCTATGCCTAGAAAGTATGGAGTGTACTCCAATACTTTACTTTATTATTATTATTTAGTACTATAGATTATGATTATGATGTTATTATTGTTGAATGTTGTTGCAGTTTGTTGTTTTAAGTCGTCGTACATTTTGATTGATTGATTGGTTATTCTTGTGGCTTCAGGCCCAAGTTACCATCGAGTCCCAGACCCTCCTCAATACTCTTGACGAGATTGTTAATGTACTTCTTTGTGACTCTGATTCTGTTCTTCATCTCCTCTGGATTGACCAGCGCAACGTTGATATAGACTCCTTCGGACAATAACTCGGTGATACCCTCAGCGTTGGCTTGTTGGTATTCAAAGAACAGTTTGCCAGGGACGTTGTCTTGAAGATAGAATCCAAACACGTAGGTATACTTGAGTATCCTTCGGCACTCTATCAACAGCTCGAGGGCTTCGTAGAGGAAGTCTGGATTGTGGTTGGTCAACTCGCGGAACTGGTTCATCTTCTTCTCGATCTCATCTTGTCTCATCTTCATGGCGTGCTTCATCAACATGTCATGGTTGAAGTATCGGTTGAAGTAGTGAAGGAATCTGTCACTCTCTTGCTTCACCTTGGCCGCACTGTCGTCCTCCTTCTTGCCATCGGACGTCTCGTACTTGTTGCAACTGTAGAAGCCTCCTGTGTGCTGTCCGTGGTTCTTCCAGTCACCGCGACACATCCAACACCACTCGCCACCACATCCACCTTGCTCCTTTCGACACACCATATGATTACAGCCTTGGATTCTCTCGGTAGGCATGCCACAGTGATAGCAGGACTTGCATGTTGACATGATCAGCTTGACACTCTCCTGATCGTTACTATTCTTGGACTTCCATTCAGTCAACTGATGACAAGAAACTGGATTATGCTTCTCACATCCACAGGAGAAACAGAACCTTGTACCACAGTTACACTCGACCACATCATTTGGACGGCCAACTCCTTGGTACTTAATTGCATTGCCACAGTTTGGATTTGGACAAAAGACCATGTGCTTGTCATTGTTAACAAAGTCCTTAATGATAAAGTACCAATATCTAGAGTGATTATGAGTTAGGTTGTGTTCAAAGTGAAGTAGTTTGATTGAATACAACATACCTATGGTAGTCTCTGTCGGATGCCAACATCTTCCAGTTCTCGAATGTTAATTTACAAGTACAACGTGGTGAGACACATGAGGAGTTGATGATCTCACTGCCATTGGCAATAAGCTCCTCATGCAAGTATGTCTTCCAGCAACCTAGGCAGTATGGACCATGTCCACAGTTAAGTGAGAAGGTCTCTGATTGTGGATATAACTCGAAACAGATCAAACATGGTTGTCCAACAAAGTCATTCACCACCTTTTTCGTTGGGATACCGGCTTTGGAACAATATCTATCTGGATCATCAAAGTAGTTACACATCACCTTATCGTCGTCCCATCTATAAATTGTTATTTGGTTGAATGATTGATTGTTGGATTAGAATATGTCAGAGGAAAACGAATAATATGTTTTTAACATACTTAAAGTATTGTAGGAGTAATATTGCAACACCAGGAGATAGGTCTATTTGGCTTGAAAGTCGTTCTGCAAGTTGGACAATCTTCTTTTCAATCTCTGGCTTCTCCATACATATGAATAATGGTCCTTCCTCGTCCTATAATTAATAAATATTAAAAGTATGTTAGGATAATCAATTACAAGTGCCACTTTTGATTGAATTGAACTTACCTCATCCTCTTCAAGGAACCAATCATTTGGATCATAGTCGGCAATATCTATGTTTGATGCCACATCACTGGCACAACTGTTGGTGTCTTCATTGCTGGTTTCAATGTTGTGGCGCAGGGCAATATGGGTGAGGAACTTGGATAGACGCTCATCGTCGTTGACTGTCAGGTCCTTGGAGCGTCTTCGCTCCATTGAAATGGAGCTCCTTCTCAAAATGGATGAGAAACTGCCTCGACGTCCTTTGTTTGGACTGGATGAGCCCGTTGGGGATTTAAGATAATGTGGATCGGGCAATCCCATTGGGCGGATAAGTGTTGAGGTGTCCACACTGTGATTTATAATGTTTGGTGCCTCTGATGCCACCTGTGCATTATGTTCGCTTTGTAGTGGCGTGTGATCATTATATGTGTATTCATCCATTATTATTTAATAAATGGGTTGGTAGGTTGCTGCTGCCAAAAGTATGTATAAGTGTACAAGGTATTTAAAGTATTTTATGTCTCCTTCGTTCTAGTCTTAGTAAGATTTAAGTTGGTAGTAGTAAGGTGTTTGTTATAAAATGACGATAAGCAATAAGGATTGGAATGTGTAAATTGACACTGCCGTCGTCGTCGTAATCCAGTATCAGTGGATATTTCGTTCTATCAATTATCACAATAAAGTAAAGTGATGTGTCAATATGAGTGTGTATATATGATTGTATGTGTATGGTTGTTATGTATCTGTGTATGAATGATTGTGTAGTGATATTTGACAAGTTGTAGAAAGTGATTCACACAATGAATGAGTCTGCTGGCATTTATCTCAATGAATAAGTTAGAGAGAGAGTAGAAGAGAGATGGATGTGGTGAATGTTGAATTGACAATGAAGACAGAGACACCTCCACTCCCCCTTCACATGATAGGTGGTGTACCATCCACACCACAACAACAATAAATATCAATTGTGTGTGGATTTAGGGGTTGTCTGGTATCCACACCACACCCACCACCAATGAGAATTATTACCTTAAATGGTAATTGTGTTGTTGGATGGTGGTGTGGGTCTAGACTAGTCCAAACTAAGAATCATCAATCAATTATTTCCTCTGTGTCTGTCTCATTGTCTCTCATTGTGTCTCTTTCTATGCTTGTGATAGGATTAATCTTGTATACCTTCATAATTCAAAACAAAACTTAGTACATACATCTCGTCATCTTCATTGCATTTGCAATCAATGAATCATTGAATGAAAGGATCATCTTCCCAAAAGAGGTCATTTAGATCTGTACAGTAATAACACTCTAGGTATCCATTAACACAATGAGAATGAATGAATATTGGTTGTTGTTGTACAAGTATTGTTATTATTAATAAATGTTAATGTTGATTGATTGATTGAGATAGAGAGAGAGGTCTCGTTCAAGATCAAAAAAAAAAACAAAGATATTTGATTGAATGAATGGTGTGCAATAATAATTAATTAATAACGAACTATTGAGGGGTCGTTTATTGCTGTATGACTCCTTGATCGTCAGGGATATATATAACTTTTTTTTTCAACTAGTTGTAGAGAGATAGATAGATAGAGTATTATATATTTATATACACTTTAAGGGAAGGAATGGTAAATAATATAGACTTACCATCATTCTCATTGGTAGAGGCAGCCAAGTATGGACAACTTAGAGAGTGTGTAGCCTATGTAGAGAAGGTGCGACTACAGAACCCATCAGCTGACTTGTCATCAGTGATAAACAATGGTGATGAGTCGGGCAACTCACCATTGCACTGGGCTTGCTATAAGGGCCACTACGACATTGTCAAGTACTTGCTGTCGATCGGGTCCAATCCCAACCTGCCCAATCACGACGAGGGCCAGACCCCCTTGCATTGGGCCTGCATTGGCGGCAACCCATACATTGTCAAGTACATGTACAACAGCGGAGGCGATCTCACCATGCAGGATGCACGCGGATACAACTCGTTGATACACGCTACTCAATACAACGAGCTCAAGATCGTTCGCTACCTGCTGGAGCGGGGCGTCCCCGTCAACTCACAGGATCTGATCGGACAGACTGCTCTGCATTGGGCCGCCTATCAGGGTCACATTCAGCTGGTCCTATTCCTTGTCAACAAGGGTGCCGAGTATGACACGATCGACACATACGGTCGTACGCCCCTTCACTGGGCTTGCTACCGAGGCAACACCGAACCAATCAAGGCACTATGCGACTTTGGTTGCAGTCTTCATCTCAAAGATAAGAATGGCGATACACCAATCGACCTGTGTAGACAACAGAACCACTTATTCCTGGCTCAATCACTATCGATATACGACTATCATCCATTCCGTAAAGCAAGACCTGTATGTAGTAGTAGTACAATGACATGAATGACATGACACAAGCATACTGACTCGCACACATACACACATTCAACAGCTTACATATAACATATGTTGGATCATTATATCTGCTGGACTGTACAACTTGTTTGGCTTTGTTCTTTACTACTTCTCGGTCATACCTGCAATCTTCCTCTTCTCCATCCTCATTGGCATATGTAAACTACTCATTGGTCCTCTGAACCTACCCTACACACCCAATCCTATCCTACCGACCTGGATGTTGTGTTCGTTCACTACCTGGGTCTTCTACTACATCAAATACATCCTACCCTGTAAGTACCCAATCTCCATTCGATTGATCATCCATTTCTAACCAATCACCACCAATCCAATAGCCCAACCAGACATGGCCTTTACACATACATTCACAATGGTCATTCTAACTCTTTACTATTACTATGTGTTCAAGCTTGCCTTCTCGGATCCAGGAACAATCTCATCATTCACTGCATCACAAGATTCAAAGGATTTCCAAGAGGCGATCGAGCATGAGCTAAAGGTACCAGATGTTTGCTCATCATGTCTCATCAACAAGCCAATTAGAGCCAGACATTGCCGAACCTGTAGGCGATGTGTGGCAAGATTCGACCATCACTGCGGCTGGATCAACAATTGTGTTGGCGCTGGCAACAATGGATCATTCATCATTCTTCTCTGTCTCTTCATGACCTCATACTCTATGAGTTTCTTCTTCAACATATTATGTATGTATTGTCTGTCGGTCATAATACCTCTCTTCCATCATACTAACGATAACAACAACTATGTAGACCTTAACAACACACCAGAGTCACCGCCAATATCAGCATTCTTCAGTTGGTTTATGTTCCACTTTACAAACAACAAGTTGCTGCTGATATACTTTATCTACGAATCATTGATTGCTGCATGGATTGGAAGACTGCTCTATATTCAAGTCACTGGTGTTATGTACAATATCACAATGTTTGAACAAATGCGTCCACTACCTGCACCAACCTCATCAGCGTCATCTTCATCACATCAGAAATGTGGCAACAATACCAAGTGTTCGAGTTCAAACAACAATGCAAGTGGAGGTGCCAGCAGTAGCAGCAGTAACAGCAGTAGCAAAGGCGATTCATACGGCGCTAACAAGAAGAATGATTTGCCAGCGGCACCAATGAGCTCAAAGGACTCTGAGAGCACGCCAATCTCACTCAAGGATGCCATTCTCATGCCTTCAAGGAACTGCGCCAACAATCCACACGACAGAGGATCCATCAAGAGGAACGTCCAAGAGTTCATCTACGAGACCAACAAATGGTACAGGAACTACAGCCACCAGACCATCGATTTCTAGTTGTTAATGTCTCTATTTCGAATAACACGACAAGCGATGATGTTAACAGTCTGTCCCTTCTTCCCTCGCAATATTGTGATAAGTCTGCATTTGATTTATTGTGGCCAACGCAGAAGCGGCAGCATTCAAAAGACAGTCTTCGATCAGTCCTTATTGAAGTGGTTATTGGTTGTGTGTAAAGATGTTGTGTTGTGCATGTTCGCCGCCTTGTTCCTGTCTGTGGAGCTGGGCTCATCACTCGATTGGAGGTAGGAGAGTGTGTGGAATGTTGGATGGATGGAGGTGGAAGGAAGGAAGGAAAGAAGGAAAGAAGGAAGTTTGAGATGGGAAAAAGGAGCTGATGATGCCTCCAGTTGGTCAGGCCTGGAGCGCGCGTGTTGTGTGTGTTGTGAGCGGCCGCGTTATTCCTCGCTGAATGCGTCGTATGGGTTGAATACCTCCTGTCCGTGCTTTGGACATGGCTTTGTCAGTGGATAGTCGGAGCACTTCTCGACGAGCTCGAGGATGCTGCTGTAGACAGCGGTCTTGCCCTGAATCTTGAATCCGACCACGCTGTTGCTACCATCCTCTATCAGCTGAATCCTGCGGTGTTGATCGTTCTTCATCGACAGTGTGAATGGACATGACTTTGGCTCTGTAGAGCTCAGACGGATCAAGAATGTACCATCCGACTCCTTCAACAGTCTAGCCGTTGCCTGTTCACGTGAGATATCTCCATGGAACCACATCCTTCCTGCCAGTTTGTTTATCTATTTGTTGGAGAGGACAAGGATGTTGTTAGCTCGCGAGAACATGCTGCCGCCAATCATCCAACTGAGACTTACATTATTGATTATTTCGACACCAAGCTGTGGCTCAAAGAATGAACCAAACCATTTCATCACCTTGTCGAATCGGTCCATTGTTACAACATGCTTGGTCTTTTGCACGGTGGCATGTGACTGCTGCACCAGCAGCTCCTTGAGCGACGAGTAGTCCAGGCCAGGCGTCTGCTGCACCGACTTTAAGGACTTCTCAAAGTCGATCCACTCCACCTCCTCCTGTAGCTCCTGCTTGGGTACCAAGAAGTGCTCCTTCCAGTACCGACGGCCGTCGTCAAACTCGATGGCGCAATCGACCAAGATCTCGTTCAGACGGAACAGGATCTCGGAGAAGCCCGGACGGCTGGGTGGCTGGTGATCCCAGCAGCTCTGAATCAGATGCTTCAAGCTGGGCAGTGTGTCGGCCGGGATTGGTGGTCGCTCCTGCTCATTGCAGACTGCGTTGTAGAATATATCGTAGTCCTTGTGATGTGAGTATGGTGCCTCCTTAGTGAGGATCTCCCAAAGAATGATGCCAAAACTGTAGACGTCTGCCTTCTCATTATAAGGGTTGCCCATCATAACCTCTGGTGCCATCCAAAGTGCTATAATTGATTGATTGAATGAGTTAGTCACACACTGATGTTAGGCCTGCTGTCAATCAATCAAACATACGTGTTCCCTTGGCAGCCTTGTCTTGGAACTCCTCGCCCTCCTTGATCTGACTGAAACCAAAATCTGTGACCTTGACACGAAGGTTGCTGTCGATCAAGAGGTTCGCTGTCTTGAGATCGTTGTGGACGATACGCGTGATTCCGTGCAACCAGTTCATTCCTAGCGCAGCGTCCTTGGCCATCTGCATCCTCCTGAACAAGCTAAACTCTTGCTTCACTCTGTCGTTGTGCAGCAGTCGCTCCAAGTCTGTCTGGCAGAGTTCGGTAACAATCTGCATCTTGCCGGCCTGTGTACAGGCACCTAAAAATAATACTACATTGGGATGGAATATCTTGCTGTGAAGCGTTAAGTGTGATTGAATGAATGAGTGTTAGTCAGTGCATGACCACGACCAGTCCACTGCTGACCATCGTCTCCGTCCGTGAGAACATACCTCATGATCTTAACTTCGTGTCTGAAACTTGTCAACTCGTGTAGATTCAGCTTCTGCTTCCTTGGTACCTTTACAGCGACCTCTTGTCCACGACAACGTCCTTGATACACCGATCCAAACGAACCTTGTCCAAGAAAATCGTTCTTCAAGTCGTACTCAATCTCCTCTGGCAAGATCTCTGGTGGTCCAGATGCCTGAATGAATGAATGAATGAATGGAGTGAGTGAATGAATGATTGAATGAGTGATTGAGTATGAATGACATTGACTTACCTTTCTCTTTGGTAGTGTATGATGATCAAACTTGGGAGATGAGTCGTGATAGTCGAGTGGAGTGTACTCTCCATTGCTCTTTCTGTGCACACGACTCGTGTCGTTGTAACCATTCTCCTTCTTGTGTCTTGGACTCTCGGGTGGCGTCTGAACATTGGGCGTTCCCTTGTTTGGTGTGACGCCAGGTGTGAATGTTGCCTTCTCTGGTTGATTGTTTGTGATTACGATTGCTGGAGGCGATGTTGAAGGTGTTGACGCATGGCTTGGAGACGTGTGATGTGAGTCATTTTGTGATTTCCTCTGTGTATGTTGTTGTTGTTGCTGTTGTTGCTGTTGCTGTGGTTGTGCATGTTGGTTCTGTTGAGCCTGCTGCTGCTGTTGTTGAGCGGCGGCAGCAGAACCACTCTTGTTATCGTTATGACTCTGCTGCTGTTGTTGCTGCTGCTGCTGTTGCTGCTGCTGTTGCTGCTGATTCCTTCTCTTGAACAAGTTGGAAAAGAATCTCCTCATTCTTGGTGGCGCTACGCAATCAATCTTTGAATGAATGAATTGATGAGGACCTGCTTGGATGGGTCTTCACAAACGTGTCAAGACAACTAAATTGTAAGTATTACTTATTACTTATTGACTTTTTTGCTAATAATGAATGAATGAATGATTATAACCCAAGTATTACTTTGAGTTATAACTAACTATTTAACAAAGGATATGAATATATGTATATGTTTGAATGATTATGATTGATATGATGGGGACTTCCAATAACCAACAAACTAGTTAGGACGTAAATGAGAGAGTGGATGATTGAGGGCAAACAAACAAAGATGGTGGGTGTTGAATGAATGAATGAATGAATGTCCGTTTGGAGGTCCAAACAAACATGTTTGTTAGCGCGAGGGTGGTGGAGGGAGGTGGTGTTGGTTGGTTTGGATCTATAATTTTTGAAAAAATGTTGTGTGAATCAGTGTCTGACTGACACTCAACGACGTGATGATGGATGAGAAGGTGTTGTGTTTGGAACCCTGGCTCTTATTCCCTGTCCTTATGTGAGGTGCCACAAGACAATCCAGAGTCTTTTAGAATGAATGAATGTATGAATGAATCATTGGATTGATCGGTCCACTCATTCTTTATCTGATCCTTTTTATCTTTGTTGTTGTTGTCTTGTTGAAGTTTGATTGATTGATTGATTGATCGATTTGATAAATGTACAAATATGATTGATATGATGAAGAGACAGGACAGAGGTATTTACTTGTTTACTGGTTTCGAATGATTGAACACCAATGATATTGAGATCTGTTTTTGATCAGAGATGTCTGACTGGTCTAGTTATAAATAAATAAATATTTGAACAAATAAATTTAGATGTATGTAATATGTATGTCGTATCGATTGGTCCTTTGACCCATGTAAACAAAGTAAACATGTTTTGATGAGGATAGATCACTTTTTTTGATCATTTTCACACCAACAAACAACACACAGCGAATCATTGAAAAGCTGATCAAGAGATACTTTTGCAAAATGGGAAGCATCCCCACCATTTCAAGGATTCTGTTCCGGGTCCCAAGAATAGATAAATATAAGACCCGGAACAGGACAGTGATTGACCATTTAAAGTACAGATAACGTGAACATGTCAGATATAACATTATCTTTGGGCAGTGTAATATTAAAATGGGATCTAATACATACATAGTTATTCATGAATTGGTTTGTTATTCTAGGACAACCACCTTAATGAATGTTAGCCTTGTGTCAACATGACATGTTACCAAATAAGGAGATCAAGATCATTTACAAGAATAACCCTACTACTTCTGTTTGGTGGACAACACTACAACAACAACAATTATTACTTATTCATACTTATACATATATTCAATAATAAATGGTAAGTAGTTGATGAGATGGTTGTTGTAATTAATTAATTATAATGTAAACTACTACAACCATTTAAAGGGGTTGCGTTGTTGTCTATATATATCATATCATATCATATCTTATCTATTTCTGGTGACAACGGTGTGTGTAAGGTTAATCAAAAGGTCACGGGGCTCAGACTGTGGCAATTGCATTAGACATTGAATGGCCTTGTTGCAATGCTCAATGGCCAGGTTGCGAGTGCGCTCAATTCCCTTGCTCTTGAAGACCATATCGCGTGCGCGCTCAACATCGCCGCTCTCTGAAAACTTCCTCTCGATCAGCGTCTCCAACTCTGGGAACTCCTGGGCGGCGAACAATACTGGTGCTGTTGCCAAACCCAGAGACAAGTCGACTGATGCCGGCTTGCCCAACTCCTCCGAAGACGATGTGAAATCCAATAAATCATCGACAATCTAAAGTTGATGAATGGATGGATTGATATTGGTCAGTCATCCTTCTGCAAGTAGGCCATCAAAACACCTGGAAAATACATACCTGGAAAGCCAAACCTAAATGCTTTCCAAAGTCTGTGGCGAGGTCTATCATGGCGCGATCAGCACCAGCTAGGACAGCTGTTGATCGACAGCTGTTTGTAATGAGTGACGCAGTCTTTAGATAAGTCTTCTTCATGTAGGCATCGAATGAGTTTCCAGCAGACTTGATCTGCATGAACTCTCCCTCAACCAAGTCGGATATGACTGTGGCCATCAACTCTGTCACTTCATGGTTCTTCAAACCTGCCAATATCACTGATGACCTGGAATGAGTGAATGAGTGAGTGAGTAACAAGGATGGATGGGATGATATGAGCCTGGAAGTACACATACCTTGCGAGCAAGAAATCTCCACAGAGAATGGCCAACTTGTTGGAGTGTGTATGATTGATTGATGGAACATCACGACGTGTGGCAGCATCATCAATGACATCATCGTGCACCAAACTCGCAGTGTGGATCATCTCGCAAATCTCTGCCAGACTGAGCTGTGTGGCGGAAGGCTGCACCTCCACGCCGGGCGTGGTGGCAGAGAGGTGGCCAAGAGCGCGTGAAAGCAGTAGGATAATGGTGGGACGAATGCGTTTGCCCTTCAGCTTGAAATAATAGGAGGAGATGCTGGCCAGCACCGGGTGCGTCTTGCGCAAAGGTCCGCTGCCGCGCTGACCGCTCCCACTGATGCCGTTGGTCACTGAGTCTATAATGCTGTTTGTCATCTGCTGCAAATCGCTCTCGATGATCTTGTACATGTTGCTGGACAGCTCGCGCTTGGCCAGACTGTTGAGGGGGTCGAGCAGGGCGATCTTTGGTGCGACTGGATCCACATTGGTCCACGAGCGAAGGTCTGCGCTGTTCTCCTCGATAATATACGACTTTCTGTTGATCTTGTCTACAAAGTGATTGATCGTGGACATGATCTTTGATTGTTGGGATGTTGACATGTTCCTGATATGTTGTTGTTTCTGTTGTTGTTGTGTGGACTGATGAGGTGACATTGGTGTGTTAGTGAGAAACTAGGGTGGGGGCCTTGATTGGGCTGGAATTATTCCAAACCACTTGGATACCTACAAATATTATATGTGAAGTTGGCTGGAATGCCTTGTTAAGGGTACTTGACGATCGCATTGCAATCGCCATCCTTGACATGTGTTGACCGGATATCATGTTTAATTGTTTGATTGGATATATATTGTTCAGGTATTTGGATGGGACGTAGGCTAGTTCTATTTGCTGCTGCTACTACTACAATGTTATAGTTGTTGCTGCTACTGCTGATGATGGTGATGCTCCCAATGATGATGACGATGTAAATCGTGACGTAAGATTGTGGGGTGCAATGTGTGAGATTGATCAGTCGTTAGCCTGGGCAACTTTAGTGATGGGGTGTGTGGTGATCTGTTCTTCGTCGTCGTTGTGTCTCGTTGTTGAGAACTCCTATTACTAATTAATCACACTGTTGTTGTTGGTTGACTAGTTTGTACACCTAATGATTGTGATCAACTGGACCTCGAGTCCTTGGAGGCACTGTCCTGCTCCCAGTCAAACACAAAACGAAACAAAACAATTAAACAAAATAAATAGGGAAAAATCTGATGTTGTGTGTGTTTCATTCAAGTGTGCCAAAGACCCGAGGCGGGGCTTGATTGAGGCTGGGGCTTCTACTGTCTTCCTTTCTTTGGTCCTGTTGGAGAACAATGTCGACATGAACATGCTATGCTGTATACATGTCATTTCCCACTTTAGGTTCCATCCAACCAAACATGAAGCGGCACGCAAGCAACACTTGACCAGGTGATGTAGACACGACGACAACGACGATCAGTTGTCCTTCTCCTTGAGTGACCACATGTGGCAGATGATAAAGAAGATCGAGAGCAGCAGGGTGAAGTGGAGCACGCGGTACAGTAGCAGGATGGCGTAGACGAGTATGAGCACGGACGCCGCGATCAGGACAGCGCGCAACAGGAACAGGTTGTTCATGTTGAGCTCGATGCGCGACAGACAGATGTGAGCGATTGCCACCAGGATGAACAGCTCGTACGAGTCAAAGATCTGCCACTCGAATGACAGATGCTTGATCCACACGATGAGGTTGGGTGTCATGATCATGCCGGCGAACAGGTACATCATGAACACGCTCTTTTGATAGCAGAACAGGTCGCGTTGTAGCCAGCTGTTGGACTTGGCCGACGACGCCGACTTCTTCTTGATGAGAAGTGTGTTGCCGCCAGCGGTGGTCTGCGCCGCACTGATCACCACTGAGGAGCTGGGCGAGACCAGCAGGAACAACAAAAAGGCGAGCAGGCCCAACACAGAGTGGAGGGCTACCACCAAGAGCGTGCCAACCAGTAGCCAGCGAGAGAACGACAATTGGAAGTTGCCAATATATAGTCGCGTGTTGTTGTTGGATGGCAATGCACGGCTAAAATATGATCGAATGGAGAATAGGAGATTGACAATGATGATTAAGAGTGTGAGCTGTGTGGAGAGGGAGAGGAGGATTGGTCAGTCAGCAAGGTATAGTTCCACAGCCACAGCCCAGATACGTACAATGCACACTGATGAGACAAAGAGGAAGGGGATGGACCAGAAGGGTGGTACCTGTTCCAGCATGAATGAATCGATGAAGGGGTCGGGGAACAGTCCTCGTTTGTCCAGTATTGATGGATTGGTATAGCCAAACATCTTGAACACTATGTACATGACAGCTGGAATCACAATAAAGAATGGAGCCAGCAACACTGATTCATCTCGCAGTGTCAATAGCAGACTTGGGAACTCATCTGTGATTGATCGTTGGTTAGTGCCTCGTTCAATCGATCAATCAATTGATTGCTTACCTTTCTTCCTCCATGAGTTCATCTGGGATGCAAACACCCAGAGGAATAGCGCGTAGGTTGTCGGGAACAATGAGAGAGAGTATGAGAACACTGTGGAACCAATGGAGCCGCGTAGGTCATAGGTGAAGCTGACCTCATAGGCGATGGATGGGTCTAGTATCGCCACGAAATGGGGATGCTCCAGGTAAACCTCCTCGAACTGTTCCTCCTCCTCCACGACGATTGCATTGTCAAAGTCGACCGACTCCATAAGTACAACCTGAAGTTTACCACGTTCATCGTTATGGGTTGCTGCCTGTGATTGAGGGACTTGGACTTGGACCTGTTGCTGCTGCTGGATATGTTGTTGATGTCTATTTACAATGTGCTTGTCACCTTCAAAGTGATTGCTAATAATATTGATATTATTAATGTGATTGAGTATGACCTTGGTCGTGCGTGATGATTGATGGAACTTGATGTTGGCCTGTGTGCAGTTGGCCACGAACTTGCCCTCCTCCATACTCCTCGGGATGTAATGATAGGTAATGGGGAGGAATACGGGATGGAGTGCTGATGCTGCAAGCGTCGGTTGGGTGGTTGGCTGGTGCTGATGCTCCGTCATCTGTGACAGCCGTACCTTGAGCGGATACTTGTTGTTGTAGAAAGGCAGGCTAAAGTTGACGACCATTGGATGCCCACCAGCGGGCAGTGTGTAGCGTCGACCATTGAACATGCCAACGGATGGCACGTCGATCAATGACTCTGTGGCATTGTAGAACTGTGCGTAGGCCACAAACTTTTGACGGCGTGATGCCTTGGGGAAGGCGATGAAGAGTGAGTGATAGTTCTTGATGTCTGTCCATGGCAGTGTGAGGTGTGCGGCCGGTGCTTCGACCTGTGAGGTCGACTTGGCCTGCGAGATGGGCGTGGGCATGGCGAATGCTCGATACGAGATGTCGACAGCCCTTTCAAACTTGGGGTCATAGAGAATGACAATGAACTCGCCCAGCGAGAGACTGGTCGTCAGAGCAAATGATGTTGTCGACTGGTCCGCACTGTTGTGTCTTGGCATGGCCCAATCAGCAATGCGGTAGTTGATATAGAACGCCTCGTTCGGGGACGAGGACGATGTGAATCGCGTTGTAGGCCCTGTCTGATAGTTGAGTGATGGTCGATGAAGCAGTGCCAGCATTGGTGCCTGTTCATATGGTATGCGCTCAACAATCTCGCCAATTGACTGCATGTCCTCCTTGGGCATTGTCTTCAACGACTCCATGTACTTTGAGTTATCGGACAACTGAGCGATGCCCAGTACTTCTGGGGCATGGCTGTGCATCACAGCCTTGAGTCGATCGAGTCTTGCCGTCGAGTCATAGGTGTTCTGCTTTGAGTTGGGATGTGCCAGCAAGAGTAGCGCTTCGACCAGTGACAGCACGACCTCATTGCACCAGAGTATGCACTGGTGGTCCGTCTCCATGAATACATCTGGCATTGATGTAGTGATTACAGAGAAGCTACGATCCGCACTAACAATACCGTCCAACGATGTCAGCTCTGACCTAATGAGCGTGTCCCTGTGACCGCCTCCAACAGACACAACGACAATTTTATCATAAACTGATTGATTGAGTGAGTCGGTAAGTTGGTGAGTGATCAGGGTGTCGAAAGGGCCGCATACTTACTTGGAGGAAGGTGTGTCAGCTCGCCCTTGTCATTGAACTCAAAGTGTCGCGGCTGTATTGATTCGCTCCAGTGACGATTGAGCTCATGGTAGAAGTGTGATGTGGACTGATGAGAGTAGATTGGAGCATTGCGATGTGATGAGTTCAATGTAATGATCGTTGTGACACTTCCATATATGTGATTGGGTAGCAGTACACTCATCCTGGCGACTATTCCACCCATACTATGTCCAATCAGTATTACCGACTGATTGAATGATTGTGAGTGATGTTAGCGTCTGAACAGTCACCAATCAATCATGAAAGAACGTCATACCGTTGGCTTGCTTGTATCTGTATTCATCTGTTGTTGCGGCTGTTGGTACAGGCCGAGGATGATCTTGATACATTCATTGACATACTCTGTTTCGTCGTACATTACATCGCCACCAAGTGCAGAGAGTTCCTCTTCAAAGTCCAACGTGAAGATATCCAACTCATTGTGAAACTCACTTGGCGAGTATATATGTTGCCTTCGTCGTTTCTTGTTGCCGCCCCCTCCGCCATTGCCACTTGGGCTGTCGCCAGCGTCAGTTGGCTGACGATTGACGATTGAGTAGGCTTCAGCGCCTATCGATCTGATCTGTTTGTAGCTGCCACTGTTGCCAGGTATGAACAGGACTGGCATGCCACGCAGTGACCTGCCCAGCCTTGAGATTGTCTGTTGAGTGGCGGCAGCGTTGCTGGCACTCGACACACTGGGTGCCTCACGATACAGATACAACTTGTAACGTGTATGATTGGTTGGCACCAAGTAATAGACCGGCTGCATATATGTCATTGAACAAGTGTTTGGATCGATATCAATAAAGATGTTCTTTATCGCAATGGCAAAGACAACAATCGTTATAACATTGAATGCCAACAAGTATATCCATTTGCCCATTGAGCAAGCATTGAATAACATCCTACTTGTATATATTATATATCTATAATAATAATAATAATAATAATATATCTACTATATTATCTTCTAACTCATCATCACATTGATGATCATTCATTCATTCAATCAATCAATCTAAAGTTGATCAAATCCACGACCACACACACACACGTTGCATTTATCCATCCTCTGATTGATTGATTGACCGACCACGTGGTGACTGACATCTAAATCATATATATATAAATATATATATATAAATATAATATATACTCATATCTTATATCTCATTATAAGGATGATATTTCCTTTGATGTACTTGATTGACCCTTTAGAGGTTGACCATGGTTCACCAAACCCAGGTTTGGTATCTCTTTGTTGTAGATTCGGAAGAGAATGGATTCTTCTCACCAATTTTCAATAAAAATGGGATGGTTTGTCCTACTTCAACTCAATTCTCACTTTTGTGAACACCATCCAACAACAATCACTATTATTCAATGTTCTCGAATTACTTGTATACGTAGAAATAATAACTAAAGTTAAATAACACATGTACACTCATATATCTTCATAATTATAATATATATACATCATCTCTCTTTTTAATTGTAAATAGTTAATATATAATTGTACATATATTTATACATATTCTCTCTATCTCTATCTATTTCTCCCCAACAACTTCAAGTATATATATAATATAATTAAAACGAACCTTCTTCCGCCATTCCTCCCCGTATCCGACGACCATACTTTACTTAAAGAGATAAAGAAAGAATGGAATCAATACAAGTGATTCTGTCTCCACATCCACAGTTGTTGTTAAGAATTATTAGCCATTTGAGCAATAATGCCGAACGTGAGAATGGCCATTACTTGCCATTCGTTGAGCAGATGAAAGCCTATCGATCAAGGTTTGAAAGCTTCAATCGTGATGTGCTCAAGTACAAAAAGACCGCCGCACTGTTGACGGAGATGGACAAGGAGTTGCAACGCATGGACAAGGACGACGTTGTCCAGCAGCAGCTCGACGCCATCGTGCAGCTCAACAAGACCCTCCAGCAGTCACTGCAGCAGCTGGAGCCAATGATGAAGACCCAGAGTGAGCAGATCAAGAATTTGACCGACTACCTTGTGCCACCCACCGAAGAGGTGTTCCGTGCTCGTGTCCTGGAGATGTTGGCCAAAGCATCTGTGGAGAAGGTACCAAAACCCTCAATGAAGACATGTGCCATTTGTCTTGAAGCTCCTGCCAACATCATGATCAAGAGGGCTTGTGGTCGTTCAACGTCCACAACAACTCCTTCAGCCTCCAGCGGCAGGAAATCAGTAGCATGCGAGAGTGCAACCTGTGCTTGTGGACCGACCATGTGCCAGGAGTGCATGATACGTCACTATTGGGTGTCATCCACCAACACTACCAAGTCATATTCAAGATGCGCCTGTTGCAGAGCAGAGTTCTGTTTGAAGGATATACACCTTATACAATTTGAGGAGGTTGCAGAGGATAACACAAAGGTCAAAGTGACAACCAAAGATAACAACAAGAGAAAGGATAGAGAGGAGGAGGAGGATGACAATCAATCACCATTGAAGAAGACTAGGAGTGAACATTCCACAACAAGGAGCACGTCTACTTCATCATCCACTTCCACATCGACATCAACAACAACGACGACGACACATCACAGTAGTAGACAGAGGAATGAACATCACAAAGTTGGAGACAATCAGTCAAATGTATATAGTATATTGAATCCAACCGATGACAATAACGAATCACTCAATAGCATATGTTCATCTCAATCAAACCATGGTCACGATAGTAGTTCACATAACAATCACCAACAACAACAACAGCAACAACACCAACCAAATCATCAAGAGCCAAATGAACATGACGAAGGCAACTGGTCACCTTTCAGACGACTGATCAATTTCCTAAGGTAGACAGACCACCATACCATCACCCACCCACCACCCGGCACCATCATCATTACGTTACCTTGTTATCCATTAGCCACCTATTATATTATGATTAAAGTTGGACACAACCGGGTCTGGTCTGTCTTGCTTGAGCAATGACATGACGCGAACTCCTAATCCGATCAATCAGGCAGCTTGTGTCTACTCCTCTCTTACTATCCAATCAGCCATGTGGGGTGATCACACACATCACCACAAGTGTTGTTCGGTCGTTTGTTCATTCATTGTGAACATGTGTGTAAGTGTGTGTGTGTTGTGGAGTGGTTGTCGTTGTCTCTGTACCTACCACTCCACATCCATCTATCGCAAACTCATTCATTATGTCTGTCAGTATGTGGAGCGGGGGTTATTATCCTTTAGTCGTGTCACGACATGACCAAATCAAGGTTAGAGATAGAGATAGTGAGATGGAACAATGAGAAATGGGGTGTTAACAAGATAGTGATAATATATATATATATACACTTTACAACATATTTGTATGTTATTGTAATAGTCACACACACATATAATATATATATTATTATTATTAATACTCATCCTTTATAATAATACAAAAACAAAGGATAGAATAGGAATAGAAGGAAGTGGAAGTAATTGATTCAACAACACTAGTGTTAATTATTTCCAAACAAGACAGAGATAGGAATCATACAGATAACAACATACAATCATACATATGTAGAGTAGTAGTAGTAATAGGTGATCCAACAGGTTAACTTGTGATGCGAGCTTATGTGTTTTGTGATAATAATTCTAAAGCTACAAATTGTTCATTCTCCCAACAACTTGAGTAAGTCTTGTACATGTTGAAGTATACCTAGGTTAAAGTATTAACATTCCTGACTTTCAATAGTCTATGGGTGGTAATACATCCACCATCCAAAGAGGAAAATGAGGAGTATAATGACCAACATACTCCAGCCTCAAGTAGCGTAGCCCAGAATTGTTCCCCAAGAGACATAGCTAAACATGATGCAGCAATGGCTACTGCATTAATTAGTTTCGACAAGAAGTAAGTTATAAATAATACTATTTGTCCAAGAATGACTCTAATATAAGTAATCATAACTAGACTTTATACATCTACACCTTCGAGTGTATCCCCAATGTCTATTTCCAAGTCAAAGAAGAAACCTCCAACATTTTCCGGATCGACTACTTCTTCATCTAGTTCAAGTTCAAGATCAAAGACTGGCTCGGGGCATTCCAGGGACTTGAGTGTACAACTTCCTCCGACTCCAACTTACCCAACAATCAATTATTCACATAGACGAGCTTCTTCGTTATCACCTCCAACACCTCCTCCACCTCCTCCCATCGCAACGCCTCAACCAACAATTAGTAAATCACAATTTGTACAACAAACATCACCTCCAGAGAAGAAGACTCATCGAAAGGCAAAGAGTCTGAATCATCATGATTCAGTCAACGACAGTCTAAATTACTTTGCTCAACAACTCCTATCCCTTGCCACGCCAAAGATCAAGTCGAGAAGGAACTCTCAAACATCGTTATCAAATTCAACATCTTCGACTTCATCTTTATCTTCTTCATCATCATCGACAACATCCATATCAAACAAAACAAAACTATCAACACCTTTACTCTCGCCATGTACACAATCAACCTCAAGTCCTGTCCATTCCAACATACACATGTCTGGTAATCCATTCGCGAATCCAAGTTCCCCAACTTCCACCCAAGATATCTATCCAGTCCCTATCGAATCTCCAACCGAGACAAACCCCAACAACAACTCACCAACAACATCATCATCAAATAAGAATGATACAACTACTCCTCCTAACAACTCGACTTCAGCATCAACATCCACATCATCCTCCAACAGTACACCAGGAATATTCAGTTGGACTTCTAAACTATTCAAAACAGTTTCCAGTTCAGCTTGTCGAACAAGTCCAACTACATCCAACACCTCATATCAGAACCTAGACAGGGAGGTAATAAATTGTTGATTGTAAACATTACATAGTTAGTATTACTGATTGTCATTGTCTTTAACTAAAGTTGAGTCTTGTCTTCAAGTAAATTTCTCAAACATCGTTTTGTCCAACTTCACACTCAATTGTCATCAATCTTGAACTTTCAATTCATTCATTTGTGTACTTACTATCACATAACAACCTGAAACAGATAATATTACATTATTTAACGACATATATACATCATATAAGATATCGACTTGATAAGCAATGAGTGGTAGAGGCGCGACAACACAAGTTGGAAAACAACAACAACAACAGAGAAACACAAACAAGAAACCAACGACATCATCACCAAAGAATACAACAACAACGACATCGACATCCACTACTACGACATCGCCAACTACTTCAGCTTTACAGGATAAGGATGCAGAGATTAGAGACTTTGAATCAAAGAAACAACAGGCTAATCTTGGTCTGGAACAATGTGAATCACTAGTAAAGAACACTCTGGGACATCTTGAGCGCGTGAAGGACATCGACCAGCATTGGGTCAATCAGGAGCATATCCAGATCATGTCCTTCTTGCCACAGGACAACACAAATGACAACAACGCCTCTGCCGATGAGGTGCTGCTCTATCTCAACTCTGACCTGTCACGTCTGCTCAAGATGCCCTACAAGCAGTTCTGGAGCCACATGCTGCTGAACAACTCGCTGCTGGACTTTCTGGAGAGCTTCCTGCGCTACGCCAGCCGGCCATACACCAGGATCAATCTGTGCGGCAACATCTCTGCCAAGCAGTTGGGCAGCCAGGACTTCCGTGACTCTAAGCACATGCTCGAGCGCAGAGTGATGGCTGTTCTGACCAAACTCTCGATGCAGCAAGAGAAGAATGGACAATATATTGGACGCGAATACTATGCCAAGAGCATATACAATCGTGGCCTGTTTGATGTGCCCAAGATGATTGACATCTGTGCTCTGTACGGCAGTCGATGTAAAGAGCAGATCAGCACCATGGTCCAAGGACTCTTTGACATTCAGCCTCACTACTATGACGACCTGAGTAAGACCCCAGCCGTCATTGCTCGCTCACTCCAAGAGCTCAACCAGACAATCGTTCAAGTCGTAAGTCATTCACTCAATCATTCAATCACTCAATCAATCACTTGTGACTGACGATCATCCCTCCCAGAACAATATCGATCTGATCAAGATTGAGGATACATCAAGTTATTTGTTGGACATTGTGTATAGTGTCAACTGCTTCCTCAAGGTCTTCCCAGCAGGCTGCCATTCATTCGAAGAGGATGAATCATTCATTCCCCTGCTGGTCTACTTTTACGAGCGTATTATACCCATCTATGAATGCGTGATTCCCTCACCGCAGCTCAAACAACAGTTGCAGCCAATTAAGTCACACATCATCTGCATCATTCACACGATCATCAAGCACTGCTACACGAACAAGATGGATCAGATTGCACAGGGTCTGAGTGAGCCTTGCACCCAGTGCAACAAGCGACAACAAAAGAATCAGAGACTGACTTACTCGGTCGTGTCCAAGGGTCTGCTTGACTTCCTCGGACGACTGACTGAGCAGAGGGACTTTGACAAGACACATCGATCCAAACAGTTTGGAACATACTTTGATACCATCACCTTTGGCTCAATCCTCAATGACTACGAAGACAAATCAGCATTGTCTAGCAAGCTCATCAGTCTCTACAGTCTGGATGACACTATGTAAGTTTGTCCACCTTACATATCTTTGGAGCGACTGACTGACTGACATGACGTACTCCCTCCACAACAGTGACAGTGTTAGATTGTCCTACTTTGTCAATATGATGGGCAAGCATTTGCCAAAGGACAAGCCACAGCCTGCCAAGCAACAACAACCAGCTGTAACAACAACCTCCAAGGCTGAGCCACAACCAACAGTCTATGACCTGTCGAATATCACACAGATTCAGGACATCTTCCCAGACTTTGGCGATAAGTTCATCTTTAGTTGTCTCAAGTTCTTCAATGACAATGTGGAGACGACCATCAACGCATTGTTTGAGCAAGACAGTCTGCCCGCCCAACTCAAATCAAAGAACAAGAAGGAGACATTCGCCAATCCATCAACACCTCCTCTCGCCACCATACCATCACCAGTCCAATCAACATCAACTACATCAACCACTTCAACATCAACTACCACCACTACATCAACATCAACGACATCAACATCAAGGACCAATGATCTTGGTGATGTATACGAGATGGCAATGGGAAAGAGGTATGTTATGTATAGTTGCCGATCACTCAGTTACCCAAGAGTCTAACGCATATGCCCATCAAACATTAGATCTGTGGAACTCCCTCTTCACATGTCCAACAGCATCAAGTCATATATTACCAACTACGACTATGAGAACATGTACGACGATGAGTACGATGACTCACTTGACGCATTCCTTGGCGTTGGTGTACAGGATGGAGAGAGCCTGAACACAGAGGAGCAGGACGAGAAGAAATCAGAGGAGAACGCGCCCCTCACCAAGAACACACCATTCGCCAAGAACGCAGCGCCATTTACATCCAAGAAGAACCCAAGCGCCAAGGCATACGCAAGCAAGAACCATCATCGCAAGGACAAGTCCTTGAAGAAGACCATGGGTGGATTCAACAATCAACCTAGTTCTGGCAATTAAAGTTCATCAAAGGGAATCGATAACATAGCTTCCCTCTGATCACTCAGTCACTTTATTGGCTAGTTCGGAAAGAGTTGATGACAACAGCTTTGACACCTCCTTGACCTTGTCTTGAGATATCACGCCAGGTTGCCATGTGATAGATGGACGCAGTCTACCATTCAGCGACACACAATTGAATGACAGTACACTGCCATATACATTGCTGCTCTGTGCAAATACTGCAGATTGTGCCTTCCATTGATCGTCTTGCTTCTGGACCAAGTTCCACTTGCCAAGGTCGCTCAACTCGATGCTTCCACTTCTTCCCATTGGTAGCTTGTGCTCCCTGCTCCACCAAAAGTCATCCCACTTGGCAGGATTCTCGCCTACATACTTGAGCATGTTTACCATCTTGACGTCGTTGATTGAGTTGCCAGCCAGCTGAGTCTTGTACTCTCTGCATTGTTGCCAAAACTTCTCTTTGAGGCTTGTCAATGGCATCTGCCACACCTTGTCAAAGGCCGCCACAAAGTTGCCCACCTCCTCGATGGACACTGGTGGCTCACAGTACTTGCGCGCACTGATTGGTGTACATGTCTTGATTGCAGTTGTTGAGGCATCACCGCCGAGTGTCTCCAGAAGTGAAGCTACTGCAGCCACACACAATGCAGCGTGTATAGTCGTGTCCTCTTTCTTGCATGCAACGTTCAATCGTTCCACAAGATCATCTTCAAGTTGCACCAACTCCACCAAAGTCTGATGATGTGCTCTTACGGCATGTGTCTCGCCTGCCCAATACGTAGTATCAGTCCATCTCTTGATGAACGATGGTAGCAATAACTCCTTGAACAACACCGGCACCAAGTCTGTAATAGTAGGATGATGAGGTGTTCTCTTATCGAATGGAGGTTGAAGTGGTGGTACACTTGTTGGTGCAATGATAGTCGATGTCGATGTTGATGATGTTGATGATGAGGAAGTATCATTGATACACCTCAACAAGTGAGTCCAAAGTATTGATGTACTGACACCATCTGAGATGAGATGATGTACCGACCAGATGATAACGAGCTCATTCGGTCGCCTGTCATCTACAAGTACATGAAGGTTCCATAGGGGCACTGACTGATCTCTTAGGTCAAAGTCACTGCTGACCTCATTGGCAAGATGTAGTTGCAAAGCATCTTGATCACCAAAGTCAACATTGTGAGTGACCTTGAGCACTTGCAACAGGTCGAAAGAGCTGATGTTTGAGAAGCTTGGTTTGTTGCTGGCAATGTCCGAGACGACCAATGTCATTGATGGAATCTCTTGGCATAGCTCAGTGATGGCAGGTTGAAGTATAGCCACTAGATACTCTTGATTGATTGTCTGGCCAGGTGATAGTGGAGTCTGAATTGTCAACTGACAAAGTAGACAAAGTTTACCATAGACATCTGCAGTTTGTTTGGAGAGTTGGTATCTCTCCATGAAGCCCATATCCCTGCTTGGATACAAGGTATTATTACTAATATTATTAATACTCATTATCTGTATCTTTGAAGGGGTTTGAAAGAATGACTCCAAGATGGTCATGTCGGCAAAGATATCTTTTGAAAAAGTGGTTACAACTTCCAACTCATTTGCAACATTGTGGCGCCACAAGATATTCAAAGGTCTGGACATATCTTGAAGGGCCTAGAAATGGAACTGTCAGGATACAATGAATTCACCCACAACAGCCAAGATGAGATAGTCTAGATCTCGAGACATTGATGGGAGATGTGGATGCATTTCGTTTCATATTTATTGCTTTAGTGCCTTAGATAAAACCTTGCCATGTTGAGATTAGTTTCCTTTCCCATTGATATTCCAATGGTTGCAAGATATTGGTGTAACTTATCCTTACCAAGCCTAGACATCTGGATTATCGTCTTTCCTTTTAGACTTTCCTTGAGTTTAGCTGTGACAATTGCTGGATTGAAATTCAAAAATGATATGCATCCGCCAGCATCGGTAAATAGAGCCGTATTATCGTCGTACAGCCGTACGATGTCCTTAAAGGCCGGCATCTTGACCTTGCCACAACTTGGAAGACGACGACTTTAAGGAATTGCAGAGTTATTGTCGGAATCAACTTGAGCAAAGTCAAGAGAGAGCTTGGCAAACCCTCACTCATTTTGTCTAGGTGTTTTGCTTGATTGATTCGGATTGTGAGGTTGATATTTACAAGGGAGTCATGGTTTACCAAACATTGAATCAGATCCAGAAGAGCAAGATTTTGAGGGACTGGTGTGATGGGCAACTGTGAGCTCTTTAAGACAACTTAGCAGTTAGGAAGAAAATGGAAATTACTTTTGGAGAATGAGAAATGAGGGGAAAGAATTGACAGTGATGTAACCGATGGGATGAATTCGCTTGAGAGATATTGATTGAAGTCATAACCAAAAGTCAATCGCTCTACAGAGTGCGGAATATGACCAACCTGAATTGGTTGGTTAAACTTTACCAATTTTAGATGTCCTACTGGCGACGGTATGTGTCCAACTTGAAGAGGTTGATTGAACTGTGTCAATGATAGATGTGTCTCTGATTGTGGTATGTCTCCAACTTGAAGTGGTCGATTGAAATTGATTAATGATAGCTGTGTCAAGGGTATATTTCCATCATGTATAGGTTTAGAGAGGTCTGATATGTCTGACCATGTGGCTGATGATGGAATTTCAAGTCCAATCCACTATTGGCGCCAACTGTGTGCCTGAACGTTGGGTAGCAGATGGCTCACCTCGCCAAAGATGTGTCCGACGAGATCATTGGAGGGTTCATATTGGCGTTGCTGTTCGTCCCTTGATAATTGTCCATTCATTGAAGGTCAGGTGAATAGTTATTGACCTACTCACTTTCTGCAACGATTCTGGTAGGAAGTTGGTAGTGTTGTCAACATCCATGTCTTTGAGTGAGCGGGAGAGAGAATACTTGTAAGGTAATATTATTGTCAACAGATTCATACTTTGGATCTTTTATTGATTGTTGTTGTTGACCCTACCTACTTACACCTAACCACCTCACATTGAGGTTGATAGGCGTAGTGGATAGGGTTGTGTAATAAGGTAATGAGTGAGTGAGGTATGGGGAAGAGGGGAAGGTCAGGGGTCATCATTGGTAGTAGTAGTAGTTGTTTGTGCGTGTGTATTATATAAAGCAACGATGATGATATTGATGACGATGATGATGAACCATTGCATTGAACCAAAGGTGCAGCAGGCAGATGCACTTAACGAAGGAAGAGGATCTCAGATTWACTTGGGAATTGGCCAGATGGTGTCGTCGATGACACACTCCAAACCGTCGCAAACCTTGCGGACATCCTTCATGACGGGGATGACGCTGGAGCTCAAAGAGAAGGCGTGCTCCTTCTCGTTGTGTGACTTGGATGCCTTGACGGCGGCCATCAGACGGGCGTTCAGCTCGACCAGCGAGTTGATGTTGTTGACCAGGTCGGCAAGCATGTTGATCTGGTGGGTTGGCAGTGGCAGGTTCTTCTGGCTTTGGACGAATGGCATGACGGCGTTGAGCGACTCGGCAACGTTTCTCTGATGCTTGATGGCGGCGGGCAGCACGATGGTCTGAACCATGTCGTACAGGGACTTGGCCTCGATGGTGATGTTCTTGACGTAGATCTCGTAGAGGATGTGCTGACGTGATTGCAACTCAACCTGGGACAGGATTTGGAATGACTCGAACAACTTGATGTTCTTCTCCGAGTTGAGGCTGGCGAGGGCCTCTGGGGTGGAGGGCAGGTTGGCGAGGCCGCGCTTGGCGGCAATGTCGCGCCACTCCTGGCCGTAGCCGTCACCGTTGAAGATGACTCTGTTGTGCTTGGACAGGATGTCCTTGATGACGTGGTTGAACGCCTTGTTTGGTGTGCTGTGGTTGGACAGCTCACGCTCGATCTCAGTGCGGATGAAGCGCAGGGACTCAGAGACGATGGTGTTCAAGATGATGCATGGGAAGGCGACGGCCTGGCTGGAGCCGACCGCACGGAACTCAAACTTGTTACCAGTGAAGGCGAATGGTGAGGTACGGTTGCGGTCGGTGGAGTCACGTGGCAGGGGTGGGAAGGCGCCCACACCGAGCTTGATGTTCTCGCCACCCTCGTAGGCGGCGTCGTTGGTGGTCGAGTTGATGATGTCCTGGACGACGCGGTCGAGCTCGGCGCCGAGGTAGATGGAGATAATGGCGGGTGGGGCCTCGTTGGCGCCCAGACGGTGCTCGTTACCAGTATTGGCGACGGAGGCACGCAAGAGGTCGGCGTGGATGTCGACGGCGCGGATGATGGCGGTCAAGAAGCAAATGAAACGGGCGTTCTGGGCTGGGGTCGTACCTGGGTCGAGCAAGTTGGAGCCAGTGTTGGTGGCGAGCGAGTAGTTGTTGTGCTTGCCGCTTCCGTTGACACCCTCGAATGGCTTCTCGTGCAACAGACAGACGAGTCCGTGGCGGATGGCGGTGGCCTTGAGCACGTCCATCAACACCATGTTGTGGTCACTGGCGACGTTGGCGCGCTCAAAGATTGGGGCAACCTCGTACTGGCCTGGAGCGACCTCATTGTGACGGGTCTTCAATGGCATACCAAGTCTCCACATCTGCCACTCGACGTCCTGGATACAGGCGACGATTCTAGAGTTCATAGTACCAAAGTAATGGTCCTCGAGCTCCTGTCCCTTTGGTGGCTTAGCTCCCAACAAGGTTCTGCCACATTGAATCAAATCTGGTCTGGCGAGGTAGAATTGTCTGTCGATCAAGAAGAACTCCTACATTAGTTGGTTGATTGATTGAGTGTTTGTTAGTCATCTGATTGATCCTGTTGTCTGTGTGTCGGGTGGGGTGGGTGGAATAGTTCCGCTCACACATCACACTCGCTCGCTCATTGTCAACATACTTGCTCAATACCCAAGGTTGGGTAGACAGTCTTGTAGTTCTCCTTGAAGATTGCGGAGAGAACCTTGACGGACTCCTCAGAGACACGCTCCATGGAACGGAGAAGTGGTGTCTTTTGGTCGAGAGCCTCACCGGTCCACGAACAGAAGGCGGTGGGGATGCACAGTGTGGAGCCATTCTCGTCCTTGCGGATGAAGGCTGGCGAGGTGGCGTCCCAGACGGTGTAACCACGGGCCTCCCAGGTGGAACGCAGACCACCCGAGGGGAAGGAAGAGGCATCGGGCTCACCCTTGATCAGCTGCATGCCTGAGAACTCGAGCAAGAGACGCTCGTCGCCTGGGAAGATGGAGGCGAACGAGTCGTGCTTCTCGGCGACCAGACCGTTGAGTGGCTGGAACCAATGAGTGTAGTGAGTGGCGCCACGCTTGATGGCCCACTCCTTCATTCCGTTGGCAACCATGTCGGCGATGGCTGGGTCGAGTGGCTGGCCAGAGGCAATGACCTCACGGATCTTCTTGTAGCAATGCGATGGCAGGGTCTCACGCATGGCGTTGAGGCCATAAGTGTCCGAGTCATAGATCTCTGTCAGGTCCTCAGCGGTGTTCAGCTTCTGGCACTCTGCCGCCACTGGCACTCTTCGGTCGATGGACTCGATGATCTTAGCTCTACGTGTGTTGGCAAAAGACATCTTTTATCTGTGTAATAATATGATATTTGTTTATAATACTAATTAGTATGATACTAATGATACTAATATTGATTGATTGAATGAATGATTGAATGAATGAACGAACAACACAAAGAGTGATCATCAAATTAAATGGGACTGTGGTGATCACACCCTCGTTCGCTCTCGTCGCTTGATTCACACACTCACTCACTCAAACATACCCATAATCACAACAAGTGTGATCATGATATGATGATCTTCATTCGTTTGGTCAGTTAGGTCAGATCATGTGACCGGTCCACTTTTTGATTGATAGAATGAATGATTGATTGAATGAATGAATGAATGTTTGACTGAAGTTTGGCTTTACTGAATGAACCATTGTTTGAATGAATGAATGATTAAGATACATACGTGAATGTGTATATAAATATAAATATAAGTAGATAAAGTATGAATGGATTCGTTTAGTGAATGAATGTTACAATCTACTCTACAACGTACATAAACCAAAGTGCACTCTCTGTGTGTCGTTCATTCATTCATTCATAGCATAGTGTGTGAGTGTGGGGGGATATCAAAGGTCCTCGTTCGGTCGGGATGAACCTCCCACATCCACCTGACCCCGTCACAAGTGCGATCCTTGCATCACCCGAGTCCCTATCACTTTCTCCATCACCTGACTTAGTTAACACTTTCGAAAATAAATATAATATAATTTTTTAAAAAATCAATTAATAATTTGATGGTCCCAACAACCGAATGAATCATCCTTGTTGAGGTCGGTGGTCCATTGACACTGTACGTGTCGTTCAACGGTATCGGGGGTCACCTAACGAGACAGCACTATCCTAAATAGTATTACTCAAGCGTGTCATTACACATGCCTGGCTGCATGCCACCGGCTATCAACATGTCTTCCGATTCTCCGCGAATGTCCCATTGATTACCATTGATTGCCATTGCATGGTTAGACATCGTCGTGGCGTCGCCAATGTGTACCACTACACTATAGTCTTGGTCAATGAATGATTGATTGATGCGTAACCTGTTTATTTGTTCGAACTGAATGACTGAATGATGGATGTATATATATACTACTACGCGCTTGATTATAATAATACTACCTCTCTCTATTACTTATATCAATTTCTTGTTGTTATCATCCTTGTACTTCCTCCAGAAGATGAAGCCAAAGACAAAGATGGCTTGGACAAAGAGGAAGTAGGACCAGAAGCCAAATGTAGTCTGTCGTTCAATGGTGGATGCTATCTCGTTGGCATTCACCTGCAGTGTCGATGAGATCTTTTGAGTGTCGCGCGACGTCAACTCCACCATACCCTTCAGTCCATTGACATTCTGTGTCAGCTGCTGCAAGGTCTTGGAGATGTCCTGGTCATTGTTATTGATCCTCTGATTCACTGCTGCCTTCATATCACTGATGAGCATCCTGTTCGTGAGTGATGGATAGGTGGGTGGGTGGATGGTTAGTCATTGGCCGGATGATCGCGAGAGCCACGTGGACACGTACTTTAGGTCGGCGAGCTCCTTGTGATATTGTTGCTGCTTCTGCTCACTTGATGAACGGAAGGAGTCAAAGTCCTTCTTGGTGACGACGTTGGTTGCGAGCAGGGTGACGGCTTGGCCGACGTTGTGGACTTGCTCTCTGACCTTCTCGACGGTGTTCTTGGTCTCGGACTCGTCCACTGTGCTGTGAAGAGTGTGTACCATCTCCTTGAGGATGTCCACCTTCTTGATCAACGATGGCACCTGCTCTTCGACTGGAATGTTCTCACGCTGAGTCTGCTGATATTGTTGTGCCTGTTGTTGGACCTGTTGTTGAGCCTGTTGTTGGGCTTGTTGGGCCTGTTGAGCTTGTTGTTGGAACTGCTGTTGTTGTTGCTGTTGCTGCTGTGGTGGCACCTGTTGTTGTTGCTGCTGCTGCTGCTGTTGTTGTTGCTGTTGCTGCTGTTCTTGTTGCAATTGTTGTTGCTTCAACTCAAACTCCCTCTGTTGCTCTCTCTCCCTCTGCTGCTGACGTTGCTTCTCGTAACGACGATAGTTGTTCTGGACATCAAGTGATTGAGTGGTGAGAGAGTAGATGTCGTGGTTGTCTGTGTGTCGAGTGGCGCGATGGTTAGCGAGTGAATGAGGTGGGATGAATGATTCGATGACATACCATGCAGTCCACCAGTGGCGGCAGTGACACCAAAGCGATAGTTCTCTGGCAATTGGATTCTGATCTCCTTGACACACTCGTCGAATTGACCAGAGGCGGTAGTGTCCAACGAGACAGAGATCATTCCATTGTTGTATCTAATCTTGGCTTTAGTATTCTTTGATGGATTCCTAATCTTGCTTGTACAGCCTCCCAATCTCAAGTTGACTCCATCCTTGCTTGTGTCAAAGAATTGGTTGCCATCATTGTACACTACACTGATCAAAGGATTGTCTCCCTACAACATTCATTCACGTGATTGATTGATTAGGTGAGTAGGTGAGTGAGGGTATGATTGATTGTGATCATGATAAAACATACATTTCCATCATTGTCGAATGTGTCAAAGAAGACACCGAGTCCTTTCCAGATTGACTTGAAGCCAAAGACGTTGGTGTCGTGGTTGTCGGGGTTGTGGTTGAGGTCGACGTACCAGAAGGCAATGCCATCGGCACCAATTCGTCCAGTGCCACTGATGCGGAACTCCATGGTCACCTCCCAGTTGGTGAGGTCGACAATCTCGGTGTTCCACAGATTGCCGTAGGATGACTTGACGTCACCTGTCAGTCTGATGTACTCCTCACTGATGAGTGTATCGCCCTTGATCTCCCAATATGGTATACCAGATGCTGTTGCAATAAATGGTGCACGGAATGAGTGTTTGTCCACTGGTCTCTGTCTAGAGTCGCCATCCGGATAAGCATTGATTGCTGCCACCAACGTCATCGCAACGATGGATACCAACATCAACCTTGATACTAATGATGTTCGCATTATTGATTGATTGATTGATTAATTGTTTGTTTCAATACTACTAGTTGTCTATCTAAGTTTCACACAATAACTAATAACTGTCGAGATGTCACTTCATGCATTCATTCATTCAATCATTCAAGACCTGCTGAGTCACCCACACTAACTCAGACCAAACATCCAATCAACACCAACTAACTAATGAAAGGTTGTTTTGAATTGACACCACACTGGAGATGAATGAAGAAAATTGAAGTTGTGTTGACTTGGACATTAACAATGAAGTTCATTTCAACTTTGATCATTATGGTTTTTGGACCAATAATCTAAATAATCTTGGTTCTGCAACGAGAGTCGAGTTCCGTGTTCCAAACGAAACGTCAAAAATGTTAAGGTTATACTGTGTTCCATCAATCTGAACACTGATTACATGTGAATTCAAAGTTCTATAAACAAATATATTTGTATTTATATCCCCATTTACAAACATTAATGTTTGTTTGATGTGTTGGAACGTGAATCGGAACACATTAATTATTATCTTCTCGTGGCTCACACTTTGAGTTCGTGAACATCCATCCAAATTAAATTGTTGTCCCCCGACACTCCCACCTCAACCAACACTCAACCAAAGTGTTCAATCTAATCTCATTCATTCATATATTTCAATCATATCATATATATATACATATAATATATATATATAATAGTAATCATGACACATGGAACATTAACAATCGTTGTACTTGGTGCATCTGGTGATCTTGCCAAGAAGAAGACTTATCCAGCAATATTTGGATTGTACTGCAGGAATCTATTGCCAAAGGAGACAATCATCTATGGTTATGCTCGTTCTCATATCCCACTCGATGAGTTTAGAAAGAAGATCACTTCAAAGTATGTCTCGCTCGAATCATGTGATTGATTGATTGATTGAGTGCACATGGATTTGAACAACTCGCTGACGATCAATGCCCCTCCATTCATGAAGCTTGAAGGGAGATGCCAAGATGAAGGAGGAGTTTGGTTTGCTGCTCTACTATCACAGTGGTGCATACGATCAACAGGAAGCATATGACAAGTTCAATGTCATGTTGGATGAGTCAGAGGCAAAGTTCACAAACAAGAACCACAACAGACTCTTCTACATGGCCATCCCTCCATCAATCTTTGTCGAGGTTGCCAAGGGTATCAAGTCATCCTTGATCTCCAAGGTATGGATTAGATTGCTCGATCGTCCAATCAATCACCCGCACTCACTCATTCAATCAATCATACATATAGTCTGGCTGGAGCAGAGTTATCGTTGAGAAGCCTTTTGGAAGAGACTTGACTACTTCAAGACACTTGATCGCGGAGCTCAAGCTGTTGTACCAGGAGAAGGATCTCTATCGTATTGATCATTATCTCGGAAAGGAGATGGTGCAGAACTTGATGATATTGCGTTTCGCCAACGCCGTCTTTGAGCCACTGTGGTCAAAGTCGCACATTCAATCGATCTCCATCACGTTCAAGGAGGACATTGGCACTGAGGGCCGTGGTGGCTACTTTGACAGCTTTGGAATCATCAGAGACGTCATGCAGAACCATTTGATGCAGGTGTTCTCCTTGGTAGCCATGGAGCCACCCGTGTCCTTGACCGCTGAGGACATCACCAACGAGAAGGTTAAGCTTCTGCGCTGTGTCCAGAGACCACTGTTGGAGAACCTCGTGCTCGGACAATTCACCAAGAGTGCCGATGGCAAGCATCCAGGCTACCTTGATGACGAGGGAGTTCCAAAGGACTCGCTCACCCCAACGTTCGCCTCACAGGTGTTCTACGTCAACAACCCAAGATGGAGAGGAATTCCATTCATCTTGAAGTGTGGCAAGGCTTTGGACCAGAGAAAGACCGAGGTCAGAATCCAGTTCAAGCGTCCAGACAACTTCCTCTTCAGTGACCAAGACTGTTCCAGGAACGAGTTGGTCATGAGAATCCAGCCCGGTGAGGCTGTCTACCTGAAGTTGTTGACCAAGAAGCCAGGTTTGAACAATGTAAGTACCCTCATCCTTGTTCGTTGTCTGTCTTGAAGCCCTCGACACTAACATGTCTCTCAACCTACCCTTCCTAGGAAATCCAACAAGCAGAGTTGGACCTGTCTTACAGCCAGAGATACGAGGATCTTGACTTGCCAGATGCTTATGAGCGTTTGATTTTGGACTGTATCAAGGGTGATCACAACCTGTTCGTTAGAGATGATGAGCTTGATGTCGCTTGGCAAATCTTCACTCCTCTGCTCGAGGCAATTGAGCAAAATAAGATGGTACCAGAGGTATGTATAGACCTTGTAGCATTCGTAGGATAGTCATACCGTAAGCTAACATCCTGTCCATTCCTATTCCTTAGAAATACGCCTTTGGCTCAAGAGGACCAACGTCTGCTGATGAGTTGTCCAGAAAGGTCGGCTATTCCAGATCATCTGGATACGTGTGGAGACAATCAAAGATCTAAGCAACTGGCTAGCCTTGCCTCTTGCATCCTCGTCCTACTCCTGACGCCAACCAACCCTGCCTGCCACCAATTTGTCACCTGCTCTCCTGTTCCAATCATACAAGAGACAGTCCCATAGCTCCTGCTTATCCATTATCACATCACCTCGCTCACTCTACTTCCACCTTGATACATATACATTAACAAACAATAACAAACACTTCAATGTTGGAACTATAATACTACTAACCTAGTTGGCCTTGCCTGCATAGCGCTTGCACTCTGAGTTCATGCATAGATGCGCGAGGACATGGCAACTGGTTACTTTACTTTACTTTACTTTCTTGGGTCTTCCACGCTTCGCCTTTCTTCCACGCTTGACAATCTTGGATTGAGCAACGATGAGCACGGGCTTCTGTCTGTCCTCTCGATGCTTCATGACGACTCGAGACTTACAGCGCCACATGCACCAGACTGGGTCAAAGTACATGTCACGCACGCGATGTTCCTCCTCTTCGTTGCGCAGAGCTATCTTCTCGTCCTTGCTCAACATGCCAATGTTTGATACGACAACATCATCGCTGTTGTTCTCGCTATTGTTCACTCCATCGACAATGTCGGATTCTTCCTCGCAGCTCACTCCATCGTAGTAGTAGTAGAAGTGCTCCTGTCGCTGTGGATCAAAGTGTAGCACGGGACGGCCCTGATGGCACTCCTCGCACATCCATGGCTGCTTGGTGTCGACTGGCAGACCCAGACAGTGTAGATGGAATGCTCTCAGACACGATCCTTCACAGAGCAGCAGTGGCACTGGCGTGTTCTCGTCGGCCTGAGGCGAGCCGTCTCCAGGTGGGTGGGGTCTCATGTATGGCACGGGCAACTTGCCACAGAGATCGCATATATCTTTGATCAGCTCGGCTTGGAGCTGTGCTTCGGCCTCAGCCTCGACCAGAGCCTTCTTGAACTGATCGTCGTAGAGTTTGTCCAACTCCTCTGCCAGCTCATAGATCTCGCTCTCCTCTTCGTTGTAGGTCATCGCATTCTTGAACACCAACTTGATGTCTCCGTGCACATTGATGTAGTTGACGAGCTGGGTCTTGCCCGCTGCATCCAGAGTCTTGTCGATTGTGCCAAGATCGCGCGGCTGCTTGATGATGTCGTTGTAGTCCTCGAGGCCAAGCTTGACGGCGTCGACGGGCTCGCGGAATGGCTTTGAGCGCGGGTCCTTCATCAAGATGGCCATGATCTCTTTGAGCTTCTCAATGACAATGTTGTTGACCTCGACTGCAGTTGGGTCGCGCTTTGGACGCGGGAGTGTGCGCATACCGCCACTGTACATCATCATGTGTGGCGCCATTGTCATCTTTTGAGTGACCTTGTTGGGCATTTGAATCTGTTGCTGCAGTTGCTGCTGCTGTTGAGAGAGCTGTACGATCTGTTGCTGAGCCTGCATCAACTGCTGTTGTTGAATCTGCTGCTGAATCTGTTGTTGCATTTGTTGTTGGAACATAATCTGTTGTTGATGTTGTAGTTGAATCGAAGGCATTGATGAAGGTGCATGGACGAGCAGTGGCAATGGCTGCTGTTGATGCTGATGTTGATGTTGTTGGTGCTGTTGATGCTGGTGCTGTTGATGTTGATGTTGATGTTGATGTGACTTGATCACTGGTGATGGGCTTGGTTGTGATACTCCTGTAATGATTATGATGATGTTAGTTGTTGTTCCTCACTCTCTAGTCTAATGTTCAAACATACTCTTTGGAGTTGGAGGAGCACTGTCTGGATCACTGGTCGATGCTTGATGGTTCGTTGCTGAGAGGATATGTGACATTGAGGTTGAGCCTTGGTTCATGCGAATGCGCTTCGACTCTTGTTGCTGACGGATGTAGCACTTCTTGCACTTGGAGGCGCGATTGTAGAACTCTGTCTGTGGCAGTACGGGACTGGTTGCCCACCACTTCTCATGCATGAGATGCTGACACACTTGATAGGGGATGCCCTGCTGCTCCATCTCCTGCTGCGACATCTGTGGCTGTGGCGGAGCGTTGGTCACGGAGGATGCGCGTGTCTTGCGATCGGGGTTGGTCATTGATCGCAAGGTGGGGGTCATTGGTTGTTGCTGCGGCTGCTGCTGCATCATCTGCTGTGTGTGTGCCATCACGGCAGCCATCGGGTTGACGGCCATTGGGTTGACAGTCATAGGCATCGACATGGGATAGTTGAGTGACATTGCGGGCATGCCCATGCCGGCCTGCAGAGGCGTCATGGGTAGCGGCGTCATTGACATTGGAGTCATCGGAGTCATGGGCGTCATGGGAGTCATTGGCATCATGCGCTGCATGCCAGGTGTGTGAGGTGTACCCGGATGAAAGCCCTGCTGTATCTGCTTGCCTCTGGCATGAAATGCAGGGTCGACCTGATGACCATCATGCTCATGTCTGGCTACATGTCTTGAGAAGTTTGCTGTGAATCGCTTGCCACAACCCATAAAGAAGCAAGAGTAGGAGCCATCCTCATTCTTTGCAAATAGATGTACTCCATACCTCTCCTTTTGTTCCTGCATTAAGTGAGTGTGTATTTTTGGTTTCTTTGTTTGTTTATATATATATATTTATATATTTAGTTATATAAATATATATATATCAGTCTATATATGAATATATATATTATATGTTATATGTAAATATGATTAAAGTATGTGTATTATATTATCTGTATGCAACAAATAAATGTACACGTCTTTATGAATAAGTGAATGACTGTTGAAGTTTGAAATGAAGACGTTGTTTGAGCACCCCACTTGTCAATTTTTGAATTCAAACTTCGACCCAAAACCCTTACCCTCGCCCTCGCCCTTGCCCTTGCCCTCATTGTTCTTGATGTGATAAATGTCATTCATTTATTGATAAATATATATATATAATAATTAATTATGATGAGTAGATATGCATTTTGTTTGATTCTCTATTCTTTCTTCTTGATCTCTTTACCTTGAGTACTACCAATACAATTACTGTGATGATCAGTGCAAGTATGACTGCAGCCACTACAACTATAATAATTATTGCTGTTGTTAGACCTTTGAGGAAATTATCATTCTCATTAGGTTCATGTCCATTCTGTTCATTACATCGATATTGATCACGATTATTAACTCCATCATTACTGGTCAACAATGAGAATGATGGACTTATACTACATTGTTGACATTGTGGAATGTTGATACCAATGAGTGTCATTGCTGATGATGAACTGATCAGCTCATTCCTGGTTGATGTTGGCATTCCATTTGATTGACCAAGTGTTGGAAGTGTTGCGAATATTTGATCATAATCAGTATCACTAAAGTATTCCATATTATCAATTGAGTTCCAACCAAAGTGGAACATTCTTCCACAATGTGGACCACTCTGAACAGTCTCTGTTGATCCATTCTTGAAGAGAACAATTCTCAAAGTGTTCATGTTAGATTGATATGACCATCCTTGGATTGAAACATTCATAACTACATCAGTTGTGATCATGTTTGATCTGTTGCTCATTGCAAAGTATTGATCTTGGATTTGAAGATCCTGGACCAAGACAGTGATATTCAAACTTGGTTGAGTATCCAACTTTGCCAAAGTATATAATCTTGATGTAATATTCTTGGTTTGATCAAATGTTGGTTGTTGCTGGGATAATGTCCAAAAAGTAGTCTGAACATATTTGACAACATTATGATTGATATCCAGTTCTTGAATGGCATAGATGTCAATCTCACTTGTTTGTGCTCTATATCTATTTGACATTATAGTAACTTTTGGACCATTATTATCATGTTGATATGCTCCATATGCAATTTGAAGTTCACAGTATTGACCACCCGATGACCTCTCGCATTGACATCTTCCATCAAAACATCGTCCATTACCAGAACAAACAATACCATCCTTTTCTCCACAATTATTCTTTAATTGTGAGGAATCTAAATCATAATTTAATATTAGTAATTTGATTGAATGATTGAATGATTGAATGATTGATGAGGATACTTACAAATGGCCAAAGTATTGTTTGAAAAGTAGATGTTGGAGTCAATGGTAATGTTGAGTTTGGCATAACCTTTGGTGAGATTGGTGATTGAACATGTGAGCAATGTAGAGTTGATGGATGTTATTTTACAATCTTTATCATTGATTGTAACATGTTGTTGACTTGCTGATGATGGTGATGGTCCAAAGTATCCATGGAATGATATTACACCTCCATCATTAGTGATCGGAGTAATAGATGATACAATTGGATAACTGGAATTATTAGTATTAGTGGACATTGCCACATTAATACCAATAATGAATAGAATTGATATTAAAGTAAGGTAGTAGGTCATAATTAATTATTAGATAGATAGATATTTAGTTTGCTTTGATTAAGTAATTGTTATTATTGTTGTGATGACTTATAATAATTTAAATTGGAATCTATTTATACATTCTGATTCCCGAGTGGAGTAAATGAGTGTGACGAGGGGGTTGAGGGGGTAGTGATGACCCTTCGCTTGGGTCGCTTGAGATGTTGAGATTGATGTGGTGTGGTGGGTTCTATTACCAATCGATGAGGTATCCTGGACATCACAATGGTTGTCCAAACAACCAATATTTACCCGTAACTACCATTCCTAGCAACAACAAACTAATATGTATCTCTCTCTCTTTAATTCATTTCAACACAAACAAAAAGAATCGAAAGTGTACAACCTCTTCATTTCAAATTCAAGAGTTGGCGCCATTTAATGAACAACAACACTTAAGTTCGAATTGTCTTGCCAAAGTAATAATAGTTGTATTTGAACATACCTATAATATATATTAGACAGACAATATAATGAATATAATAATCAACAATCATAACAATAGTAATGGAAACGCACCATCATATACTATATTAGAGTTTCAAGGTTGCTTTGAGGATACCAATCCTTCAAAGCTAGCCAATGAAACATTGGGTGATCTGACACTCAAGGGCAAGGTACATATGAATGAATGGGTGGATCATGTATCCGAGTGATCACTCGTTCAGTGACTAACTAACTCAATCAATCATTCTAAAGGATACATACCAACTTGTTATTGGCAATCAAGTATTTGAGGGTAAAGAGACAAAGTTAAAGAAGCCATTATTGATCATACAGCAACAACAACAACAGCAGAAACAAGATATTAGTGATAATGATAATGGTGATGATAGTAATATGCAAGATGATACAATAACAACGACATCAACAATAATAGCACCAACAAAAGAAGTAGAGTATCAAGTTAAAGCAACAGTTTATAGTAAGATATGTTTCACATCGAGGCCTGCCACAACAATACCTCAACAATCAGTAAAGTATGGATCACCTCAACAAAGGCGATCTCCATCTTCATCACCTCAGACTACACCCGACAAGACATCATCATCCGCACCTGCTAGTGTCGATCAGTCATCATCAACAGACAACAACAATGACACACCTATACCTCAACCAAAGTTTACATAAAGGCGACCGAGCCAAGAGAATGTATATAATTATAAGTTACTTTTTAGTTTAACAAGAGGAGAGGTTATTACAACTCATCCTTTGGCTTCTTGTCATCCTGAGTAGCAGTGGCAGCAGCTGGAGCAGCAGGGGCAGCTGGCTTATCAGTGGCGCCGGCCATGTGATCTGGGAGTGGAGTGCCTGGGAACTGACAGTCCTGGTATCTCTGGATCAACTCGTCCAGGTCAAAGTAGTCCTTGAGCGACTTGATCTTGTAGTCCTTGTCGTACTGAATGGTGACGATGCCGCGTGAGTACAGTCTGCAGTTGCCCTTGGTCATGAACAGGGTGGTTCTCTCAAAGGCGGCGTGGTAGCCGACAATGTGCGCTGGACCCGTGATGTAGGTTTGCATCTGGGCAAAGTTCTCAATGATGAATGCCTCGCAGCGAGAGAAGATTCTTCTGTGGCCTCCACTGATGACGTTCTTTCCAACTGGGTACTCGACGACACCATCCGATGACAAAGTATCAACCATACGTCTACAGTTGATTGGGAATCCACTCCAATTATTCTCCCAGTTCTTCAACTCCTCTCTAATCCTCTGCTCAACAGTCATATTAGATGCACTACATTGTTGTTGTATTATATTGTTAGTATTCGATCATTCATTCCGATTCATTCAATCATGTATATCATACCTCTTGACAGTGGTAGCATCTGTGTTAGCATTGGTAGAGTGCAAGCTAAAGCAAGCAAGCAACAAGACAACAGCAATAAATAATAACTTCATGTTTTGTTACAAGTATATGTGTATATGTATATATGTAGTAATAAGTTAAGATAGATATTTGAAATGAATGAATGAATGAAATGGACATGCAACCCATGAACTAGTTCATTCGAAACCTCCTATTCTTATTCAAACAGGTCCCTTGCCTCGTCATTCTTCAATTTCCTTTTTCTTTAATTATTTAATTAAAGTTTGTTTGCAAAACACACACAAATATCCAACTCGATCGATAAATGGCCCATATCCAATCCATTCCATTCCACAACCAATCAATCAATCATTCCGACATTCATCTTGGGACATACCATCCCTACCCTTATGAATGTTCCCGTCTTACACTCACTCACTTATCAATCACAATGTCATGACATTCGGACAGACAGAACACACAGATCAGAACAAAGACAGTATCCAACTACCTCTAGTCGAACCACACATGTGTGTGTCAATCAATCATTGTTAACGTCTGATCAATCATGATGGTCCAATGACACTGACATTAATATTTGGACATGGTCATGTTGTCCTTGGAACTATCACACTTATACACCCCCAAGGCACCATCACCGCCACTGTGTGATTGGATGTCATTCCTGATGATGAATGAATGCCCCAAAGGGGTAAGTTCAAGTCAATGATCAGGCCCTCTCAATTCTTTGATCATGATCAGAGCACCAACACAGTTGAACATTGACCAATACAACCACATCACACCCATTGACACAGATACACCACTATGTCATCACCGACAACACGCTTTCACCCATACCTACTTCCACCACACACTCAATCATTCTTTCATCCATTCACACCCCACCAGCAACCACACACGACTAACAACTTATTATCTGATGGTTATACATTCATTCATTCATTCATTCACACTTATACATTCATTCACACACACATATATATATATACAAACATACATACACATACTCACATAAACACAAACAAACGATCATCATATCTTAATGTGGCGACTGGCCGGCTGGCCGGGTGTGTGTGCTCATGCAAATAAACAAACAAGTTGATCAATGTCCATCAAGTTGGCCGGCCAGCAGCTCTCTCTCGAACCAGAGGGTGTAAGAGACGGAGAGAGGGGACGATGTGGATCAAGCCGGTAGTGGTGAGGTGGGTTCCGTTTCATCGTCCATCACTTTACTGTGGCAACTGATGCTGCTGCTCTCTGTGTGTGTGTGTGTGAGTGAGTTGCACTGGAATGATTGATGGATTGATTGATTGATTGATGGATGATGCCCAGTTAGGTTAGTGAACCTAGTGTTGGGGGTGCAGGGAGCGCGATGAGAGTGAGAGCGAGTGCACTGGAGCGATAGGTACAAGTACCCTGCTGGCTGGCTGGCCAGCATAACCTGATGATTGCAGTGATTGTTTATAAGAGCAAACCTCCTCCTTAGATCCAGTTATCATCCTCCCCAGCAGCTTTTCCAACCGCCTTCCTACCTTCCTACCTTCCTTGCATCCTTCCTAACAATCTAAGTCTCAAACCCTAGCAAACACCTTCAAACTCCCCATCCCACTTTGTCTTTCCGAAGAAGAATCAATCAGATTGATTGGACAATACACCATATCGAACGGATCAATAATGGCGGAGTTAAGGACATTGTTTGATGACACCAACAATAATAATAATAGGATTGGAAGAGTTGGACCACTCCACTTTCCAAACCCATCAGCCACAGCCACGTCCAATCAGATAGGCAACAACAACAATAATAATAATAATAGGATTAACCAATCATATTATACATATACACCAACGTCAGTTCCATCGTCACCATTCGATGGAGTATCATCCTCAGCTGGTCATGGCCAGCAACATCATCATTTTGGCAATAATAATCAAAGCCAAGTTGTAACATCATCATCAAATCAAACAAATTGTGTAGAGCCTGGAATTGGATACCTTCTATCCCTCACATCAGATATTCCATTGCCAACGATCAGCAGTGCCAATGCCAGTAATGGTATAGGCAATCAATATAACCAATCCTACAACAACTTAGAGTATATCAACAATAATACCATCAATACCAACAATACCAACAATGCCAACAATACCAACAACAACAACAATAATGTCAATCAATTCAATTATGATGACTACTTGAATGTGTTGTCACTATGTTGCATCAAATGTAATACTATAACAAATATTGACTCGTCCAGACTCTTGGAGACTGGAATGGACGTCATGCCAGGTCCAGACGACAAGAGCTACGAGTTCCGTTGTTCCAACTGCAATCGAGGCGGCAACAACTTCTATTTCAAACATTCTCCAAAGACATGGTATGTACCTGCCATGTCAATTCCAAGGAATAATAATACTCAAGATACTAACAACTCTGTTCGCTCATTAGGAAGGAGATGATACACACCTCTCTCTACAACCTGGAGAGGGAGAAGAGATACAGGTTCTCACATTACCGTGAGGTGATATCATATGTCAACAAGCATCCACAGTTCCTGCTGTCAGATCGTGACAAAGGTATGAATCGAATTGATTTGGACCTGGACATGTATACATACTGACACCAAACATATATTACCATTAGAGATGGGAAAGATGAAGAATGTTATAACAGCTACATTGTCCTACAATAGGAAGTTGTTTGTATCATTCGCAAGAGACTCTGGAATGTGGTCCAATTGGAGATATGGTGATAGGGTCTGTGAGGATGATCGTGGACTTCTAACATGGAAGGACAATGTATATGAAAAGGAGATGAAATCCAAGATACAGACCGGCTACAAACTAGAGTGCAAGTCTTGTCTAAAGATTGTTCCATTCTGTAAGTATCACTCACACATTATCGATCCGTGCCAATGTATTTACTAACTCCTGTGGAACTCATACTTAGTATTGATTGACTTGCATGGCACTAATGTATTGCCAGGTCCTTTGGACAATCGATATGACTTCAAGTGTCAGTATTGCTCCCCAAATATGAAGCCAACCATCATCCATCAATCAAAGTCATGGAAGGAGGTTGCCCACACTGCCTTGTTTAACCTTGAGTTGGACAAGAGATATAGGTTCTCTCATCAGATTGAGATTGCCACCTATGTCAAGGATCATCCCGAGGCATTCTCCTTCAACAGGGAGATAGGTATGTTAAGTTTGGTATTATGGATGGAGTGGGTCATTCGTTCTAACACAATTACAACAACAATTATAGAGAATATAAAGAATAGACTGTCTACAGTGTTGTCAAGGTACAAGAAGTCCTTTACTTCAATTGGAAGATACACTGGAATGTGGTCTAATTGGAAGGAGGGTGATGAGTCCTTGAAGGAGTTGATGTTGGATGATGAGGAGTCGGAAGAAGATCATTCAAGTACACTTCTCGACATCAATGGCAATCCAGTTGTCGGCTCTCCTCCAAGAGTTGGATCAAAGTCACCTGGCGCCGCTTCCCATCATCTTCATGACACCAAATATCGACAACAACAACAACAGAGCGATGATGGCACATCAATCAAACGATCACAATCCACACCGAGCAGTATTTCCAAGCTCAATGCACCTGGATCATACTCCACCCCTAGCCATACATCACAGTCATCCTCGCCAAGCCACTATATCACGTCGCCATCGATGAATGACTCGCCATACCAGTCTGTGCACTCGAACAATGGATTGTACAGCAACACCAACAACAATGGAGATACACTCAACTCCCCCAAGCTGCTGCCAGACTCGTCCACCACTACTCCTCTGCTCAGCAACTCACCGAATGTCAGCTACTATCCTTCACCCATCTTCCATCACCCTGGTACCACTCCCAACTTTGGCTATAGCAACTATCTGAGTTTCAAGCGACTGGACAGTGGCAGTGGCGTGGTCAACAGCCTGCCACAAGAGTGTTGCATCTGTCAAAAGTCCAAGACGCCTCTGATCAAATGTCGTTCGTTGAACCCCTGTGCCAGACAATACTGCCAAGATTGTCTTGTAGAGCTGTACCCCAACATGTTACCCAAGCTCAACTATCCACATGAATGGTCATGTCCATCATGTTTGACTGGTGGTAACACTGGCAACACTACCGGCAATGCTCCATTCCAGACATATATTACAAACATCAATCTACATACTCCAAACAGCTCATATATTGTATTTAATCAGCAGCAACAACAGCAACAACAACAACTCTTACAACAACAACAACAACAACAACAACAACAACAACAGTACCAGCAACAACAACAAGGATATCAACATTTACACACAACCTCCAAGCGTAATTTGGTCGAGGCCAGACTGTGCACTGAGTTCCCACCAAACAGCATCAACAACAACAACAATAAGGACAAGAGATTAAGATCAAGTCTTGCCATTGATGGTGGAGGTGGAAGTGGAAGTGGTGGAAGTCAGTTCCACCATCAACAACAACAACAACAACAACAACAAATGGCACCATTATCATTCTCCTCATCGTATGATGACATCACTGGCGGAAATGACATCCAAAGCATGTGCGGTACCATGACTGGCCGAGTATCCAACAACACCTCCATGTCTCAATATCCACCCATCTCTTTCCCTGGAATGCACCAAGCCGACTGTCACTCTAATGGCACTCACCTCACCTATCCATGATGTAGAAGACGTAGAACTAAGAATGGGTCCATCCAAATGGATGACCACTTACTCAATCATTACAGTAACAAGTTGGAAGCAAAAAGGTACACCTGTACACATATAGCAGTGTAGTAAAAAAGTGACACCAACCAGGTCCACCAGCATTATTAATCTATCTTGGTGATTGATTTATTTATCAATGTCGTTCCCACGAAAGATTTAGTGGAGGTGTTGCCGGCACCTGCCACGGACAAGGCCAGTTTGAGTATATCCACGCGATGTCGATAGCAACCGCGTGATATAATTTAGTTATTTGGGCGAAAGTCGTTGATTCCAACCCAGTCCTTATCACTGGATCTGAGATGGGCTTGGACCAAATCGGTTTTGATTGTTTCTTGTGTTTGTGTATATGTGTGTGTGTGTAAGTGAGTGAAAGTGGTGTGTACAGCGAATGATGCGCCCCCCCGTAGTGCCTCCGATGTTAGGCTTTGATCCAAATCAAAAATATCAACCAATTCTTATTTTTCAATTCTATCACTGCAGGATAGAATGCGTTTGAGGGGGTATGTAGGCGTAGGTGTGGGTCCTTGCGTGGTACTTGGCGGGTCCTTCTATCATTCATTCATTCAAGGACTTGACATCAGCTCGAACCAACACCCAACACCTACACGTAAACTGTCACTACGACTATTGAAACTGTTTACCTGTTACAACAACTACAACTAATACTATCACTATCATTACAATTACAACTACATAATCTACTACTATTTCACTGCATACATCAACAACATTAACTAAAAGTCAATTAATTAATTAACTTTAAGGTAAGGGTTAAACAAGGCCCATCTGGGTGTTGTTGGAATTAACGACCAACATAAGTGATCACACATACACACACACACAACACATCAGTCGATCAAACACACTCAATCACTCCCACCACCACTCACTCACTCACACTCACCAACAACCCCCATCACTCATCTTGCTCAACGATGTACCTTCCAATCAATCAACCACACATCATATATATCAATCATACCAACCAAAAGGCCTGTTTGTGACCCTGTTGGTAGCAACAGCGCTTCTTCTTTATCGTGTCTCTTCAAAGCTTGTTCAGCGCTGCACCCATCATCAATGTATGATCCATCTATACCTTTGTCATCATCATCAATCATCTACAACCAACCTAGCCATCACCATCACCTTCACCATCACAATCAACAAACATCCAACCAAAATGCCATTCCATGCCTTTGGCCCCCATCAAGCCATTGTAATAATCCAATCCATCATCACATTATACTAATACTAATATTACATATTACCAAACTACAACAGATACAAAGACTACCCTACCCTTATTAGGAAGAGATAATATATTTATATTTATATTTATATTTACATTTAATTTTACATATTTACACATATACATTAGAATGGGTTGTAATAGTTCAACTCTGTCCGGACCAGAGTCCAAGCATAATGATGACCTCAACAACTATTTGAGACAGGCTGGCAAGGAGGCGATGTTGGATTTCAGAGTGTTGCTGTTGGGCGCTGGCGAGTCTGGCAAGTCCACAGTGGTCAAGCAATTGAAATCAATATACAAGATACAGGTGGATGATGCCGAGCTGCAAAGTTACGCTGCCAACATACACAAGAACACCGTACTTTGCATGCAGGTGTTATTGGAAGCCTGTGAGACACTTGGTGTCGAATTGAGCGATCAAGAGTCAAAGGTATGTGATGTAATATGATGTGATGTGGAGTGACATGGAACTAACGATGCCATCGAACAAACAATATAGAAAAGAGCCAATAATATAAGATCATTCCAGTTCGAACAGGAGGTCAAACAGATGCCAGTTAGCATTGGTTTGGATATTGAAGAGCTGTGGAAGGACCAAGACATTCAAAAGATTTGGGAAAGGAGGTCAGAGTATTGGTTCCTAGACGCTACGCCATAGTAAGTTCATCCATTATCCATTGAATACCTGAAGTTGGATTCGATCACGTGATCAGATTACCAGTCACGTGATCAGATTACCAGTCACGTGATCAATTTCCAAACATGTCAGCTGACATCATCTTTCCTTCCAACCAATCAAACAGTTACTTTGATAACATCAATAGATTCCTAGACGATGACTTTAGACCAACAGAGGAGGATATCATCATGACAAGAGTCAGAACAACCGGTATATCAGTGACAGAATTTGACGAAGGACCCGTTCACTTCCGCGTGGTCGACGTCGGTGGACAGAGAAACGAGCGAAAGAAATGGATACACTGCTTCGACGATGTCAAGGCACTCTTATTCGTAGTTAACCTGGCAGGGTATGTATCTGTCTATAAAGACTTTATGGACAACACAGTGACAAGATGTTAACACATTCATTCCTTTAGATATGACCAGGTGATGTTTGAAGACCCAACTCAGAATAGGATGCAAGAGTCACTGACGCTGTTTGGTCAGATATGTAACAATCCGATATTTGCTGACACTCCAACATTCCTGATGCTGAACAAGAAGGATCTGTTTGAGCAGATGATACAAAAGACCGACCTGTCAAAGTGTTTCCCCGACTATGATGGCGGCAATGACACCAAGTTGGCACTGGAGTTTATCAAGGGCAAGTTCCAGGCCAAGCTGCAGCCTGCCAACAAAGTATTGTACACTCATTACATAGCTGCGCGTTACAAGAAGGACATCAAGTTCACTTGGGATGAGGTCAAGACCGTGCTGTTGGAGGAGAACAAGAAGATCCTGCTGCGGGCCACCAGAGATCTGAATGTTGCCAAGAGGAAGAACACAACACAACAGCCACAAAAGGCTTAAGCATAACAAGTAATAATAGCGATAATAGAGAAGGTATTAGAGTAGATAGAGGAGAAGGAGAGGTAGGAGAGAGCAAGAGACTGGCGAGATGATACTTTCCTCTTCAATCACATACACACCATGGCCAATCAGACAGTCAGGCCAGCATCCAAACATCCCATCCACAACATCCCCAACAACATATTTATAATCATCCATCTCATCTCCTCATCATACCTTCTCATTGTAATAAATACTCCACACACCTTGCCATGCGACTGGCAGTGTACAACTACCCTTGCTCAACCCTTGCCCTACCCTCAACCCTCACTCACTTTGATGATTTAATTTATTATTTTGTTTTGAGAACTTTGTGAACATCAAGTGTGATGATCAATCAATCAAACAATTAATTACATTCACACACTATTATAATACTTCATTCATTACTTTCATACTTATAATAATACATATTTAATATATATACATACATAACAAAACAAAACATGTCACAGCCAATGGTACAGGATCTTAGTAATGTGGCAGAGAAGGCCAATCAGACAAACAGGGAGCTGGCAAAGAGAGGTCAATTGTTGGAAGCTCTTGAGAATCTGTTGGTTGTTGAGAAGCAGACAAGACAGGTATGTCAATATTAAGAGATAAGAAACATTAGTTACTTACATAATGAATCATTCAATCAATGATATATATATAGGCTGAGGATGCTACATCAACTACAAAGATTGCAATTGAGATTATCAAGCTGTGCTTTGAGGCCAAGAGATTGGATCTTATCAATGAGAAGCTTGTGCTTCTGTCAAAGAGAAGAGGACAATTTAGAACAGTACGTGTTGATATAACAGATTGAATAACAATGATTGATGTAACTTTACTCACTAACTCCATCAATCATTGAATGTAGACTATCAGCGGTATTGTTCAAGAGGCTATGACATATGTTGATCAGATCGCAGAGAAGAAGGCTAAGCTAGAGTTGATTGATACTCTTAGAACTATTACAGATGGAAAGGTACAGTGTATTGATTGATTGATTGGAATATGAAGTGATGAATCACAATGCGCTAACAAACAATGAACAATGAACAACATAGATGTTTGTTGAGAATGAACGTGCTAGATTGACAAGGACACTGTCAAAGATCTATGAGGACGAAGGAAACATTGCAGAGGCTGCCAAGATCCTGCAGGACCTCCAGGTGGAGACATACAGCTCAATGGAGAAGGCCGAGAAGCTAGAGTTCTTCATTGAGCAGATGCGTCTGTGCATGAACAACAAGGACTTTATCCGCGCACAGTTGATCGCCAACAAGGTGAACCGCAAGACATTGGTCGAGGAGCCACATCAAGACCACAAGGTCAGGTTCTACCAACAGCTGATCAGATACAACACCAACGAAACCAACTATTTGGAGATCACCAGATGCTACCTGCACATCTACGACACTCCATCCATCCAGAAGGATATCGAGCAATTGAATGCCAACCTCAAGCTTGCATGTGTCAACGTCGTCCTCTCTCCAATTGGCAACGAACAAAGTGATCTCTTGAACCGTATACTGGGCTACAAGCCATTGAGCAACCTTCCAATCTATAAGTATGTTATAATTATGACCTTTGAGATGGTGATGGCGATGACTAACATTGATGGAATTATTTAGGGCTTTGCTTGAGGCATTCAATACATCAGAACTTGTTAGATGGACTAACTTTGTGGAGAAGTTCCAGAAGGAGTTGAACACTCAGAAGTGCTTCGTTGGAGATAAGAACTGCTGGACTGATCTGCGCAATAGAGTTGTCGAGCATGTATGTTATCCAAAGGTCACTCACTAGGCTGCGACATTAACATTGATATTAACATTGACCGACATCCATCCAATTCCAATCAATGTAGAACATAAGAGTTGTATCAACATATTACAAGAGAATATCAACAAAGAGATTGGCAGAGTTGCTTGATCTGACATTGGATGTAAGTGATCAATCAATCAATCATCAATCAGTGGAATAATTCCAAAACTGATCACTAACGAACAATCAAATATATAATAGGAGTCCGAGAAGTTCATTTCAGATCTGGTCTCCAACAAGACCATCTTTGCCAGGATTGATAGACCCGCTGGAATCATACAGTTTGTTCCACCAAAGGACACTAGCACCATACTCAATGGATGGGCCTCTGATATTTCATCTTTGCTAGAGTTGGTCGAGAAGACCAACCATCTGATCCAGAGGGAGTTTATGATGAACAAGGTCAACTAAACGAAGGGTCCACCTCTCACCTGGTATCCAAACATTCACGTCTCATCACACACAACATTAACAACAACAACAACATTATCCAGCAAACAACCAAACTATAACAACAACCAGCATGCATAAGCTGTAAATAAACTCTCTCTCTACTTCTTCATCCTAAACCAATACAGGCAACCTTATTAATCCAAAGGTCGATCCAATGATCATTGGGAGGGAACGATCAGTGTCACGAGTTGCCCGATAAGTGTGTGATGAGGGTAGGGTGTGTTTGTTGGTGGTGGTGGTACCGTCGACATTACAGCCCCAATCTCACCTGAGAGAGATAGGGTAAGGTTAGGCAGGGTAGGATAGGATAGGAATGGTTGGTGTTACTACTGATGCCGGAACGACAAGAGTTAAGAACTAGTGATGATGATGTTGATGAATGATGATGATTAATTGATAAAGATGGTAGGCCTGGATGGTACTTGTGGAACCATCTATCAGTATGTGAACGACTAGACACTCACTCACTTTGATCTCTTCACTTCATTTATTCACTGTCTATATGACATTGGATTAGATTAGAATATATATTTATATACCAGGTATACTCTGTCCCTCCTACATGTAGGGTATCAAATAACGAAGGATCTATAATTACCATAAATGTGTGTGTTTCATTCTATCCATCAATCAATCACTCACACACAATCAATCAAACAAATAATATCAATCACACACACATGACACGAACGACACACTGAACATACACACACGACACATTCACACTGAACGATCATTCTATTTATGTCCATGTTACTAATGAATGACTTAGACACTCTCACACACACAACACAATCAATCAATCACATAACATCACTTACATACATACATGTACAACTTACTTCAACCACATATACATGCGTCCACACTCAACCCTTGCATTGCAATGCATACCACCAATCAACCAATCAATCAGTGACTGATGATGCTTTTTGACATGTGCGTGTAGAGTTCCACTCGCTCATCTACACTCATGAGCTCTCTGTCTTCCCGTCAATCAGGTCATCCACCCCAGCCAGTTTAGATACAACAATCGGCGTAGCTTGCCAAACACAACCACTACTACTCACACATTTGTTACCAGATGCGATGCGCGCTTGTCATGTCTGATTGATTGATTTGGCTTTTGTCTTGGCTTGGATGGCAGATGGTGTTGACTGCTTGCTGTAGTAGTAGTATCCTGTCCTGATCAGGAGGAAGGAAGGAAGAGTGTGATTGAGTTTGTGTGTGGGCATTGATCAGTCATCACCACATCATCAGTCATCCATCCCTTCCTTGATGATTGATTATAATCATGGTTGATTATATGAGTGTGGACAGGACTGATCAGTCAGGACAGGATGCATCCATCATAAGCAATCATTATAAGCCAATCAACCATCCAAACATCAGTATATTATTATTCATTCACTACAATAATAATAACTAATTATCTGTTGTTGTTTGACTTTATTCTGATAGTTACTGCTTGTATCCAATCACAGGTATGACTTATGTCCATCAATATCCATCCATCAATCCATCCACACACTCAGCCACTCATCAATCCATTGTCTAACTAACCCTCAATCAACTCAATCAACTTAGCTTTAAAGAATGATGTCCATTCCAATGAAACAGACTGCGAGGACAACAACTGGAGTTGTCCCGCCTACTGAAAAGAAGAAAGGAAGCAAGTTGTTTGCTTTGAAGACAGACTTCCTCCAAAATGGTATGTTTCCAATGACCCGCTTGGACCAGGAATCACCAATCTAACACATATTCCAATCAATCAGACGAGGACTCAATTCAAAAGGGTATCTTGGACCATGTTGAATACACATTGGCCAGAACCAAGTACAACTTTGACTCGTTCTCTGCCTACCAGGGCTCGGCCTACAGTGTCAGAGATCGTTTGATCGAGAGATGGAATGAGACCCAGCAGTACTACACTGAGAAGGATCCAAAGAGAGTGTACTACCTGTCGCTGGAGTTCTTGATGGGCAGATCACTCCAGAACGCCATCTACAACATGGGTCTCAAGGATGAGTACCACAGTGCTCTGTTGGAGTTTGGTTTCCAGATTGAGGACCTCTACGAGGAGGAGAAGGACGCTGCCCTTGGTAACGGTGGTCTCGGTCGTCTGGCCGCATGTTTCATGGACTCGTTGGCAACACTCAAGTATCCAGCATGGGGCTATGGACTGCGTTACAACTATGGAATGTTTGAGCAAGGCATCTACGATGGCTACCAGACTGAGGTGCCAGACTACTGGCTGGTCGCCGGTAACCCATGGGAGATTGAGCGTCTCGATGTCCAGTACACTGTCAGATTCTACGGACATGTTGTCGAGAGAAAGACACCGGACGGAGTGCGCCACGACTGGGAGGGAGGTGAGCTTGTCCAAGCTATCGCCTATGATACCCCAGTGCCAGGCTACAGCACCATCAACACAAACAACATCCGTCTCTGGAGCTCCAAGCCACACAAAGAGTTCGACCTGGATGCCTTCAATGGTGGAAACTACCTCAGTGCTGTGGAGGCCAAGCAGAGATCGGAGAACATCACCTCTGTCTTGTATCCCAACGACAACACCTACAGTGGCAAGGAGTTGAGATTGAAGCAGCAGTACTTCTTCGTGGCTGCCACACTCTGCGACGTCATCCGTCGTTACAAGAAGACTCACACTGGATGGAAGGACTTCTCGTCCAAGGTGGCCATCCAGCTGAATGACACCCATCCCACTATCGGTGTCGTTGAGCTGTTCAGAAAGCTGCTGGATGAGGAGGGACTCCAATGGGATGAGGCCTGGACCATTGTCAACAAGACCTTTGCCTACACCAACCACACAATCCTGCCCGAGGCCCTTGAGATGTGGCCCGTGCAGTTGATTGAGGACCTGTTGCCAAGACACATGCAGCTCATCTATGGAATCAACCATCGCTTCCTGCTCACAGTCACCCAGAAGTGGCCAGGCAACATGGACAAGATGAGATCGCTCTCGATCATTCAGGAGGGTGAGGAGAAGAAGGTCAGAATGGCTCACTTGGCCATTGTTGGCTCTCACTGTGTCAATGGTGTGGCTGCTCTTCACTCGGACCTTGTGAAGAACAAGGTGTTCCCAGACTTCCACGCCCTCTTCCCAGGCAAGTTCCAGAACAAGACCAACGGTGTCACACCCCGTCGCTGGATCCAGCAGGCCAACCCAGGTCTTAGCGGAATCTTGACCAAGTGGCTCAAGACCGACCAATGGGTCATTGACCTAACACTCATCCAGGGCATTGAGAAGCACATCAACAACCCCGAGCTCATTGAGGAGTGGAAGATGGTCAAGCAATTCAACAAGGAGCGTCTTGCTGACTTTATCCACAAGACCTGTGGAGTCAAAGTCAACTCCAACGCCATGTTTGACGTTCATATCAAGAGAATCCACGAGTACAAGAGACAACTCTTGAACATACTCGGAGTCATCTACAGATACCTCACCATCAAGAAGATGTCTGCAGATGAGCGTCAGAATGTCGTTCCCAGAGTGGTCATCTTTGCTGGTAAGGCCGCCCCAGGTTACTTCATGGCCAAGAGACACATCAAGCTCATCACATCGGTGGCCGAGGTCATCAACAATGACAAGGACATTGAGGACACTCTCAAGGTGGTGTTTATTGCCAACTACAATGTGTCGATGGCTCAGGTTGTCGTGCCAGCCTCTGACATCAACCAACAGATCTCAACTGCAGGTACCGAAGCATCGGGTACCAGCAACATGAAGTTCACCATGAACGGTTCGCTCATCATCGGTACACTGGACGGTGCCAACGTCGAGATTGCCGAGGAGGTCGGCCAGGACAATATGTTCATCTTTGGTCTCAGAACACACGAGATTGACAAGGCTCGCGACAAGATGAGAAACAAGCAGGTGGTCGTTGACGCTCGTCTCCAAGAGGTGTTCTTGAACATTGAGCTGGGCACATTTGGCTCGCCAGAGATCTTCCAGCCCATCTTGGACTCGTTGCTCAACACCGATCACTACCTGACCATCCAGGACTTCCCAATGTACCTGGATGCCCAAGAAGAGGTGGATGCCCTATGGAGACGCCAGGACGAGTGGCTCAAGAAGTCCATCATCAACACTGCCAAGACCTACCACTTCAGCAGTGATCGTGCCATGAGGGAGTACGCCGAGCAAATCTGGAACATCGAGCCTTGCGAAGTTGAGACATGTGACAACAGAAGATATTAAGTATCCTGACTTGTCATTATCTTGCCACCTCTTGAAGGCCTCAGAAGTCTTCTCCACCCGTCTGTCTTTCAGTCTGTGTATGGAATGTGTCCATCCATCCGTCCATCCATCCATTCAATCAACCAATCAATCAACCACCACCATCATCACACAACATGTATCAACAAACATTAATAATAAACATTTACAATTGATCATAATTACTACTTCCTTCTTTCTAATGGTACACAATGAACAGTTGGATCACATGGGTTATCACAACCCGAGCCGCTGTAGAACCTTCAGAGTGTGTCGATTCACAATCATGGGTTGTGGGGCTTGTGGAGGTGGGTGTGGACGTGTGCCTTTTGCTCAGACTCATCAATGATGCTCTCTGACACACAACACACTATATTTTTATCCTACTAGGACCATCATGGCGAGGAAACAGCGAACTAGTGTTGCAGAGGAAGAAAGCCCCTGGTAATATAAGGGGTTCTGATCAATCGATCAACACCCCTATGATCATTGGTTTGATTGGTTTGTTCGATGGGTTACCTGTTAAACTACACTTGATCGTAAAAATAATAATTATGTGGAAGTAGGTGGAACAAAGTGGAAGCATTGATCAATTGTAATATATATTTAGACTAGAGATAATAATAATAATAATAATAATAATATATACTTTACCATGTCATCACAGCTATTGGCACCAATAAAGATTGAAGGTTACTTGACCAAACAAGGTGGATCATTTAAAAGTTGGAGCAAGAGATGGTTCATACTTAGGAAAGGAGAGTTATCCTATTATAAATCCAAGAGTGTAGGTATATCTTAAATCAATATATTGATCAATCATTAATTATATAATTATCCAGGATACATCTGAGCCAAAAGGAACAATACCTTTAAAGACTGTTGGATTCATTAGGATATCAGAGAAGAAGAAGAAGCATGTGTTTGAGATACATACAGCAGGAAGGACAATACTTGTTATGGCAGATAATGATGAATCGAGGAATAGGTGGATAGAGGTATTGACTAGAGAAAGGGACTTGATAATCAATGCAGACACCATAAAGAAGCCTGCCAAGTTGACTGTCGACGACTTTGAACTACTCAAACTGGTGGGCAAAGGTAGCTTTGGCAAAGTGTTACAGGTGCGCAAGAAGGACACCAACGACATCTATGCCATGAAGGTGTTGTCCAAGAATCAGATCGTCGAGAATGATGAAGTCATACATACTATCTCAGAGAGAGTGGTACTTCAGAAGATCAGCCATCCATTCCTTGTCAACTTGCACTATTCATTCCAGACAGAGGACAAGCTATATCTGATACTGGACTACATCAATGGAGGCGAGTTGTTCTACCATCTAAGGAAAGAGAAGAGATTTGGTGAGGAACGTGTAAGATTCTATTGTGCGGAGATCCTACTAGCTCTGGAGCATCTTCATCTGTCTGGCGTCATCTACAGAGACCTGAAGCCAGAGAACTTGCTGGTGACCAAGGATGGCCACATCTGTATGACTGACTTTGGTCTATGCAAGGAAGGCTTCATCACATCCAAGGACAAGACCAAGACATTCTGTGGCACACCAGAGTACTTGGCACCAGAGGTAGTCCTCAGCAAGAGTTATGGCAAGCCAGTGGATTGGTGGGCATATGGATCACTTATGTTTGAGATGCTCACTGGTATGCCTCCTTTCTTTAGTGAGAACACTAAGGAGATGTATAACAAGATACTGCACGAACGTCTGGTGTTCCCCAGTGCCATGTCATCCGATGCACGATCATTGATTGATGAGCTACTGGAGAGGGACCCATCCAAGCGTCTATGCAATCCAACCAAGATCAAACGTCATCCATTCTTCAAGTCAATCGATTGGGAATCACTCTATCACAAGAAGGTGGCGCCACCCTACATACCTCGAGTGAAGGACAAGCTAGACACTACTCAAATCGACCCAACCTTTACTGAAGAAGTGCCAACACTTACAATCTCTGGCGAGTATGAGGTGCAAGACATACCTCAGAAGGACTTTGAAGGTATGTATATTTCCTATTATCTCTTTATCATTATAAGTATGAATGAATGAATGAACTAACTTTCTGATATTCATGCAGGATTCTCATTTGTAGCCGACTCCTATTTAGTATCTCCTCCCACAACAAGTCCATAAGTGGTAAAGAGATACATATATAGACAACACTACCTATCTTGGACATCATTCATTCTGTCACACTCCCTCCCTCACTCACTCATTAACTCATACATACATGCACTCATGTACATGTCGCGACTACATTATGTAGTAGTAGCATAACATACAACAAGTAAACTCAATCATACTACCATCTTGTAAATATATACATACAATCGTCTAGTCTTAGTACAACGATGAACAAGAAGAACTTAGATCCAAATATTGGAGTTGGAGGCAAGGCAGATGGAAAGATGAACAACAAGGGACAGGCGCCACAAGTCGTCCCACCAGTACTACCTTATCCAACTGTTCCACACAAGGTAGGTGGCGCTGCAGTGGTTCCAGGAGCGGCTGTCCCAACATCAAAGACATTGTCCATCACAAAGGATGTTTCATTGGTAGAGGTTACGCCAAAGCAACTACATGAGTTACAATTGGATATTGAGAGTAAGGGATTGAATGAATGAATGAGTGATTGTTAGGACTTCATAAATCTAACATCTATGTTGTTACTTTAGACATCAATCTACAATTGAAGAGGTTGTTTCAATTCCAGGAGCAAACGTATCGTTGGAATATGAAGCATCATGAGAATATGAAGAAGATTATCAAGTCATTCAATGTATTGAATAATATAATGAGACAAGATAGTAATGAGAGTAGTTCTTCATCAGGTGTATCAACATCTAGAAGTCAGGAGACCAAGCAACTAGCAGACAAAAGGAGAAAGAACGATACGAAGAGCACCAACATTGTATTCTACGAGAAGGCCAATCCATCATCAAGAGATAGTGGTCAGGACAACAACTTCAATCAAGAAGTTATTGACCTTTACAAGAGATATGGACCTGTCTCCGAGGAACTCCAACAATTGTTATCTGACCTTGATTATAGTCTATTTGTCCAACTCAAAGGTATGATTAAGACTGTGTCATTTGATCAATCAGTTAAGCCACTTTACTAATCACATTGAGGCGTGTAGAAGAGTCAATGGAGATCATTCTTCCAGTTCTCCTCAAGTGGATTAAGGGTAGGTAGTGTTGACTGAGGTTGGAAATCATGATCGATACTAACTGTATTGATGTTGTTGTTGTTGTTGAAGAGGTACCATCATTGCAACAGATGGGAATATCCTTGATAACATTGTGGATGATACATGAGAAGTTTCCACAAGTGTATACCAAGGCCAAGTATGGGATGATTATATCCGAGATGAACTATTATGTTCAAAGGATGGAGAATACCTATCACTTTGACCAGTTGCAGAAGCAGGACATGTTCCCTTTCACAATGGATGAGTTTAGTCTCCTCAAGTCACTGCTGGACCAGAGTAGCAACCACAACAGCAGCAGAAACAGTAGTGGTAGCGGTGCTGTCCTTGGCAGTGGAGACGACATAGGTAGCAATATAGGAACAATTGGCAGCAACAACACAAGTATTGGAAACAATATCAACAACCTCAGCAACATCAGCAACATCAGCAATATCAGCAACATCAGCAACATCAGCAACATCAGTAATGATTTGATGTTGGACTCATTCATTTGATTGATTGAATGAATGTATTGGATGATTGAATGTATTGATTGATTGATTAGAACTTACAATAGTTCTGATGTCTTGGTATTGGTATTACATCTCTGATATTCTGCAAACCTGTGACGTATTGTAACAAACGTTCAAATCCAAGACCGAATCCACCGTGTGGCGCTGATCCATACTTTCTAAGCTCCAAGTACCACCGATACGACTCCTCGTCCATGTTCATATCGCGTATTCTTTGTACAATGCGATCGTACCTCTCCTCTCTTATACTGCCACCGATCAACTCCCCTACACCCGGTACCAACAGGTCCATGTTTGATACAGTGATCTGATCGTCATTCTCCCTGGTGTAGAATGGTTTGATCTGTTTTGGCCAATCGATCACAAACACTGGTGTACCATTATAATGTTCGACCAAGTTCTTCTCATCCTCTCTCTGCAGGTCATCGCCCCACTTTATCGCACTTCCATACTTCTCTCCTTGCAATATCTTCACAGCCTCTGTATAAGGCAGTCTAATGAACTCATTATCCAATGTCTTCTTCAGTCTTTCCATGAGTCCAGTGTCAACGCGTCTGAGTGTGCACATGTTAGCATCCATCAATCAATCAATCTATCTATCACTCGTCACTCATACATACTTGTTGAAGAACTCCACTTCGTCTGGACATCTCTCCATGATGTTCTTGATGGTGAACTTGATAAAGTCTTCGGCAATGTCGAGGTTGTCTTGAAGTTTGATGAAGGCCATCTCTGGCTCAATCATCCAGAATTCAGAGAGATGTCTAGTTGTGTTGGACTTCTCCGCTCTGAATGTTGGACCAAATGTGTACACTCTTCCATGTGATGACGCGAATATCTCTGCCTCCAACTGACCCGATACCGTCAAGAATGCAGGCTCGCCAAAGAAGTGATGTTGTTGTTGTTGGGTTGTTTGATCCTTTGTTGATGCCTGCTTATGATCGACTGACACTGAGAACTGCTCTCCACCACCCTCACAATCACTGGCTGTAATGAGTGGAGTGTGGACAAGATTGAAGTGACGCTCTTGGAAGTATTGATGAATGATGGACGATGCCTGACTCCTGACACGGATGAGCGCGCCCAGTGTGTTGGACCTCGACCTAAGATGTGCAATCTCTCTCAGAAAGTCGAATGAATGATGCTTTGGCTGGAGAGGGTAGTCCTCTGGACATGGACCGACGACCTCCACTGGCGACTTGAGCTGCAGCTCCACCTGTTGATTCTTTCCAGGACTCTGAACAAGCTGACCGGACACCTTCACACATGAACCATGCTGAACATTCTTGAACAGATCCGGAGTACCAATCACCTGAAGACCCTGTACCGATGAGCCATCAGTCAACTCCATGAATCCAATGGACTTTTGAGCTCTTATTGATTTGACCCAACCATTGATCACTGTTGTTGTGGATGTGTTGTTGTCAGCTGATGGAGGAGTTGTTGCAGTTGGCAAGGCTTGTGACCTAATCTGTTTTATTGTACTAGGCCACTGATAGTATCTTTTGAATACAGTGCTACCAACTCTATTCATTGTATGTCTATGTTGTTTGATTGATTGATCGATTGACTAACAATGTCGTCAACAAAGTCGAATCGAATGAACTTTCATTCATTCATCAAAATCACATTTTTTTCAAAAAGTTGCAAAACTGAAGAGTTTCAAACAATTCTTCAAAGTTATCAAACAACACATCCAAGCAAAGAGATAAAGATAGAGATAGATACATACATAGATACTCATACTCATACTTATATACATAACACAATAAGTGAAGTAATAGTAAAATGCCAAAGAAGAGAGGAGTGACAAAAGATAGTAGTGTCAATGTTGTTCAACAACATCAACAACAACAGACACAGCAACATCAACAACATAATGATCAATCATCTGTTAAAGAACAAGGTCAACCAGGTCAACAACCAACATGGCAACAAATTGCTGCCTATTCATCATTAGTAGTAGATGGTTCTGCATCTGATATTGATGAGGATGATGATCATGATGACGTTGATATCGACGATGAACATTCACAACATTCTCAACAATCTCAACAATCTCAACATTCTCAACAACAACAATCAAAGAAGAAGAATAAGAAGAAGAATAAGAAGAATAAGAAGAATACAAATACTTCAAGTAATAGAGGTCTTGACTATGACATCAACAACAATAATAGGATGGGTGGTGGCGGATCAGGCAAACCAAACATCAGCGACATTGACTTGATGGCAAGCTACGTGAACTCTCAACAACATATGCAGCAGATCGACCCACTAGATCAGGACATTGACAGACAGAAGCTCAGTGAGTTTTGGATCTCTTTGAGCGAGGAGGAGAGAAGAGAGCTGGTGCGTCTTGAGAAGGAGACCTTGCTGAGGAAGATGAAGGACCAACAGAAGCACACGTGCACATGTGGCGTGTGTGGCAAGAGGCGTGCCGTAATCGAAGAGGAGCTAGAGCTGCTCTATGACTCATACTATGAAAGGATGAATGATAGAGCGTCTGGCATGGTTGATGTTGGTGGTCATCATCACCATCATCACCACCATCATCATCAGCATCATCATCAACAGCAGCAACAACAACAGCAGCAGTACCAACAGCAACAACAACAACTACTACATCAACAACAGCAGCAACAACAACAACAGCGACAAATGTACGCACCACCAATGTCTGTTAATGATGCATCCAGACCATATCGCAACAACATTCAAACAAGCAAAGGCATGGTCAACTCAACGAGGACGAACCCGACAACTCTGGCCGAGAGGTCAATCTATCAGGCGGAGGAGGACTACTTGAAGCGCGAGGGCAAGCACTTTGTCGAGCTGATGGAGAGGCTGGCCGAGCAGCGCGTGCGACGCGAGGAGTTCAACGAGCAGTCACTGGTCGACCCCGCCGACCAACTAATCTCGCAGGATGAGCCCAGCATGGACGAGGCCAAGAGTCGCGAGCTAAGCAACAGCATCATTCAACTGAGTCAGCGTCAGATGCAGCAGCTGCAACAACAGCACATGCTACTGCATCAGTTGGAGCAGCAGCAGGAGCAGTTCGAGGAGTACGTCGGCGGTGACACTGATGTATATGCCGAGGACGATGATGACGAGGATGAGGACGATGACGAGGATGAAGATGATGACATTGGCGACGAAGAGTACCTGGTGCACGAGGATGATGGTGATGAAGAAGATGATGATGACGACGATGACTATGATGATGATGATGAATACGATGATGACGATGAAGATGATGAAGACGACGATGAAGAAAGGCAGATGGAGGAAGGCCGAAAGATGTTCCATGTCTTTGCTTCAAAGATGTTTGAACAACGTATATTGGCCGCCTACAAGTAAGTCCAACTCATGAGATGGGATGGTCCCACCCCAACATCAGCTGACCCAATCAATCAATCAATCAAACATAGGGAGAAGCAGGTATTGGAGAGACAGAGAAGTCTGCTTGAGGAGGAGGAACAGAAGATGAAGAGGGAGAGAATGTTGAAGGAGCAAAAGGCAAAGTCAAAGAAGGAGAAGGCAGAGAAACAGAGGGAACAACAGAGATTGCTGCGCGAGGAGAAGGAGAGAAAGCTGAAACAGAAAGAGGAGGAGCTGTTGTTGAAGAAGAGGGAGGAACAGGAGAAACAGGCAGAGAAGCAGCGTGAGAGACAGAGGTTGAAGGAGGAAGAGGCCAGACGTAAGGAGGAGGAGCGGGCTCATCAATTGAAGGCATCACAGTCCCAGGAGAAGTCAGAAAAGCAAAAGAAGCAAGAACAGCTGATGCGCGAGAAGGAGCTAAAGAGACAGCAACAGCGAATGGAGAGGAATAAGAAGGCCTTGGAGCATAACAAACCAAAGCAGACCAAGGTTCAAGTGTTGCCAGACTGTGCGCCTGTATCCAATCAATCCACCGCCACTCCATTGGCGGCATCATCGTCAACCCCTGCATCCTCAGCTTCCATATCGATCACACAACCACCAACCATCCAAGTCAACAACCTCAACACATCAGATCCCAACACCTTGTTGACGCCCTCCAAGTACAGACAATCCCCAATGAGTCCCAACTCGCCCGACTTTGTTCCAAAGATGCAGAAACTCACCACCAACTGTCCGTCAAGTCCACAAACCACTCAACCAGCTCATTCAATCACATACCCAAATCTTGGTCTTTCACATCGAATGCTTAACTTTAGCAATGACTCACAAGTATGTGTACCTCACCTCATTCATTGGCCATCTAACTAACCTACATATGTTACAACAACAGGATGACACTTTATCTTATGACCCAGTCCCAGCAGAGTTCAGATCATCATTGACAGAAAGTAATGATGATGACATTGACTCAATACTGCATAACATTCACATTCCAACATCTATTGGAAATAGCGAACATAACAACAACAATATCAACAACAAGCAGACGCTACAACAACATGGAAATGCAACAGCATCAGCGGCGGCATACTTTTTCAAACCAATTGGTGCCGCTGCCAACATTGACTTTCTATCAACCGGTCATCCCAGTCACGCCCTATCCAACGCGCCACTTCACCGTGGTCGTGGGCTTGACCACCAGCAACAGCAGCATAAGCACCAACACGACTTTATCAAACCGAGCGCAGTTGGTATGGAGCAGAGTGGTCAGTCTGCCTCTTTACATCCCTATCCCCTTGGAATGAACCACCAGACCATCACAACAACGACAACCATCACCACAACAACACCATCACTAGCGCCTCTAGCCTCAATCGGACAAACCATACACAGACCAAACAACAGCAACCCTTTCAACATCTCAACACCATTCCTATCCCATCAACTTCATCAACAACCTCCAATGAATGTCAACCAATACATGAACAACTCTGGTAGCAATATCAACAACAACATTTTGGGCTTCAATGGTTCAAACATCAACAACAACATGAACAACTTTAACAACAACATCAACAACAACACTTGGGATCCATTGCTGTCAGGTGGTGGAAGCAATTACTATTTGGACAATAGTGCACTCAGTAACTCATTCGCACTCAACTCATTGCCATCATCCTCATCGTTTCTTGGCACTGGTGGCATGTCGCTGCCAATTGGACACACCATCACATCACCTTCACTCAATCCCCACTCAACTCCAAGATCACCACTGTTAGACAATGGCAACGCCAGTTCATTCTTCAACGTTCACAATGGTCGACCGTCTCATCCCTTTATGTAAACAATAAAGTAGTTGTAGAAGTAGTACCATCCATTACATTAAGAAATCAGAGTTTTGGTTGTTTATTATTGATTGATGCTTTGTTACAACATGAGTGTCACTGCTCGAGGATGCGCAGGTTACCAGAGATGACCTTATTCTCAAAGACTGAACCCTCGGGCAAGTCAATCCTTGATCCATGGTTGGCAACGACGATGACATTGCCTCGGAGTACCATATCGGCTCCAAAGGTCACGTCGCCCGACACTGTCAGCTGATCAAGTTCCAAAATGTCTGGCACACCCTTGATTCGGGACTGGTAGTCGGATACCTTTTTGAACATATCACCAAGCTTGACCAGTGGGATCGTGGTGAATGGACGATTCTTGTTCATCACAAGCATGCCCTTCTCCAACTCATACAGATTGGACTGCACGATGAAGAGGTCCGAAGTGGACTTGACTGGCAGGAATCTGGAGCGAGGAACATTGACTCCACGAGCATTGTTGAAGAATTCAATGGCGGCACCAGCAGCAATCTCCAACTGAAGGATATTCTTGCCATCAACGGACTTTGGATTGACAATGATATCCATGTCGTCGAGTAGGCTCTGCTTGATTACACGGTCGACGGCCTTAAGGTTGACCCAGATGTTGTTGGTATTGAAGATCTTAAACTTCTTGATTGACTTGAACTCCTCAACCTTATCCGAAGGACATTGAGCAATCTCCAACAACTTGGCCTTGCCCTCATACTCAATCAACGTGCCACCCTTTACATCTGCGCGTGTCTTGTTGGTGACCTCCATCACATATTCACAGTTCCTCTCTTCCATCATACTCAAAATGTCTAACAATGTGATTGATTGATTGTTAGTATCATTTGATCATTCAAATATCGTTTCCAGAATGAATATTCAACTTACTAAAATCAACTACAGCACCAAGATTGTCAACATTGGAGATGAAGAGATACTCCTTGCCTTGACTGATGAGGGTCTCGAGGAGTCCAGAGTTGTGGAGGGCAAAGAAGACGTCACCGTGTCCAGGTGGATACCACTCGGCATCATTTCCAAACATCTTGTCGGGCACTGGCATCAATGAATCCTTGAGCACCCTTGGGAAACGGCTCTGATTGAATGAATGAATTGAAACATCAGAGTGTTTATACTTTTGGATAATCTTTCCAGTCTCTGAATGAGTGTTGAATGAGTTCATCAATACCAATGGTACTCTAATATCATAGAACTCATTCATTTCCTGTTTGATTAATTGGTGTTGGTTAGTTCATTGATTTACTGAAGTTAGATTGATTGATTGATTGGTGACTTACCTTGATTTGCTGGACAGAGAGATCAAGGAAAGTCTTTTCTCCTCTAACTTCGATTACAGACTTGGGTCCAGTGCAACCCATGGTAGTGCCAAGACCTCCATTGAGCTTGAGAACAGCCAGTTTTCCAGCCAATTCCGAACGACGTTGGTGACCACATGGAGGCAACTCCTTGTAGCTGACAACCATCTCTGCAGGAGGTGGCTTGATCTTCTCCCAATCAATTGTCTTCTTCCTGTTCTTGAGGAACCTTGAGAACAACCTGGTCATTGCCGGTATCTCCTTCTCAAGGAACTCCCTTCTGACCGAGGGGTTGGGAGCAGTGTTGGCCACCTTCTCCAGTCTCTCCAAGAAGGCATCCTCCACCGGTGAATCTGCCGATCGTTGGGAGAATGACTTGAGTTGAGGTGATTGAGGAAGCGAAGTATGGGCTTGGTCTGGTGTCATCATTTTTGCAGGTGCTTGGGATTGTAGTAAGTTAGTATGATTGAATGAATGGTGGGATTGATTGGGGAATAAGGCAGGGTACATACTTTATCTGGCTGGATATTGGATAACCAATTGACTATGAAAGAAAAGAATGAATGAATGGAAGGTTGGAAAAGATTGAATGAATGATTGATTGAATGAATGAATGAATGAATGAATGAATGAAGGAGGTGGAAATGTGACCATCACATGGTTTTATAACAGACAGCTCCCCTTCATTCTCTAAGAGGTATTCAATTACAACTCGACGCCCCATTCATTATGTCAGGTTGCGATATGCGGAAACCACTTACCACTTACCACTCTTGCATACTCTTGTCGTCCTCTTCATCCTCCCTTTTTGTCGTCCAATGATGATGATCATCATGTCTTGTCGACTTGGCATACTAGTGTGGTTGATGATGTCTCGATACATACAAACACACCTGACATCACACTTAGCTCTTCAATCAGCCAGGGCGAGTGTCTGTCTGTCTATGTGTGTTAGTGTGTTGGTTGTGGTGAATGGTAATGTAAATCTCATCACAGTTGTAATGATCAGCACGATAAATCATGTAATCAAAGAGTGAGTGTGATGGACATACCCCCCACACACACACATACACATCAACCAAAGAGAGACATGAGGTAACAATGGAATAACATACCCGCTAGACCAATCAATGGTTATGTTACATCGTTCGGGATAATAGGTTAATGATGTTGTAATCGACAATCGATTGAATTGATTTACCGGTACATGTGACAATGCAGTCTACGATGATGTTGCGGCAATATAGACATCTCTCAGTTCATCAGTTCAATGGCCTCTGGCAAGAATTAGTGTATCCAATGAATGAAAGAGGACACATTAATTAATTAAAGTTGGATGATGTTGTTGTTGCCGTTGCCAATCCAAGCCAATATAATTCGTTACAAAGTAATATCGACAACAATAATTAAAACCCAAACGATCAATGATATTGCCATTTCATGCCATGTCATGCAATGTAGGTCGGTGCCATCAGTACCGATATAGATTGATTGCTGTTGTTAAAGTGACCGTGTGGTGTAAGCATCCAAGCTCCACACACGCTTATCTCGATAAGGCTTTTATGGTTTGATTGTGATTTGAAGTATTGTACTACACAACACTTGGTCGGTGATGTTTCCAAATCCGATTGGGGAGGGTGAGTCGCTTAAGTCATCCTTTGAGATCGAGTTGATTATGCCTTGCCATTGTTTAGTTTCATTGTCTGTTGATTTGCTATTATATTCGCTGCAGTCTTCAATCCATTCAATGTGCATGAATTAACCTGATAGCTTGAGGGCAGAGTACCATATGCTACCAACCATGTTGATGAACAGTCCCAATATGTTGATGGGATGTATGATAATGTCCTTGAAGACCATGGCACCAATGATTGTTGAGGCAATGTTCTTGATCTGTCCAGTGACCGAGGTGGTCAGTGCTGAGTTGACACTGGTGCAAAAGAATATGCAAAAGTTCAACAGGAATCCAATAAAGATGGACAATGTGAAGTACCAGAGGAAGGCGGGGTCGTTGCGATGCTCAAACTGCATAAAGTAGGGCACGTCCTGGAAGGCCACCATCAGCACCGTGACAAAAGGCAACGACAACAATGAGTTGTAGTACAACATGTCGTAGGTGGACATGTCGCGCGCAGTCTTCTTCACAAACACCAAGTAGGTGGCCTGGAAGAAGCAACTGGTCAGCACCAGCGTGTAGCCAAATGCGTTGAATGATAGATCTGTTACACCGGCCACTATTGCACCAAGTACCATTACACAGACGGACAATATAACTCTAGTTGGAGAGATCTTTTTCAAAATGAAGTACTCCATCACCAAAATGATCACTGCCACCAACCTCTTTAACGCGCTATACATTGGTATATTCAATGCTTTCAATGAATCCAATCCAAGTAATACATTAATAATATAACAGAATGATAATGGTGCCAACTAATTGATTGTTTGATTGATTGATTGAGTGAATGAGTTGATTGAGTGACTTTCATGTACGTGATCCGACTTAAACTTACCTTTTTGATAATATTAAAGTCAATGGATGTTTGAATGTTTAGAACCCTCATGTATTTGAGGAAGTGTAGAATGACCAATGACACAACCATCTGACAGAATAACAATAGATTAGATGCTTCAAAGTTATAAGTAGTCATAACCTTCTTGTTAAATATTGTTTGACATAGACTGACAGAACCTAATAATGTTTGATTGATTGATTGAATGAATTAGTAAGATGATTCATCGGAATGAATGAAAGAATGAATGAATAAATGAAATGAATGACATACCATATAGTACAACTGCTAATGCACCCTTTGTATTCTCTGATATTGGATATAATGTAAAGTTATATGATGATGATGATTTAGATGTTGATGATGTTGAAGATGGATGCTCTTTAAAGTTGTCCGCCGACAATTGATGCTCCTTCATCTCTGTTTGTTCATTATTATTATGATGATGTTCAACATTTGAATGTTTATCTTGTTGCTCTGCTGCTGTTGTTGCTGTGACACCCTTTGTCAGCTGACGATGATGATGTTGCTCATGAGTATGTTGTTGTTGTTTTGTAATTATAATTGATGAAGTCATTCTTCTTTGTTTAGTGTACATAAAAAAAAAAAGTGAATGAATAATTCAATGGGATTGACAAGACAGGACTGGTCAGGTTAGGAGTAAGGTAGATAATAATAAATGAAATAAATATATTTTGGGAAGATGAATGAAACACAAGACGAGCCACGTCTTCCAACTACCCCCAACAACACCAATTCAATTCAAAACAGTACTCAACCGTCATCACCATGCTACAGCACTTTTAAAAATAAACCACAAAGTCGTATTAGCAACAACAAATAACACTGTGTATTTGCAAATACTTTATAAGTTTAATATATCCCTTGACTTTTGAAGACCATCTAAAACAATTGCATATGCAAACAAACATAGATTATACATATATGTATAAATAAACAAATGAATTACTTGTGTGTATTATATGTACTTTAGAAAAAATACAAAAGAAAGATCTGAATTGTTCCATTTTTGGTAATGAATCGTGTAATAAACTATTGATTCAATTCAAAGATACTGTTCACCCGACTGACTTACTGACTGACTGAATGACAGACTTCAAATGTAGTGAAGGTTACTCATCATGTGTCATTCTCTACAACTAAACAAATACACATATTCACACATAAACACATACTTCATTGTATTATTACAATAACAAGATAAGATACCATGGAGAAATCAATCAAGAGAATAGATATAATTGGTGAACATATTGTTAATTCATTCAATTCAAAGTCAACAACAACTAGTGGTATTCCAGTAAACATGTCAACGACGTCAAACTCTGATGATAATGAACCAATATTGTTGCAATCACACGAGGGATCGACAACAGTGATCACACTAAACAGAAAGAAACAATTGAATGTACTAAACACAGACATCTTTGTTGGTCTCAACAAACTCTTGCTCAACTTTGCCAAGAATACCAATGCCCACCTCCTAATCCTCAAGGGCAGTGGAAACAAGGCATATTGTGCAGGTGGAGATATCAAAGGTACGATACGCGCTGACCATGTTCGACAACTCTGGACCACATTCTAACATCTCTGATATCATACAGAGCTCACATCACAGACTCGCAAGCTTGGATACTCATTCCCCAAGTACTTCTTCACACATGAATATAACATGGACTATACTGCTGCCACTTTGAGCAAGCCAAGGATCGTCATTTGGGATGGCATTGCAAGTATGTTGACAACAACATGTCAATGCATTGATTGACTACAACATGGGCACACTAAGCTAACAATCGTCATCATCATGTACATTATAGTGGGCGGTGGATTGGGAGTATCGATACACTCAACCTTCAGGATAGTCACTGAGAGGACAATCTGGGCGATGCCAGAAGTTTGTAAGTTATTCTTGGGCGCACTCAATCATTTGATCAAAGTCTAATCAATCAATCAATCAATCAAATATATACATATAGCCATTGGATTGTTCCCAGATGTTGGTGGATCATACTTCTTGGCCAGATTGCCAGACTCACTTGGAAACTATTTGGGTCTCACTGGAAAGTCGATATCCGGTGCTGATTGTCTGTAAGTGATGGTGGACCACCTTTGATACATCATTGAACAAAGTACTAACTAACTGACCATTCATTCATGTTATACAGTAAGTTTGGCATTGCTACACATTATGTACATTCATCCAAACTTGTAGAGTTGGAGAATAAGTTGATATCATCAGTCAATTGTCAGGACTTTAATAGAATCGAATCGATCATTAATGAGTATGCCTCAGTGCCAACTGAGCCATCCAAACTATATAACGATTGGCCACTCATTCAACAATGTTTTGCCAACAAATACAACAATGTAAATGAGATCCTGGACTCTCTAAAGGCCTCCAACACCAAATGGGGAGCAGATCTCATCAAGCTCATTCGTCTCAAGTCTCCAACAAGTGTCAAGGTAACATTCAATCATCAATATAACTGGAATTATTCCAATCAATCATACTCACTTACTCATTCAAACATATAGATTGCATTTAGACAAGTCAAGGAAGGAGTGAACAAGACATTGGAGGAGGTGTTTACGATGGAGTATAGGATTGCTATACGTTGTTTGGAGTCGCCAGACTTCTTTGAAGGTGTTAGAGCAGTTGTTGTGGATAAGGATCAAAAGCCAAAGTGGAATCCAGCAACATTGGAAGAGGTCACCGATGAACAGGTGGAGCGATACTTCTCCGCCATGCCAGTGGGTCAAGAACTCCAACTTGGCAGTCCATTCAATGTCACTGGCCTTCACAACTAAGACCAACCTTAAGGTCTGTCGGCACCCTGCGCCAATGCCAATACCAAGACCAGGTGATCCATCACTTTACTCGTCATGAAACAAACTAAACAAAACAGGGGGATGCGCCCTACTTGTGAGTGTGTGGTATCTCACAAAAGGCCCATTATTTGATTGACAAATCGGAGGTTGTTTTTCGAATAGTGGAGGGTGAGCCACTATCAAACTTGGTAGGGTCCAACACCCGACCACAAGGCGGGAGACATCATCATCGACCAAGATCTTTTTTGTTTTGTTTTTTTTTTTTGATTGTTCGTGAGTGTGTTATGTACAACTATGTCTGATAGACAGGAACAAACAAAACAATACAATCCAATCGCGTGTGTCTACCATTCACCGGAGTGATTGAGTGTGTGAATGATTGAATCATTCGGATTTATTTGATTTATCTACACAAATATCTTTATCTATTTTGTTTGTTATTAGTGTTAAGTGTGTGTCTGTCTTTGTGTGATCAATTTGATAGATAGTGTGTCCGTTTGTTTGTGTTCATTGCAGGTACAAGTAAACACTTTCACACTTCCAAACACAAGTACAAGTACATCTTCATATTCATTCATCATTCAACCAATCATATTACTCATAGTATTATATAATATCATATCAATTATCAATCATCAATCATTCATTCATTCAATCACAAATAATAGATATATCTTAAAAAGCAGGAGGAGTGTGAAAGCAAGCAAGGTAGCGAGTGAGCGAGAAGTGCAAACAGCAAACGAAGATCTTAGATTCATCGGAATTACTTAAATATATATAATATATATATATACATATAAATATAAATAATATTATCAACTCACATCAGATAATATGTCTTCAACTTCTCCTACAACATCAGGAGGACAGCAGACTCAACAACAGCAGCAGCCACAACAGCAGGTATTATCACCAGATGGAAAGGTGTGTATCCTGCACTCACTCATTCAATTAAACAAACTGCCAATCAATCAAATAACTAACATGTCCCGGAATAATAATAATGTGTAGAAGGTTAACTTAAAGGAAGCCAGTACTGTTGAGGACTTTAATAAGGATGATGCAAATGGATGGGATTTTGGAGGCTCGATAAGAGTTAATACGCTACACAAGAATGACGTCAAGCGTGGAAACTTGATTGACGAGATATCCGACTTGAGGAATGTACTTAGGAAGTCGGTAATGGGTCCATTGTCTCGTGAGTTGCTCACGGACAAGATGTACATGCCACCGGGCGACGACGAGTACGACCTACTGGACGCCGCCACAACATCATCGGGCGGCGGCGGCGGCGACTACCGCATGCCACACTCAAGAAGCAACGTCAGCATCTCATCAATGTCCTCGTCGCGACTCTCACAACATCAGTCGGTGAACGAGGAAGAGATCAAGCAATGTGACGCGATCGAGAGTGAGCTGAGCGAGCTGCTCACAAACAAAGCGGCCCAGGAGGACGTCCCAACGATCACCATCAACAAGGAGAAGCTGGTCATGCTCATGAAGGACTACAAGCGTTCAAAGGACGTTATGAAGGTCAAGTCCTCGCTGATTCAAGAGATGGACAATGAGCTGTGCGAGGTCAGGGGTGACCTTGAGCTCAAGAAGAAGAAGATCCAGATACTCAAGTCGGCTCACAACACAATCAGACCAAGCGCCCATCAACACGCAGTCGTCGAGCAACAACAACAACAGCCACCAGCATCATCATCCAACAACAACACTAGAATGAGCAATGGCACTGGTACAGGTGGCCGAGTTAGGTCATCCACTGTTGCCTCACCACATGACACCCAATCATCAGGACAAAGACAACAACACGAATCATCATCTTCATCAGCATCAATTAATACATCTATCAACAATCTACTACAACAGACCACTTCGGCGCCGGGTGGCGTGATCAGCGAGGACATCAACTCAAAGATCGTCGACGTGCTCAACACGGCCAAGTACAGGATCGAGAGGATACAGTTCAAGAACCGCATGCTGCTCACGTCCAAGATGCACACGCTGTCCAACGAGATCCACCAGATTCTGGACAAGCGCATCACCAAGAAGCAGGTGAACATCGAGCTGGTCAAGAACTCGCAGATCGTGGCCGACTGCGACGAGAGATCAGCAAGTCCATCGTCAACTTTATGAACGGCCTGATCGAGCAGGCGCAGGTCATTGATGTACATATCGACGACGCCAACAAGAAGAAGAAGTTCAAGCTGAAGGAGAAGTCCAAGAAGGTGATGGACCTGGAGAAGTCCAAGAAGCAGATCGAGGCCGCGCTGGCATTCCTCAAGATTGAGAAGCGTAGTGTCCGCGAGCTCAGGGACCGCTTCGTGTCCGTCTGCAACGAAGTCACCGCACTGTATGAACACTGTAACACTATTGAGAGAGACCTGTCCAAGTGGGACATCGAGCTGGAGCGCCTCTACTCCAAGGTCAAGGAGGGATACTTCAGCGACTACTTCAAGCTGCACCCCGTCTTTGAGACGTGCAGCGCCCGCATCCGCGACCACCACCAGGTCAAGCAGGACCTGATCCGAGAGCTGGCTAGGAGAGAGGCCGCCCGCATTGCATCGGAAATCTATGTCAGCGGCATCATTCAGATCCTCGAGTGTGGCGTAGACCTCATTACCGACGAGAGAATGGTCGACGTTGCCCGTGTGCGTGGTTTGGAGCATCAGGTGCACATGCTCTATCACGCCCTCCACGACCAACAGATGGAGATGTCCTACGCCATCCACATGAGAGGCAGCGGCGGTGTTATGCCACCTCAGGCTTCCAACGAAGGCTCGAGTCCACAGCAGCAACAGACTCCGCCACACCCCCACCAGCAGCAACAACAGCAACAACCTTCATCCTCTGGTTCCAGGGGCAGTCCAAAGGTGTCTCCATCCAATACCGTTGGAAACAAGCCACCCACTATGGTCGGAAGCAGTGGCGACCTGAGCAAGAAGAGCAATGATTCCAGAGGTTCAATGGGAAGCAACTCTAGCGCCCAATCGTCACCAATGTCCTCATCTCCACCATCTACCAACCATATCACATCGGCAGCAGCAAAGTCATCAAGCACACCACCAGTCCTGTCACCAAGCAAGCCAGCAGTTCAGACACAAGTCCAACCTTCACAGCCACAAACACAGCCACAACAACAAGCAAAGCCAATGAACACAACACCATCAGTAGCCACAACAACATCAACAGCCACTTCAACAACTGTTGCCACAAAGCCAGCGACATCAACAACATCTACAACCACACCAAGTAGTGCGCCAGCCAACCAAACAAAGAGTCCAACTCCTGCGGCAGCAGCAGCCCCATCTAATCCACGTCCAAAGGGTGCACCAGGTGCTTTCGTTATGGAGTCCCTTATCAAGAACACTGACGCCTTCTTCTCGGTATGTATCCCACTACACATCTGTCTAACAACATAATACTTATCTCTCTATCATCTCCATAATCATTAGTTGGCCGACAAGAACCAGTCCTCGCCCCTGTTGATCAAAACATCAGGTTATCTGGATACAATCAGCGACCTTACAGCTGAGCAACTGATTCAGAGCGCATACGCTGCATGCAATGAAGGCAAGGTCTACTCTGACTCACTGAGGGTCAATGGAAGCATGATGGGTGGCGACCAGGTCGATGTTTACATGGCATCAGAGCTGTTGAAGCACTTTTTCCGCACTGCCAACCCATTCCTCTCTGAGCAGCTGACTCAAGAGTGGCTGGCCGTTGATTCAATAGAGGACAACGAGAGAGCCATGGAGGCTGTCCGTACATTCATCAAGAAGATGCCAGATGAGAACAAGGCCATCCTCAGCTCACTGCTGCGTCTTCTCAACAAGGTTGCCCAGAAGTCTCTGGCCAGCAAGCCCAATCCGAACCTCATTCCAACCATGTCCAAGGCGTTCTCTGAGCTTGTCTTGAGAACAAATAAATAAATAAGCCTATACTACTCTTTATACCTAGTATCCTAAAATAGAGTCGCTGCTCGTTTATTTGGAAGTATGTCCAGCAGAATATGTGCCAGAGGAGTGAAGGGTAAGGAGGTACAGGTCAGGTTGGAAGCGAGCTCATGTCGACTTAACGAATGATTGACTAACTGATGTTGTTGTGTGCCATGGCGGTCAGTAAAGTTGATAAGCTATTGAGTGGTTGCATCAAGCTCCTTCATCTCGGTTAGGATCTGACCCAGAGATGTTGGCGCCACGGGCACGATAAAGTATGACTCGCCAGCTTCGACCTTGTTCAAAATGACACCATGGTCGGTGAACTCCACCAACATAGCGCGTAGCATCGCCTCTGATGATATTAGGAACATGTCGACACATCGATCGAACAAAAGGTTGAACGACATCCTCTTCTCCTTGTTCCCAATCAGGTATTCCAGTAGCACTTTGAATATGGATCGCGCATTTGGTGTAAGACTTCTGAGGATGACAACTACCGACTTGACGTTCATCTTTTGTCCACGAGTGAACAGTAGCGACAACTCATAAGCCGTCTCCACTGTGTATTGCGCAAATGTAGGTACATCGTGCCACATCCAATTGAACTGCACTGTCATGTTGAGATCCCATACTGGATGTAGGTTGGGCTGGTTAGTCAGTGGACGAATGGAATGATTGATTGACAGGGATCATGCACTTACAGATGGGACTGTTGACATGGTCGATCGAGGCAATGATGCGGATGTTGGGAATCTCGGCAAGACTACCAAGAACCTTTTGAATCTTCTGGTGACGCACAGACACGCCGTCGATGTTGTGTATGATCAGATAGATCACGTCGTACAACTCAAAGTTCTTTCTCCGTATATGTTCTTCATCATCATCCATGAAAGAGCCATTTGGCATTGTAGCCATATCCGATGCCGACGTGAGGTTGCGATCTCTCTCTCTCCTTCTATTGGCCTTGGCCTCAAACAATGCCTTGATGTGTTCGACATGATGTATAGGTGTGGAAAAGCGCTCATTTGATAGGAACAACTTGTTAGATATGCAGTACAGTAGCTACACACGTGATCGATTGTTGTTAGGAGATGGACCAACCAAGAGTATGTATGTATGTCACAGCCACTTACATCTTTGATGTTGAATATTGGTAGATAGCCGTTGATCTCTATGTGTGGCCCATCAAGACAGAATCGATTACGGAACTGATTGATCAACTCCTTCTTGCTGCCATATCCATAGAGCAACAGGTTGTAGCCCATTGTGAGATCGTTCCACATCTCATGCGACTTGTTCAGACTGTACTTCTCAAGAAGCTTAGCCTTGAGTTCTTGATGCTTCTCTGGCATCGAGTCAAGCAAGCTGGCCACCTCCGAGCCATCAAGTAGCCTTGTGTCGGCAAGAGTGCGTGACGATGTCTTGCCAGTGTCTGCTTTGAATGAAAAGTAGTCGAGCTCTTCCTCTGAATCACTTATCATAATGTCTCCATTGTCCAATTGATCACCAGCTTTCTTCTTTGTAGACTTGGAAGTAGATCCTGACTTCTTCTTCCTTGTTGAAGTTGTAGATGTAGTAGTTGTTGTTGTTGTTGTAGTCTTTGGTTTCCGTCCCGTTGTCTTTTTCCCCGTTGGTAATGAATCAATCGCCATTGGTTGTACTGTAGTATTCTTCTTCTTCTTTGTTGTTGACATTGTCTGTATCTGTATTTGTGTCTCAATTAAACTTTGAATTCAAAATGAACTCCCTCCTTTTTTGATCATTGTCCCTCAGCTTCGATGAGAGTGTTTATTGTCAGAAATCATTAACGATTGGCACTACCAGAGTTGATGTTCACTGATTGTCGTTTTATCTCTTGGACACCTTTGATCGACCAAAGTATATGTCGGCACACTTCTAATGTCTTGGCATAGGAACTGGCAGCAAGCATGGCAGAACTCATAGTGATCGAGTCTTGATCGAATTCGTTATTCTCATCGGTAATCAAGTTGTCTTGATACATGTTATGTCTGATCAAACTGTCATAGTACAATGCAGAGTCACCAGAGTGGAATCTAAGTGTCTTCTCATCAGCCAGTTGACCAAGATAATCAGCAGTCCAATCCAGTTCCCCAAACAACATTCTTAAGTTCTGAGGTCCATCTGACTTGTTGAACTTTCCAATAATAACTCTGTATGAATGAGAGTGATCGAGAGTGAGTAAGTATGTGATTGACTGATTGGAATAGATCCATGTTGTATTACATACGAGGGGAGTAATTGACATGTGGAGTCAAGACTGACCAGACAGACATATAGCTTTGTGGAGAGCTTGAGGAGGTCTCGATATTGTCGGAATATCTTTGGTTTGAACATAAGTTCCAGGTGGACATTGTTGATAAGTGAGCGCATCGTAGCTATTTTGGCTCGCATCTCTTTCAATTTGAGGTTGTTGAGCTCCTTGTTGCATGTGTTCGGACACATGGCATGTGAATCGAATCGGAAATGATAATGTATAAGTTGTTTGAATAGTTGGTTTGATTCATCCATCAGTTGGCACAGGCCACTATCCAACTTATTCTGATCGTATTGTGGAAGCACAAGATTGGACACTAATACCACGGCCATATTACCAATGGAGATATGTAGCACACGGAGCAGACAGAGAACGTAGCTTGGTGAGCCACGATAGAACATTGATATACTGAGCACTAGGAAGGTGTTGCCAATGAAGCTGAAGAGTTGTGGAAACTCATTATGGGTGATATGATAGGAGAGTTGTGTAAAGAGTATGAATGTGATCGATTGGAGTATGAAGGCACTCGCCACACCACTTGAAGGTAGATTGACCAGCACTGCCACTCCATATGATATCAGTCCTCCTATTAATGTTCCACCAAGACGTTGAGCGGCAACCAAAGTTGATGTGCCAACGGTCGATGACATTACAAATTGGTAGGTGATGACCACCCATTCAAAGTTATTGAATAGGATGAAGGTAGTATGCTTCCTTAGTTCCAAGAAGATAAAGCTGAGTAATGTGGCACCAATGGAGAACTTTAAAGCAAATATCCACTCGGCGAATATGCGTGTCAGTGCTGCCATCACTACCACCTTGGCTCTCTGTGTGAATGGATATTTGATCTTGGATATACGCCTTGGGAATGGGTATGCACTGTTGAGGCTGCGCTTGATGTTGTTGAACATTTGTTTGATCGTGCGCTGCAGTGAGTGGTAGATTGAACGGACTGCCAGGACCATGTGATTGGACTCGACTGGATGAATCGATATGTCATAGACGATGAATGATAGCTTCTTCAGATCATCAGAGTACTTGATGATACCCATGAGGAACCAATGCACTCTAGATATCTCTGGGTCGATCTTTTGTTGTGTTCTGGCTCGATCAGAAGTATAGTAATACTCTTGATTGGCGACGATCTCATGGTACTTCTCCTTGAACTCGGTTGTCGTGGCGCTGATCGTCTCGAATGATTGCATTGCCAGAAATTGAAGAGTATCCATTGACACGTGCTTCTCACTGTTTAGAAATGAGTGGACATCACTCATTGACCATTGACTGTATATCGTTGAAAGATCACTCTGTTTCTTGTAGAATGAGAAGAAGTAGTCTGATCTCGTCCTCATCATCTTTTCCATAATCAACATGATTGTCGTAGACTCTTGAATGAGTATATCAATGTAGGGTCTCAGAGGCAGGATCATCTTGATTCGGTAGTCCGACACTTTGGACAAAACATGTGAGTGGAGCATCACCAACTTCTTGTGATTCCTGTCCAGTTGAAATGCCATCTCCTCCAGCTTGGATATGATCGACTCGGTCCACTCCTCCTTCTTGGCCTCTGCCAGATACTTGTACAATGTATTCAATCCTTTGGAGTATTTGACTGCCAGTGCGATCACATCCTCTGAGAACTTTGGGTTGGGGACGTACTTTGATGCTGCGGATGCCTCTGGAACTGAAGGTGCGACACTGACCTTGTTGCTCTCATCGATTGTAATGACCTGGGAAGTATTAAGTAGATACTCTGGCACAGTCTCCAGAGGAAAGAATGGATCCTTGACAGTGTACCTGGACATAGTCGCCTGATTCCTTATTCGATTGATGATGGTCGCGCGATACTCTTGGTCAGTCGCCATGTTTGTAGATGGTATTCGAATGTCACACTCGGCCTCAAGTACGTTGTCTGATCTGTTGATCAACTCTTGTCCGGCCAGTTCAAAGAGTTTCCTTGACCTGGCAATGACCTTGCCACTGTACCTCATGAACAGTGTTGAAGAGAAGTATGGATTGAATATAATGCATGCTGTGAATACAGATACTAGCATGGCAATTGAACAGACAAAGTACCTGAGGAAGACGGTTGTGTTCTTTTGAAGTAGTTCGAAGGAGTAGAGTATGACAAACAATGAGAGGAACAAGAACTTTGCTTGTTGGAAGGGCAGCCACTTGCTCGTACTTTTGGTCAGACTGCTGGTTATGAATATAAATATAAAGTGAAGAATGATTGTTATCCATAGGATATGATCGGCCATTTGATAGATGATGTATGCTCCAAAGCAACCGATGAATGCTCCAAATGTAGTTCGCAATACATTCTCAATGATCACCAAGAAGGAATCTGACGATTGGGCCACCTGGAATGTGAATAGACATATGAATATCTGTGAGAGAGGTGGAAAGAAGTGTTGGAACACATCAATCGTTGAGAACAACATAGATAGTGAAACAGTTGCAGCCACAAATACTGGATAATAATAATGTACATTATCTTTCTTTCTTCTTTTATAGAACCTAAGTATGTGTTGAATATGATATGATGAATGAGCAAGTTGAGTTGTTAGTACTCAATTTATTATGATGTTAATTGATTGATTGAGTAGGATGTTCATACTCTTTTAACCTCTGCAACATCATATTATACTATCTTCCTATTTATATATATATACATTGTTATACATAGGTAGTGCTGAGCAATGAGGGATAATGATGTCCATCCACTACACAAAGGGGTACTCATCCTTTGCCTGTCTGCAGTTCATTGTCATTGACACTACTCACATTCATTCTTTGACAACTTGTGTGTCTCTGTGTATGTGTGTTAGTGTTGACAATGTGAGTGTGAAGTTGTAAGTGTACTAGATAGGGTCTTATTACTTGTTATGGCAACATTCGAATGAACAAATAGAGGGGGGGTTGTAGACGACAATGATGTTCTCACTCACTGCGCCACAATGATTGATTGCTGGAAAGGAAAAAATCAGACTTTATAAGGTAACATTCATTCTCATACGGTGAGAATAGGTAGTTGATGATGATTTTTGTTGAGGTTGTTGTTGTTGTCCTTGTTGTTGATGATGTTGAAGTCTATTATCGATTATTATAAGTGCTCGCTCAAGTCGGTAGAGTAGCAATGATGGATTGTAAGGGAAAACATTGTTCTGGTGTGATTTGCTGATTGTCTGAGTTAGCTTATGTAGACTTCTTGATATCAAGTAGTAATCGTATTCAGTGTCGCTGGAGACTGAGTCCACCTCATCCTCCTCGTCCACTTTGTTGTTGTTCTTGGTATCTTTGTTGGTGTTGTTGAATCTATTGTCTACAACTTGTTCGATGTCATAGTTATCATTGTCATCTTCGCTAACACTGCCGGTATCGTCTTCATCCATATTGGTGTCGGGTCGTACTGGGAACAACTGGAAAGAGGTAGGATTTGTAACTATATAATTAAGGTATCTATAATGAAGATGTTAGTACATTGTCCATTGATAGTGTTGGGAATGAATGTAACATAACTTACTTTAAAAAGTAGGAAAGGAATTGAGTCGACTCGCTAGATATTAACAAGTCAATCAACATGGTATAATCGAATGAACATATATGCTCCATAAAGTATTGGAACACTAGATGCGGATGAACTGTCCTGGACAATGTCTTCAAAACAACATTGTTTGTGTTTAGCCTGTTGTCGCGAGGAAGTTAGTTAGTGGCGGCAACACTCTCCACACATGCGCCGAACAAACATACCTCTCAATTGAGTTATGAATAGATAATAGGGTCTCCATGGTGTCGATGGCCTCAATGTCTAGATGCTCGCCAAAGAGATGTGCATGTCGTCGGATACTAAAGCGACGAATTAATGCATTGGCGTCGTCACCAAGTAGTTCGAGAAGTGTTGATATATATGGCCGGGAGTCTTGTCCATTGGATAGTAATGTGTTTATGACCTCCAGTACCAGTTTATAGAAGCGTGATAATATGATTGTAGAGGTGCCGCGAGAATGAAGAAATACATTAGCCACGTCGCCACTACCATAGCTACTGGTAGTTGGCGAGTCGCCAGAGGATGTGGTTGTTGTTGTTGAGTTGCGAGCAAGAGTACTAATGTCGCTGTTGTTGAATAGGTTACTAAAGTAGGATACAACGCGTAGGTACTCAGTAATGATATGACTATTGGCCTTGTTGAACATTGTGAAGATCTTGAGCACTTTGAGTATGATGACGTAGGCTGCCGACCTGTCTGGCGCAGTGGTCAACTGTTGCTGTGATGGGTCTTCCATGAGGCAGTGACGAAAGATGTCCAGATAGAAGTTGCCCAGCTGATGAGTCGATGAGAACAGGTTGTTGATAGAGTCGATGTGAGGATGTGCGCCAGCGCCACCCAAGTTGCCATTGTGAGAGTAGAGTAGCTGTAGCAACTTGTACAGGATTGAGAAGACGTATGGGTGGGAGCTGTCAATGAGACAGCTAGACTTGGTTGAGCTACGGCAGCTACCTGATGAGCGTATATGTTGGATGAAGTCCACGGTGATTGAAACCACGAGTGAGTGACTGTCGTTGTTTGAGCAAGTGGTGGCATCAGCTGAAGGGTCGTTGTTGGACGCGTCGCGTGAGTCGCCATCCTTTTTGTGACCGCGTCCATAGAGTATCTTTAACAACTTGTAGATGGTCTCGTAATAGACGATGGGGCCATCTGGCGTGACATCCTTCATTCTAAACACCATGTTTAGTATCTGTTGACGATCGGTAACATTGTCGAATTGTTCAAATACTGTTAGGAGGGACTTCTGATAAGCATGATAAGCAAGCATGCATTTCTTTTGTCTTTGAGCTACCATGTCATTACACTACATCGCATCATGTTAGTATAAGGTTGTTGTTGGGGTGGCGTGTGGCCGTAGAACTTGTAGATTCCGTTGCCGTGTTGCCTTGTTGCCGTAATTCCGTTGCCGTGTAGACATGTAATGTCCAGTAATTCAATACTTACAATCTTTATCATACATGTGGAGGGAGGTAATGTACACTGATTGTTGATATCCATCAACAAGTTGAAGTTGAACAGTAGGTGATCACGAAGGTCACCATCATTGTCCATTGTACGATGGACGATCATTAATTTATGATCGTCAAGGGAAACGGATATATATATTTAAAGAAGTAAGTATAGATAACGAACGAATGAATGAGAATGAGTGATGATCACAGTTTGAATAATTTTGTTGATTGTGATGTGTGATTGTTGGTTGACTTGGAGAATGGAGATTGGTAGCTGGAGCAGTGAGCGAGGCGAAGATGGAACATTTATATAAGTTTATGAATGACGTGTTTGCACTTCCTTTGTTCGGAGATGAGTGTATATAGGTATGTTGGGAATGAGTTGGAAGTAAAATCTAAGAAGCTTGCATACTCATGTGCATTCAACTACATTTTATTTGGGACTGGCTGCTGAGGTGATGTTAGGCCAGGCCAGGTGAGGTGAGGTGAGGTGCAGTATGAATGAATGAAAGAATGAATGAAGTCGATGATGTTGGAAACTGAGAGTGGCGCAGAGGGCACTACTGCCAACCACCCCCCAGCAGAGAGGTCGCTGACGAACAACTAGACGGTGCACGTTGAGCATTTATGGACAAGTATGGCCAAGGGTATATATAAATGGACCGAATGTGTAGTGCTTTGCAATCAATCATAAACACTTATAAATCTATCGCGTGGTTTACCCAAGATGGACTGACGACTCGTCCTGGTCCAACGGCCATAAATTTCGCCTTTTTTGGCATAAGGCCTCCATTTTTGAGATGTGGGACGACGCTCCATAAATGTTCACACGCGAGGCTGATCTGGCTTGGCACCTGCCTTGATAGGTCGGAATTGGGACAGTCCATCGAAGACGGGCCATTTATTGCCTGTACCTCTTATGGTCCTTGATCTTGGATAAATAGTAACGCAGCTCATCGTACTCGCTCGTCCGGCTGGGTTCATAACGGTGATCACCAACGATGTTGTCGGCCTGTTGTTGTTGGTGATGTAGAGGTTGTTGTTGTTGTTGATGTTGGTGATGTTGATGTTGGTGATGGTTGTCGCTGGTGTTATTGCCAAAGTTGAATCTGTTAAATATACGCATGTTGTTGTCAAAGTACAACTGCTGTTGTTGATAAAAGTCTGGATGTTGTTGTAGTTGTTGTTGTTGTGATTGTTGATTGATATCTACATTGTTGTGATTATTATTATTGTTCATCATCATGCCTTGATTTTGTTGTTGTTGATACACAAATCCAGGATCATGATACATGTTGTTGTTGTTGTTGTTGTTGTCGTTTGATATATATTCCATGTTGTTGATGTTGTTGTTGTAGTCGCCATTGACAATACCATTGCCATTGTAGTTGAAATTGTTGTTGATGTTGTTGTTGTTGTTATCGTAGTTGTTGACATTGACATCCCACGCCAAAGGTAGATCCATCTCATCGAATGTAAAATGATGATGAACAAACTCCTTCTTAAACTTGTCAAACGTCTGTTGATCGCCTCCATCTATTGGTCCACGTGTGCTCTTATGCATGCCGCGACCTCTACCACTTTCATTTCCACCGCTATGACCACTGCCGTCACTACCTTGAAGTGGCGGTGTTTGAGTTGTCGCCACAACTACAGGGCTATCCTGACCTAATGTTGTTGTCATTGACGTCAATGACTTGTTATATATCGACCATAACTCTGAAAAGTCTTCCAGTGGATGATGGTAACCCAATGTAATATCATACTTCTTCTTCTTCTGTTCTCGCCTATCATCATCCATCTTCTTCAACATCTTTGATATCTCTTTCTCGGTCAACAGTGGACATATTAGTCGATTGTCTCTGTTAATAATATGATGGAGTTAGTAAGGTTGATTGTTCATTCATTGATCGACTTCATTCAATCAAATCATACATGTTGGTACCATCAAGTATTGAGTTGGCCTTGGTTATCAATGATTCGTCAAAGATATTGTTCTTCTCCCAGATGCCCAACACCTTTTCTATATGTTCTTTGTTCTTCTTCTTTGTCTCTGCATTGTCATCGGGTAATATCAGAGGCAGTATCTCTTCAATATGATCAATGACCACCTGTCTATATGCTGTTGTCTTCTTTGCATGACATCTCTGACATATACTATCGACCAAATAAAAGAATGGTAGTCTCTTCTGAAATGCGCTCTATATGTTCATTCATCGATTGATTGATTGTTCAATGTGATCCATTCATTGAATGATTGATTGATTGATCAAGAATTGGGTCAAGTGGAGATTGAATGAACATTGAACAATGATGAGGGATGGAGGGATAGAGGGAGGGATAATGGTTAGCGGTCTGTTCAACAATGTCAACTCAATGAATGAATGAATGTATCATACCTTCCTCAGCCTATTCAGTAATACTTCAAAGAGATCATTGATGACTGATATGTTCTCAATGACGAATTGTGACGCTCTGTCTATTGATTCTTTGGTGATTGATAGAGTCTCTAGTTGCTCTTTGAACTTCTCCGTCGGGTATTCATCATATGACTGCATTGTAAGATGTGAAGGTGGAGTATTGACTGGTCCACCAAAATGTTGACTGTCAACTGGTGAGGTAGTAGATGACATCATCATCATCATAGTAGGTGTAGTACTATTACTATTACTATGACTTTGACTATGACCATCTGATGATGTTGTTGATGTTGTTGTTGTGGTTGTTGTTGTCGTTGTCGTTGATGTTAAAGTCGGTGAACAAGTACTTGTCGGTGCTATGTTGTTGTTGTTGTAGTACTCATGAGCACCATTCGAATGGTGACTCATTGCTTCCTATATATATATACTCTGCTGTTGTTGTCTGTCGTTATCCTCTGTTTATTATGTTATGTTATGTCATACACATAATATGTATCTGTTGGCGCGAGTCAGATGAACAATCAAAAATGATTGTTTGCTGACCTTCAAAGGGTGGGACTTGATTGATTGGGTGCGTGGGTCCTCAACCGACCCCTCAACAATGTTTATGGGATATGATCAATCACTCAAACACAATCCCCAAGCATATGACCGATTGGGTTCATCCCAAGATAGGTAAGGTGGAACGAGATATATTGATGGGTTTATTTCGAGAGTGACCAACCAACCAATCAATCAATCAATTCTATTTCTTTGCCCTTGATGACCTGGTGCTGCCGATGATACTGCTGGAAGTCGTGGTCGTCGAGTGATCATTGTGATTTGACTTGGCCTTACTACTGCTGCTGCTGGACGTGTTACTGTTGTTGTTGTTGTTGTTGTTGACTGTGGTACTCCTCCGCCTTGATGGCCTCTGTGATTGGAAGGGAGGCGAGACCGTCCTGGCAGACGATCGCATCGAATGGCAATTGGCAGACTTGATTTGCCAATTGGTGTGCAGGTTGGGATCGCGCGTGAACCTCGTCGGGAACTCGCTCATCCCCTTTACTAAATTGTCTGATAAATAGTTGTCGTCCAAAGCTGGCAAATCCTTGGTGAGTCTGATCGTCTTGATTGAGAGGTTGGGATTAATTGTACAGTGCAATGTTTGTAGATACTATAGATTGGTTGATAGGTTGGTGTTAGTGTCTGCCTGTCCATGTCACTGTCCATGTCTGTCGCGTGTGTCCTTACCTCTTTGATATAATGTAGGATTTTGTCCAGTGAACAAAGACCACCGTTCTCTCTGATCGCCATTGCTGCCAGGTCTAGGATGTGTGATGGGTCACCTGCCGCTCGAGTCTCATCAGAGGATGACGATGAGGAGTCGTCGTCGCCATCATCGTCGTCAGCCTCGTCGTTTGACTGATCCGAGTGTGAGGACTTGGTCTCGGCCTCCTCGACAACCTCATCCTCGACTGGCTGTTGTTGCTTCGGTGGTTGCAGACTGATCTTGCTCATTCCTTTCCTTCGTCTGATTGGTTGATGTTGTTTCGGTGGTTGTGGTGCCTCTGGTTGTGGTGCCTCTTGCTCTTGTTCTTGCTCTTGTTCTTGCTCTGCCTCTGCCTCTGCCTCTGCCTTTGCCTGTGCCACAAGCTTCGGAGACGGCTTGCCCTTCCTTGTCTTCTTCGTAGGCGTCTCGTAGACACTGGTGTCTAGATCAGCATCAGCGTTGTTGTTGTTCTCGGTCTTGTTCGTGTCGTCATCAATTTTGTTGTTGTTGTTGTTATCCTGCTTGCCTTCGTCGTCATTGAGCATTGGAGGAGTTGTGTTGCTTTGTTTTGAGGATGTCTCGTCGTCGACTGTCGTGGTGGTCTTCCTCTTACGACTGCTAAACTTGCGTCGCAGTGGTGTGTGTGGCTGCTTGCCATTATTGTTGTTGTTGTTGGTGTTGTTCTCGGCTTCAGCCACGCCATTAGCAGTCTCAGTCTTTGTGTCGATGGAAACCTGAACAGGCTCGGATGGAGGCGACTCTAGCTTGTTCGGTGTAGAGGGCGGTGAGGCTGTGGGCAGGCTGGTGCCTGCCTCTTGCTTGGGGTGCGATGTTCTCTTCTTCCTACTCAGTGGCTGCGTCTTGATGATGGTTGGCGTCACAGCCGCCTCCTTCTTAACCTCGGTGGTTGATGATGATGGCTCTGTGTCCATTGGCTCTGTGTCTTTTGTCGTAGTCGTAGATGTGGTCGTCGTTGTAGTTGTGGTAGTCGTAGTGGTTGGTGTTGTTGTTGATGCTGATTGCTGTTCGAACTTAACATCAGTGGTCAGGCTCGTTTCTCTCTTGTTGTTGTTTGTTGTTGTTGTTTGTTCATTTACAGTCTCCTCCCCTTGCTCTTGCTTGTTTTCCATGCTCTCATCCATCTTGCCATCGGCTCCAGCACTACCACCATCATTGATGGCCAGGTCGACCGTCTTTCCTAGGGGGCCCAGCGAGTACCATCCAGGACCCTTTGAATTGTCCGGTTGATAATAAGGATTGTCTGCCGCTGTGTTTGATAGAGTCGCAGCGATCACACGTTTATGATCATAAGTATATCTTGATCCATCTCTCTTCCTCAGGTTGTACCATTTCTGTTTGATTGGTGTCACGTGATCGATCGAGGGGCGTTAGTATGTTTGAATGATTGAGTGATTGATGTCACGTGATCTCCTTTGCAACTACTCACATCTGACAAGAACTCCTGTATTTGAGATAGGGGAGCTGATCCATTGTTTGCACGCAGTGCTCTTATGATAAGTTCTGGAATGGGCAAGCAAGGCGAATGTTAGTGCGTGGTCAGCGAGTGATGGGAGGTCGGTTGTTGGCTACTTACTTTGTACTTCTCTTAGTGATTGCTCTTCCTTCTCATCCTCAGCATCCTCGTCTTCCTTGTCCTTCTCAGTCTCTTTGTCAGTCTCCTTGTCCTTCTCCTTCTCCTTCTCTTTTTCCTTGTTGTCCTTCTCTCTTTGTTGTTGTTGTTGTTGTTGTGATTTCTAGAATGGGACAAGGCAATTGAATGAGTGATTGAGCGAGTAGGACTCACGACTAAACTAAACTACTACTTACATCTACAGGTGATTCATCCTTTCCCTTGGAAGAGGACGAGGACGAATTTGTTGACGGACGCTGCTGTCTCTGTCGTCTCCTTCCGGATGGATTGAGCATGTAGTTGAAGCTCGAGATGGGTGGTACGGCGGGCGCAGAGTCTTCCTCGTTCATTGACTCCTCACCATGTGACTTGTCATACTCGTCGACTTCGGAGGAGGGATAGTCAGACTTCTCAGAGTCCTCGCCGCTCGTGGCCTTTGACGCGGCGCCAAATGCGTTCTCGGCTGCGCGCAAAGATCGTCTCGTGTACTTGCTACTCAGCGATTGAATGACTTGCTGATCGGCTGCGGCCGAACCCCTCTTCTTGCTATGCTTGGACTGCGCCTGAGTGATGAGCTCCTTGAAGTACTCTTGTCCGCCTCCCGATGTTGTGGTTACGATGGTGCGCATGGTGCCCCCGTTGATGCTGCCGTTGCTGCTGCTGCTGCTATTCATGCTCTTGTGGGAGTCGTCATCGTTGGTACCGACGATGTTGCCATTGACCAACAAAGTCTCGTTGTTGTTGTTATTGTTGTGTCCATTGATCACTGTCAATGTGACCACTCCACTGACTCCACCACCACTGGCAGTGATCGTAGTTGTCGTTATACCAGCATTGGTATCAGTCGTCAGACTCCTGAAAGGCTTGCTCTTCTCTCTCATATTCGAATACGGTTACTCTGTTGTATATGATGAACTTGAATATCAAATTGTCAGTCATTGCAATCAACATTCAATCTCAATCTTGATCATCATCTCACTCTCATCAGTTACTTACTTAAAGTGATTGGTTTGGTCTTGCTTTGTCGTTGTTACTGCTATGTTGGCAGTAGCTCTGACCAATTGGTAACTATTCGTTTGTGTGTTCTTTGATTGATTGATTGATTGATTGAATGTTGAATGTTATAGTAGTAGTTGTAATGATGATGTTGTTGTTGTTGTAGAGGTAATGATCATCATGTGCCTCTCTGTCTGTCTGTCTGCTGTCTGTCTGTCTATAACTGTTTCTACTGTTTCTACTACTTCTACTTTGAGACTGAATAATGATTGATTGACTTGACACAAAGTGAAGAAGAAGTGAATGCGCGCCGAAGGTGTTAAGAGTGTGAGAGTTGGTTGAGTTGAGTGAGCGAATGACTGAGTGTGTGTGAGTGAGTGTGTGTCGATGCTTAAGATGATCAAGTATGTGTTTGTGTGTGTGATTGTAAAGATATATCTATTACTATATTTATATATATATATCTCTATGTGTTTTGTTGTTTGATTGATTAAAGTAATGTGAATCAGGGGTGGACAATGACCCTTTCCTCTTAACTTGTGTGTGTTGGTGTGCTCAATACTAGGTCATCAAAGGCCGAGAAAGACTAAATTAGTGTGTGTGGGTGAAATCTCCGTTTTGTTGTTGCAAAAGCACCAAAAATTAAATTAAAAATAAGTAAGCGAGGGCAAGTCTGCGAGGGTAAGTCCGCGAGGGCAAGGGTAGTGTATATAGTACATGACATTACTTTATGTTTGTTTGTTAAATAAATAAGGATGTGATGATGATTATGATGATTATGATGATTATGATTATCGAAGAGAGATGGTCCAGCATGATTGAGGGTCAGCTGAAGTTAACGAGGAGGAACGGGTGGGGTTGCTCGAGGCTTGGGGGGAGGAGCCGCGCCTCCACCGGTGCTGGTCGAGGGAGCCGGTGCGCCTGGACGAGGTGGCACTTTAGCTCCACCTGGAACGGGCGGACGGTCTGGCTTGGGTGGTGTACCAGCGGCACCGCTGGGTGAGCCGGGTGGCGGACGAGGCTGCACGGATGGACGTGGAGGTGGGGTACCGCCACCGCCTACTGCTGATGGAGGCGGACGTGATGGTTGGTTGGGTCGAGGTGGAATCGAGGAGCCGGGCACTGGCGGCGTCCTGGTCGCCGGTGCAGGTGGCTGTGGTGTCGGCACATGTTCACTCATTGACTCGCCCTGTAGCGAGGGTGATCGCGCGGGGGGAGGTGGACGAGGTGCCTGGTTGGTTGGAGGGCGGGGAGGTGGAGATTGAATGTTTCCGGGTGGTGGACGACTTGGTGCCGCGCGGGGAACTGATGGTGAGTCGTTGTTGTGTTGTTGAGGTGGTGGACCGCCTGGTACAGGGGGTCTGGGTGCAGTGTTGGGTGGAGGTGGTGGCATTGACATTCGAGTCGGAGCCATTGAGTTTGGTCTTATTGGTGGTGAATGAGTAGACGCCTGTGGTTGATGATGTGCCTGTCTAATAACCTGTACCTTTACAATAGTTCCAGTGGTCTTTCCACTTGGATACTTCTTTGAGCCGCCCTTAATATCAGGTACCTCTGGCAACTCCTCGTCTGATATGAAATTCCATCTCTCAGAGCCATCATATAAGTCTAAAATATCATTGATTGATTGATTGATTGGTCGAGTGGAATGATTCCAGGATGGTTGTTTGGGTGGAGTTTGTTCGTGATTGAGTGTTTGGAATAGTTCCAGTGATTGATTGATTGCGAGTTAGTACTTTATGAACAACACTCAACACAAGCAAGTACCTACCAACATCAGGTTCCATTCTTGATGATGTTGTTTAGTGTGAGTATGAGTGATCGATCTGATGAGGGTGGGATTGAGCCCGGGACAAAGCAAAGTCAAAGTCACTCTTATGTGTTGGTGAGAGGGTGTTAGACAACAACTAAAGGTATCAATCTGTATTCACTATTCTCTGTTCTCTATTCTCAATTCTCTGTTCCAACTATTATTACCTCACTCAATCAACAACAACCAATCAATCTAACTAACAACATCATGATGGATGGTTGGATGGATGAGGCAGGGACGAGGATTGGATTGCTTACCTGCCCTCTTCTGATTGTTCGGAGAGAGATAGTTGGGGTGGGAGCTCCTTTGGAATGGCTTGTTTGACTGCCCACTCATCCAACCCCATCCATTAGATTAACTGGTTGATTTCAAACAATGTTGTGAGCCTTGTGTGGTGGACTTTTCTGATCAATAAAATATCCAGCTCTGATGGTTTTATCTGAATTGGTAACCAATATGTTCACAAGGGCGAAGTTCCCAACTTTATTAAATTAATCATCGTTTTGATAAATCAATCATTCAATCATTAGATCAATTAATTAATTAATTAATTAAAGAGATATATATATAATGGAAACATTACCATTAATAATATTACAACAAATTGTAAATGAATTGAACGATAATATTGATTTGGTATGCTTGTCATTGGTATCAAAACGTTTATATGTTGAACGTGATAGGTATATCAAACAATGTCCACAAGAGATACAATATACAAAGAATGGATTATATATATTATCATCATTCAAATGTATTGCCAATCAATCATTGAATGCAATACGAACACCATGGTTTGACAAGCCACAACTACCCAACGGTCTGCCACCACACACATCAATATCATTCGGTCCCAACTTTATCGAGCAGATCACACCAGGTAGTCTACCCCGCTCATTGGTTCAGATCACCTTGGGTGAGAACTGGGACCATCCCCTCGTGCCCGGTGTCCTGCCACCCTATCTCCACACACTCACACTTGGCTATCAATTCAATCAACTGATTGATCGTGATCACCTACCCGACTCACTCACCAGGTTGAGGTTAGGCGATCACTATCGCCAGCCACTACTTGTCGACGGCCTCCCGAACAGTTTACGCGAGCTTCACCTTGGGCGTGACTTTAATCATCAGATTCAGCCTGGTTGGTTGCCTGCCTCGCTCATCAAGCTAACTATGAGCTGGGGCTACTCACACAAGGTACTAGACGAGTCTCTCCCAAAGTCATTGCAGGAGTTGATCTTTGGCGACGAGTATAATGTCATGATCGACCCATTCGTGTTGCCAAGGAACTTGATCACACTCACACTCAGCAAGAGTTACAATCAACATTTGCTTTCAAGGACCTTGCCCCCATCTCTACTCCATCTTACCTTTGGACTAATGTTCAACTGTCCCATTGAGCTTGGATTCATGCCCAGGACACTGACTCACCTGACCTTTGGTCGACAGTTCTCACATCCAATCACAGAGGACATGTTACCAGCAACACTCCAATATCTTGCCTTTGGTCAACATTTCAATCATGACATCAGTGGTATCCTCCCTAAATCATTGTTAAGTCTCGAGTTCATCTACAGCTACTACGACCGCCCTCTGGTCTCTGGATCCCTCCCAGAGACATTGACAACATTGAAGTTGTCAGTCAGGTATAATCACGCCATCCCACATGGTATGTTACCAAACTCACTTGTACACCTTGAGTTTGGACAGATGTTCAACAAGACATTGGCTCCTGGAGTGATACCTCAATCAGTCAAGTACCTTCAATTCGGTAACAACTACTCAGCACCATTGGAGACTGCAACAATGCCTTTGTCACTCACAAAGTTGACAATACCATCAAAGTATTTGTTCAATCTCTCATTGTCCAAGTTCAATCTGAAGACATTGTCAGTGTCATGTCCACCGACAGACACTAGAAACATCAGATCAGCCAAGATAGTATATCATCCAACAGTACAAACATACATTGTCAACAATCGTATCTATCTTAGATGTTTGGACACCGAGTATACTTTAGTACTACTTGGTGAGACACTGGAAGGAAACATACACAAGACCAAAGAGTTATTCCTATCTCTTCCAACATCACCAAACACACTCGATCAGATATGACGTTGCGTTGTTTACTCTGCCCGTCAAACTGGGGAATAAATTATGGAACCGAATGTGGGTTGTGACAATCAGTTTCAACTTGAAATTATGAGTTTTGGATGAAGGGTTTTATAAACTCACTCATTTAATCAATCACTAATTGAACATGTTCAATCAATCACTCATTTAACCAAACACGAATTCCATCTTGCCAACAATTATTATTACTAAAGTTATACCAATTTACTATCATTCCTTCCTATCAACACTATGGATTTCAGAAACAAGAAGTATAATCCTTCAGAAGGTATGAATATAATTCTACAATAATATATTAGGAATATTATTAAACTGACTCTGCTTACTAAATAGATTCGATGGTTACTTGTGAAGATTTAATTAAATCAACAAGTGAAATTAGGAAAAAGGGACTTAACTGTAATTTAAAAAAGACTGGCAACAACTCATGTCACCTGGCTGGACTCAAACTTATCAAACATCTGGTGAACAAAGCAAATTGTAGTATGATCCGAAAGTCAACATCAGACCTAATCATTGCGGTGATAAGAGAGAAAGCCAACCACCCCAACAACTTGATTTGTTGCCCAGAACATCAAAACAAGTCTATTGACAAGCAGGTCGAGAAAGAATTGATCAAGAATATAGATGAGTTTCACCCTAATAGTAATAGCAACAAAAGTGTTGTATTAACAGAATCAGAATTGAAAATGCTCCAATATGCTATCACCTTGTTTGAATCTATTCAAAGAGATTTGAGAGATTTTCGTCTCGGTCAACCTCATCCGGAGTCAGGAATGGTCACAATAATCCTAAACAGATTAAAGGAGATCCTCCAGTCGATTGACTATTAAACAACAATTGTATTTATTTTTCATATTGTCATTACAAACTTAATTAAAATGTATTTATTTATTTATTAATTTGTTATATTAGATAGTTGTTTGTTGAAGGTATTTGATGTTCTTGATGAGCATTGGTTCATCAACTTCTGGTGCTGGCTGTAGTCCTATTGTGGCAAGGTCATTACATGTTGATGGATTGAGGAATCTGTGACTGGAGAGGAATGGCAAGTCATTTCCAAAGGCAGTGTACACTGGATACATGACATTGTTGGGCTGCGTCTCTAGTCTCCTCTTGAACTCCTCCAGAGTGACCTGTTCGAGTGGCACCACTTTGTTGATGGCCTGGCACACCTCCCATATCGTGACCTGTTTGTCATTGGTCATGTGGTAGGTTGGTGGCCTATGCTTGGCATTGTAGAACAACGAGTATAATGACAATGACACGATTGAGTCTGACACCCAGTCCACGCATGACAGATTGATCAGCTCGCCAGTGGACGAGCATGATGCATCAGTTGGATAACACTTGAGTTGCATGATTCCACGCATCAATATCCTGATCATATCATTGTCATTGTCAATGCCAGACTTGGAATGAGCATAGATCACACCGGGTCTGAACACCATTGTAGGGAGACCCCTTGACTTGGCCTCATTGACCAACTGCTCGGCCACCAACTTGGTCTGACCATAGCCACCCAGTGTGTGATCGTCCAGGTTGGAGACGGGTGGAACGGTCGAGTCATCAGTGTCCTTGGTCAAATGTCCAAATGTTCCAATGGTCGAGACGTGCGCCACTCTGACCACCTGATCACCGACACACGCCAGTCTGAGCGCCTCCTCAGTGCCACCGACATTGGCATCCTTCATGTTTGGATACGGGTTCATCAGATGGACCAGCGCGCCATTATGCATGATCAAATGGACATCGTTGGCAATGTCAATGAACTGTTGCTCGCTCAATCCGAATCTCTTCTGGCTCAGATCGCCAATGACCGGGATGATGCGCTCGGCCTCGTTCGGACCAACCTCCAACTGATATTTTGATGTGAGATGTTGGACCAACTTTTCGCGTGCCTGTGCCCTGCTGCCAACATTCCTGACCAAGCAATACACCTTGCCCACCATTGCCTTGTTGCGTCCAGCGAGAAGATCATGAAGAAGGTGCGATCCCAGGAATCCAGTGGCGCCCGTCAAGAATACATTGTTGCCAGTCGACTTGATTGGCTTGACTGGCTTGCCCATGGGATCGATCGACTGGTCCAGCTTGAACTCTGCATCCCAATCTCTCTTCTTGGACATGGCAGTGACATTGCCCTTGATGATATCAAGTATATGGCCAATACTATGATCCTTGCTCAAGATGAACTGAGCCGAGATATTGATGCCCTGCTTGTCCTTGAGTATGGATGACAACTTGGCGGCACCAATCGAGTCTCCGCCAATGTCTGTGAATGAGATTGAGTTGATGTCTGACATGTTGACATTGTTTGAGCTTGTATCAATGCCTAGCACACCCTTGATATAGCTCTCTACGATGGACTCCAAGTCACCTTGTTGTGTGAACAATGAATTGTTCAAAGTCTCCAAAGTCTGCAACATATGATCAATTGGTGCTTTGTAATATTGACACAAAACAGGTCTGGCCATCTTTCCAGATGCAGTTATCAATTGATTCTGATCACGCCAAGTTGTGTTGTCCAACATTATCATCTTTGGTATCTCATAAGTTGGTACCTAAGAGTGATTGATTGATTGATTGAGTGAGTGATGTGGAGTATATGTAATGGAGTGTTTGACAAACTTACATTCTTCTCTTTGGATAACCTGGATATCTCATTATGGATGAGACTCTTGAGTTTATGGTTCTTGTTGAGATCATCCATGGAGTGATCGTCACTGGTCAGGCCACAATGTTGCAACACATTCTTTTTTGGAACAACAATGGCAACAAGGAATGGTTTACCAAATGATCCATATACCAATATATGTTGGATCAATGGTGACAAGTTATAATATGTCTCAATCTTTTCCGGACTATTTTGATTGATTGAGTGAGTGAGTGAGTGAGTGAGTGAGTGGGATAGTTCCAGACAGATGGGGTCAACACTTACTGGACGAATTCACCATTGCTCAACTTGAAGGTATTCTTGATACGATCGACAATCTTGAGGTAACCAGGCTCAATTTCTTTGAAGAGATCACCTGTACGATACCATCCATCAGCAAATGCCTTGGAAGCCTCTGGATTCTTGTAGTATCCTGGATATTGGAATGGTGTCTTGACCCAGAGTTCACCAACATTTGGTTCTTGACTCATACTTGGCACAGGTTCAAGACGGTATTGAATGTTGTCTGTCACCCTATAGTTGACTGTGATGTTGAACGTCTCCATATTGCCATAGATCTCTGTGGCATTGTCACCCCAACACTTCTGCATAAAGTCTATAATAGACTGAGATACAGGTGCAGCACCAATTCTCAAACTATTATTCGTTGGTTGGAATATTGGTCTGATCAGATTGATTGCCTCCGTCTCCACCTGGTCCTCTGTCCATTCAGGATGTTCCAATCTCAATCTATGAATAGTGTCCAAGTGTGAAGAGTAGATAATGTGCCAAACTCTAGAGTATTATGATAGAGTGAGTGAGATGTGATTGGAATAGTTCCAAACATTGTATCTGTCCATACCTTGGAACGGCAACAAACTCTGATGGACGTAGAAGTTTGAGATCTTCGATGAGGTTGTTTAGATTGGAATTGATTCCAATTTGACCACCTGTGTACAGGGTCTTGATATCTAGTCTCCTCTGAATATGAGCTTGAGTAGCATAACTATATATAGTCTGGTGTTTGTATGTGTTGGTAAACAACTTTACACCATGATACAACACTCTCTCGGTGTAAATAATGCCCTTGGGTGGTCCTGTTGATCCACTAGTAAAGACTAATCGTTCATTTCCAAATAAGGTTATATGATTAGTTTTGGCGCCAAATTCAAATGATCAATCAATCAATTGCTTACATAAAGTTACTATCTCATCACCAACGAATTTATCTTTACCATGTGGCAGGATACCTTGTGACTCACTTTCATTGAATAGTTGATCGAATGTCTTGAAAGTGATAGAGTCTGGTAATGATTGACGAAGTGTCTGATCGAGATCATCGCCCAAGAATACAATAAGTTTGATATAGTTATAATCTCCATGGTTGATCAATCTAACTAGAGATGGGAACATCGTACTGGATACAACCATACATGTTGCATCTGAAGTGCGTAACATTGAAAGGAGATTCTCATCATCTATCAAGTTCATTAGTAAAACTTTGATTGGTACCCATCATACTTCAATTAAACATACCATGTTGATGATGGAATGGAATAGTGATCATTCCATAAAGAAGTGATCCATAGTCAAAGTAATACCATTCTGGGCAAGTCTCTGATGATATTCCAATAATGGATCTCTAGATATTTTTAATATTAATTAATCCATAATATTAATCAATTAATCATTCAATGAACATACGTTTGGCAATAGTCTCTTGAGAGCTGATCCGACTATACATATATTATGGTTAACTTGGCTGTAGGTCATCCATTGATAGTCGCCATATCCACTTGGGTGTTCCTTCGATATAGGTACTTTCTGTCTTGTACCTACACATGGTCTGTCCTTGAATTTCTCCAAAGCATTCCTAATTAATAATAATTAATATCCTCTATCCAATCTCTTTATTAACTTAATCATACATACACAAGTAACTCATAACAATCATTTCCAGTTACAGCTAAAATAAGATTGAGAGATTAATTATTTATTAAATGAATAAATACTAAAAAACAATACTTACTATGTTCCATCTTCGGAGGTACTAATTGTCTATGTCTCTCAATCTCGATCATAGATTAATATATAATATTAATAACAAATATATATATTATTATTATAGGAGATTGTTGTCAATGATCAATATATTGAATATGATTGGTGACTAAATAGGGTAATTAAGTACAATGTTGTCGCTCATCTATCAATGACATTGCCAAATAGAGGGACGGGTTGTAGCAGTAACACACCATCCCTCACCCGACACCATCACATCAACGCCCTATTTGTATTCTAACCTTGTTTATTCCTGTTGTGAATGTGTGTGATCAAATGATTGTAGTCTCGTCTCACCAATAAACACACCCAACTCGTTCATTAGACAATCATATGATCACTGATCAGTCGCACACTCATACATATGATGGTGTATATACACAGTAACACTAATTAACTTAGTTATTTATTGGTGTCGGTCACAAAGAAAGGTATTCGATGTTCTTGATCAATAACGCTTCATCAACTAGAGGTGCTGAATGCAAACCGATGTTTGAAAGGTCTTGACAAGTTGTTGGATTGTGGAATCTGTAGTCGATAAGGAATGGAAGATCATTTCCAAATGATATATATACTGGATAAAGCATATTACTTGGTTGCTCCATCAATCTATGTTTGAACTCTTCCAAACTGACCTGTTCCAATGGTCCCACAACCTTGTTGATTGCTTGACATAGTTGTGATATATGTATCTGCTCATTATTGTTGGTCATATGATATGTTTGATTAAATGACTTGTCTTTGTCATTGTCGTTGTTGAGGGATAATGAGATGATTGAACTTGCAACCCAGTCTACACATGATAGATTGAGATAATGACCTGTTGAGGCGAATGTAGTTGATGGATAACATCGAAGTTGAATAATGCCTTTGATTATGACCCTCATCATATCGTTGTCATTGTCGATACCGGTGATTGAGTGAGCGTAGATAACACCAGGTCTGAATACCATGACGGGTACACCTCTTGATCTGGCCGCATTGACGAGCTGCTCAGCCACCAACTTGCTCTGTGAGTATCCAACTAACTTGTCAATGCCTCCGATGTCTGGTACTGAGGACTCGTCAACATCATGGGTCAACACTCCAAATGTGCCAATGGTCGAGATGTGCGCCACCCTGATCACTTGATCACTGACACACGCCAGTCTGAGAGCCTCCTCAGTTCCACCAACATTGGCATCCTTCATGTTTGGATATGGGTTGATCAGATGGACCAGCGCACCATTATGTACAATCAATTGAACTTTGTTGGCCAGGTCCAAGAACTGTTGTTCACTCAACCCGAACCTCTTCTTGGCCAGATCTCCAATGACTGGTATGATTCGGTTTGCTTGTTGTTCATCCAAGTGCAGTCGATACTTGTTTGTGATGAGTTGGACCAACTTGTCTCTTGCTTGGTCCTCGCCTCCAACATTCCTCACAAGACAATAGACCTTGTCAACCATTGCCTTGCTGTGTCCAGTGAGTAGCTCATGAAGTAGGTGTGATCCAAGGTATCCGGTAGCGCCAGTCAAGAATATGTTGTTGCCATGTAACTTGAACGGCCTGATGGACTTGTCATGTGGATTGATCGACGGGTCAAGTTTGAACTCATTAGTCCAATCAATCTTTGTTGTCACCTCTCCACCATCATGTCTCTTGATGATATCCAGTATATGACCAATACTATGCTCCTTGTTCAGGATGAACTGAGCACTTAGCTCAATGCCCTCCTTGTCACGAAGTAGACGTGATAGCTTTGCTGCACCAATCGAGTCGCCACCAATGTCTGTGAATGATATGTTGTGTATATCGACATGTTCCGATCCCAAGTCAAGTCCAAGCACTCGCTGTATGTACTGCTCAACAATATGTTCCAGACTACCATGTTGTAACAGTGTGGATTGAAGTGTCTCAAGTGTATGGTACATGTTATCAATTTGTGTTTGATAATATGGTTGTAACCTCTGTCGTGCCATCTTGCCAGGTCCAGTCAACAGCATGTTTATCAAGGTCCATCTCGTGTTGTCCAATGTGATCATCTTTGGTATCTCAAAGTTTGGCACATTCATCATCCTGTTGATCCTGTCCACCTCTTGAAGTATTGTACTCTTTAACTTTGGATTCTTCTCGAGTGACTCCCCATTGATGTCTGGACCATCCAATCCATATTGCCTGAGTATGTTCTCCTTGGGTACAATGATGGCCACCAGGAATGGCTTTCCAAATGATCCATAAACATAAGTATGTTGTATAATATCAGATGTGTTGTAATAGTTCTCTATCTTCTCGGGTCTGAATGAGTGAGTTAGTGATTGATCATGAGTGATGGAATGATCCCAGTCTGGCCAGACTTACGTTACAAACTCTCCATTGCTAAGTTTGAATGCATGTTTGATTCGATCGACTATCTTGACAACACCTGGTGATAGTTCTTCGAATAGATCACCAGTCCTGTACCATCCACCTTCAAATGATTTCGATGCCTCTTCATTCTTGTAATATCCAATACTGCTGCCACTCCATCGTAGGTATAGTTCTCCAACTCTTACAGCTCGATGGTTAAGTTGTTGATGATGATTGACATCAGTGTCAAACAATGATGACACAGGTTCAATCTTATAATCTATATCAGGCTGTACTACACCATTGATCGTGATGATGTAGGTCTCCATGTTGCCATATATATCTTGTACCTTGTCCTCTCCCCATGTCTGGTTCATGAAATCAAACACGATACTAGGTATTGGAGCGGCACCAGTTCTCAACACCCTGATGTTGTGACCCAGTAACCTTCTTGTGATTGGCGTTGCCTCATCATCACATCTCACCTCGCTCCAATCACCATGCAACTCTTTGATCGATCTAACATTGCTCAAATGAGCTGAGTAGAACATTTGCCAGACTCTATTCATTCATTGATTGAGTTAGTAAGCATAGTTTGAATGAATGAAAGAGGGGATGACTTGTTACCTTGGTACGCCCCAGAAGTCTGTTGGATTGAGAGCCTTGAGATCATCAAACATGTTCTCATGGCTGGAGAAGATACCAATCTTGGCACCATTCAATAGTGCTTTTTGGTCAAGCTTCCTTTGAAGATGTGCAAGTGTTGAATAACTATAACTAGTACCAATCCTATGCTCATGATCAAAGTAGTACTTTATACCAATATAGAATGATCTCTCATTCACAATGATACCCTTTGGTAGTCCTGTACTACCACTTGTCAAGTCTACAAGTATGATTGATCGTTCACTAGTGATGAGTATATATATACTTGATTGATATGATTGAACTTGACTTACACAATGCAGTGATATCATCATCCTTGAATTGATAATGCTGTAGTATCTCTTTGGATTTGTGAAGTTGGACAAAGTCATTGAACTTGTAGAATTTGATATTGGATGGCAATGCATATCTTGTTTCCAAGTCCAAGTCATCACCAATATAAATGATCATTTCAATTCCTTTATAATCACCATTGGCAAGTATCTTACACAAGGTTCCAAACAAATGGTTTGAAACAATCATACACCTTGTCTCGGTATACTTTAATGTACTAATAAAGCTATTCTCATCTTTAAAAATTGATTAATATAGATGGTATGATAATGATTGAATATAATATATTATAGTTACCTTGTTGATGATAATATGGTACAACTGACATCCCGTAGAAGTAACATCCATAGTCTGCTAGATACCATTCGGAACGGTTGGGTGATGCTATTCCAATGAATGAACGAGGAGGTAGTTCACGAGTCAATCCAGATCCAAACACTTGAGAAATTTGGAATACTTGATCATATGTCATCCATTGGTAATCACCATATCCAGAAGGATGTTCCTTTGATCTAATAACCTTTGGCCTTGTACCAATCAATGGTCTATCCTTATATACTCTAAAGGCATTTCTAAATGTCTCATAAGAGTTTGATCCCAATATATCATTATTATCATCCTCCAACATTCTCTCTTTGGTAGATATTATTTATAAGTATGTGATAATTATATTATTGATTAATTATTATTGATAGTGAAGTGAAGTTGATTGAATGAATGAAAGGAAGAAGTTACTCTCAATGTCAATGTTGTCCATTAGTGATTGAATGATGGGAGGTGGACATCCACCTCATACCCCCATCCAATCATTTATCATTGTCCAACATGTTGTGAGAGTGTGTGGGTGAATGATAGGCAGATTGTAAACCTAATTAGGTATACTGTTGACCAATGATTTTGAAGACATGTCAACGGGTATGCCCTCCTGCAGCTCCACGGACAAGCTCGACACCTGTTGCTCCTTCTTGTCCATCTGTGTGAGTGAGTTGGCATAGTTGATGTTGGACATGTCCAGCTGCTTCTTGAGATAGGAAGTGATTGGACAGCACCGGGACAATATTTAAGTTTAAACTTAAATATCTCTTTTAAAGGATATATCTATGATATCTAAACTCATGATGATGATGATATATACTTGGATATATTTGTATTTGTTTATCTTTATATTTAGAGTTAGTGTTGAAGTGGATTCGCGACGTGCGCAAAGTCCACCACTACCAGAAATTAGATACCCGACTAATCAATGACTAGTCGCCACAACGCCCCCCAGGAGTGCTAGAGGAGGGACAGTCGCGCTTTACATCCGCCTGTGATGATCACGAGTGTAAAAGCATCAGGTAAGTATGAATTGCAGCATCATTCTCACCCTTCATAAATGCTCAATCTTCACAGCTCCATTAATGGTTTGCTCATTCATTTTGAATTTCGTTCAATACATTGAGGTGATGTCAACAACAACATTGATGAAAACTCGACAACATCATTGTCATACTCATACTCATTGTGATATACATGTACTTGTATGTTATTATATTAAATAATTAGGCAATCACTCGGTCAGGTGAGAGATCGGCCTCACCAGACCAGTTCTGTGTTAGGACCTTGTAGGCATGGATGGCATCCTCCAACTCACTGATCCACAGGAGTTTGTCTGTGTAGTTATCAGCTGAGAACACCTGTCTAACTTGTTCCTTACTTGATTGATTACTATACTGTATCTCAAATCCATGTTTAACATCTAAATTGCGATATATATTGTTAGTTACATCTGATGCCCATCAATCAATGGATAACTTATTACTTTACCTTTGCTCTCTATGCCCTTGACATCAATGATGTCTGATAGACAGAATGATATGACTCTTGCTTGATTGTACAACAAGACAAATGAAGTCTTGTAGATGATAACAGTGTCATCCAATAGATATAATACAGCATCTTGACTCTTGACACCTGAATCACCTTTGTACTGTTTGACCTTTCCTTCCCTAATGTTAGAGATAGAGATAGAGTGTTAGTATCCAATGCTAATCAATCAATCCAATCCAATCCGATCAATAATATACATACCTTATGAAAGTCTTCTTAAATAATAAACTATAATGATCCTTCCCTAGCTTATCCCTCAGCTCTGTAATCTTCTCTTCGTTCCTTATATTGCCATTGATGTCGGCAACGATCTTCTCCATAAGCTTGGCAGCTCTCTCATATGATCTATGTTGTTCATTCTCCTCTGGAACAGTCTTCTTGAGTTCCTATTGTTTGATTGAATGAGTAAATGATTGTTTGGATTGGATTGAATGATAGAGACTTACTCTTAGCAACAATGGATATTTACACAGTCTTTGAACTGGCTTGATAATATATGATGCCAGGTCAAGACTCTTTACATGTGGATGTGATTTGATTGTCTGGTAATATGATTGATGAGTTAGGATCCATATCACATCCATGTTGTCCATCATTATCATTCCAAATACTTACACTAAGTATAGTTGATACTGAACTACTGTTTTCCCATCCATGTATTATTCTATAACTATGCTCTTGATTCTTAACATATGTGACGTATCTGTACAGTGCATTGGTCTGGTTGTTGGAGGAGTGAGTGACGCGTTAGAGATGAAGGTAATGCATGCATTGTCCAATGAGGGTACACCTTACATTCTTGAAGAATATATGATCGACCTTGGGATAGCGATTGAGCTCCAGGTCTGGTATCAGTTGGATGAGTGAGTTGAATAGCTTGGTGTTGATTAGGACCAACTCTTCGATGTTGGAGAAGACTTGGAAGATCTCTTCGGCCTTGATTGATGTGGCACCCTTCTCGGCCAACTCATACAAGCTGTTCATATAGTATTGTATCATTGTGTTGATGTCGTCCAGATAGTCGGCCTCTGTTTCAATCAGCTCGCGGATCACATTGTTGGTTGGTGTGCTCTTGCTGATCACTGGCACGCGTGACTTGCGCGATGGTTGCTGTTGTGACTCCACGCGCTGTAGACATTCGGCCAGCAAGTCCTTGGCATCGATCTGCTCGCTTGATCCACCACCGACCTTGAGCTTGGCACGGAATGTCGCGCCCCTGCTCCTTCTCCCTGAGTCCTCGAGTGGGGTGGACTTTGGCGCCAGTGTAGGCGAAGAGTCATCGTCGTCCGAGCCTCCAGCAGATGAATTTGATGTGTTTGATATGTTAAGTTTGATTGGTGATGCTGTTGTCGATGTCGATGTCATTGTTGGAGTAGTCGTCGTGGTCATAGTTGGTGATGAGTTCAACAAGGTGAACTTCTTCTCGGTGCGCTTCAACAATCGCTCATCACTCTCTGATTTTGATGATGATATTGGTGCGCCAGATGTAGCGCCACCATTATGTAGAGGTGATTGAGGCGGTGATGATACAGTTCGAGGTGGAACGATTGGTGGCTTCGTCCCAGACGCGACATTATTATTATTATTATTGCCGCCACTTCCAGTCAATGGCCTCATTGGAGGTGTGTACTTTGTAGTAGTCATTGTAGCTGTCCTTGGCTTTGTCTGTGTCTGTGTCTGTGTTTGAGTCTGTGTCTGAGCCTGTGTATCTGTTGCCTTTGGAGACAAGGGTGTTGACATTGTAGACAACTCATTGCCAGTAAGAGTGAATGTACCTGGTGCCCTCCTGGGCACAGGAGGTGGCTTTCCATCTCTTTTTGAATTGATGAAGCTACTGATACTGCCATTTCCAACTAAAGTGTCACTGTTGTTGTCCTTGTCCTTGTTGTCCTTGCTGTCTTTGCTAATGAATGATCTTGATGTTGTTGGTGGTGGGACAGCCTTTGGTCTATTCATCAACATTGATGTCGAAGCCGATGTAGGTGATGTTGGTTGAGAGTTGCTTTGCATTTGATTGTTTGGTTGAATGGTTGGTGTTGGTGAGAGGAGGGACCACCAAGATATCTGTATTATAATAGTCCAGTAGTAATAAATAATGATGATGATGATGATGTGGATGATAATAAATAATGATTAAGTTAAGTTATAACAAACATACATAGATACAAATAAACAAACGTATAAGTATAAGTTTATGTGTGTACGCTATTCGTATGTTTGCATATGAGCCAGTCAAAGGTTTCTTGTTGCAACAACTACTTGGCTTGAACCTTTGTCGCTCTGTGCCCTTCTAACCCATCATCATTCAAGCACACTAACAAACAAACAAACATTGTTGTTGCCACCATCACCCGATCCACAAACAACCAACAACCATCCATTCATCCATTTATAACATCGATGTTGTTGTGTGAGAGAGGACCTAAGAATCTGAAGATTTGCTAAATGGTTTTGGGGGTGAACGGGATCAATCAGATCAGAAACAGCGTGTTTGTGTGTGATTGAGGGAATGAATTAGTGTGGATGGGTAGGTGGGGTGCGAATGAATAGAAAGACAGTTCTGATCTAAGTATTCGGGCCACAATAATTATTATAATACGGGTAATTAATTACATGTATATATTATATATATACTGTTTGTTATTTTAAATAAATAAATAAATAATAAATAATAATAATAATAAATAAATATTTGATTGATTGATTGAGTGAGTGAGTGACTGATGGATTGATTGGTTGATCAATCCTGGAATTCACCATCATCGACGTCATCCAACTCGACAAAGTCTACTTGGTTCATGGCATTGAATCTCTTTTGCATGGAAGCACGTAGTATCTCTGCGATGGAGGATACTCCACGATCAAGTGGAGCTGCAGGTGCAATGTTGGGAACGGCGCGCAATGTGTTCTTGGCGCCAGACAATGACTCACTCGTGATGATCGAGTCACAATCATCTCTACCAACTCCAACATCCGGTGATCTATTGTTGTTGCCGTTGCTGCTGCTGCCTGGAACTCTGTTGTTGTTGTTGTTGTTCTTGATTGATGATGATGATGACGATGATGATGGCAAGGGTGGTGCCACTGGTGCCACTACATGGTGATGATCGGACAATGCACTTGTGAGCATGGCCTGTTCTTTCGCCCTAAAGGCAGCCTCTTGATCCAACTTGGCCTGCTTGACATCGTTGAGGGACTTGGTGATATGTTCATTCTTGTATCGCTCAGTCTCTAGCTCAGCCTTGATCGCGGCAAAGTCCTGGTTCAACTTTCTGAACTTGCCCTCTTCGTCGCTGGATTGGTTGGTGGCGCGATCCAGCTGGCCCTGCACCTGGCGCACCTGCTCCTGGCTAGAGACGCGCTGCAACTCCATCTGGCGCTTCAGCTCGTCCACCTCCATCGACCTCAGTGTTGCCTGCTGTTTGTTGAGCTTGGAGTCGCGCTCAGTCTGCTCCATCCTGGCCTCCAACTGTTTGATCGACTGCTCCAACGTCTCAATCTTCTTGGGATGTACCGATCTGATGATGTTGTCCTTCTCCTTCAACTCCTCAGTGAGTTTGTTGATGGCTGATCGCATGTTCTCACGTTCAATATTGGCCACGTTGGTCTCCTGCTTGAGTGTTTGAGTGATGCTCTGTATGCGCTGCTCCTCACTTTGTTTGAGCGCTTGGATGCGCTGCTCCTCGCTCTGTTTGAGTGCCTGGATACGTTGCTCCTCACTCTGCTTGAGTGATTGAGTGATGCTCTGGATGCGCTGCTCCTCGCTCAGTTTGAGCGCCAGGATGCGCTGTTCCTCTGTCTGCTTGAGTGCCTGAATACGCTGTTCCTCGCTTTGTTTGAGCGCCTGGATGCGCTGCTCCTCTGTCTGTTTGAGCGATTGAGTGATGCTCTGGATGCGCTGCTCCTCACTTTGTTTGAGCGCCTGGATACGCTGCTCCTCACTCTGCTTGAGAGTCTGTGTGATAGTCTGGATCTTCTGTTGCTCGACCTCCTTTTGCGTCGATACCGCCACGATCACCTCTTGTTTGAGTGCCTGAGTGAGCGCCTGGATGCGCTGCTCTTCACTCTGCTTTAGTGATTGCGTGAGAGACTGTATACGCTGCTCCTCGCTCTGCTTGAGTGATTGAGTGAGCGCCTGGATGCGTTGGTCCTCTCCTTGCTTCTGAACCTCCATTCTCTTGTAGATCTCACGGATGATGCCCTCGGACTTGGCACGCAGCTCATCATGCTCCAGCTCCATCTGTTTGAGTTGCTCCATGTGTGTCACTTCATCCTTTTGTGCATCGGCCTTTGCACGATCCAGACTGGCCTGACTGGCCTTGAGTGCGGTGTCCAGCTCGTCATTGCGACGCCCCTGCTCGGCCACCTTCTCCTCGAGCGAGCGTGTTCGTGTGGACATAGAGTCGATTGTATCATTCAGCTTCAGGACGACTTCGGTGTGGCTGGCCCGCTCCTGGTATGCCTTGACACCAGCGTCGCCCAACTCGCTTGCCAATCGAGTGTTCTCGCTCGTGAGCCTATCGCGCTCTCCAACCATCGTGCTCTTCTCCTGCAGCATGATCGATAGCTGGCGCTTGTGTCCCTCCTTCTCTTGCATGAAGTTCTCCTTGACCACGGTCAACTGCTGAACGATTCGTTGCATGATATAGTTGTGGCTTGCTTCCATTTCGGTGATTTGTTGGTTCGTCTTGTCCTCATGCTCTTTGGCCTCCCCTGCCACATCCTTGAACCTCTGCGCCAGACTTCTGTTGAGGTCGATTGACTCGTGTAGTTTGTTCTCAAGCTCTACCAAAGCCGCACGGCGTTGTCTCTGTTGATGTCCTGATGCCGTTGCACCCATTTGAAGTGCGCCAAATGATGGAACGACATTGCTTCGCAGTGTATAAGGAGGAATGAACTCATTGAACACTATGTTCAGCTCGATGTTGTCACCAGGGGGTGATGGAGTGTTGCCGGCGACCTTGTTGCCAAGACCATAATGAGCCAGTGAGGCATCACGATGCAATTGCAAGGGGAACTCCTCATTGGTGAGTATTGAGAACCTCTCTGGATCATTAATCTTGAACTTGGTGCAAATGTTGTCGATTATCTGATTGATTGATGGTGTGTGGGGGGTGATGGGGGTGGAATGGTTCCAGTGTTAGTATGATTGGAAAGATTCCAATGATTGATTGAGTGAGACTGACATACCTGCCCGATGGTCATGCTTGAGTCAACCTTTAGTCTCTTCTTCTTTAGACCTTGAAGTTGTTTGAGTGGCGGCAACTGGAAGTCTATGATGAACTCGGTGGGCTCCATCACTTGATGTTGCTGTGCAAGTAATATAGAGTCCATAGTTGCATATGCATCCTTGGCAACAAGACTAAGCTCCCATGATGTGAAGAACGTTCCAAATCCATAGGTAGACAGCAACTGCTCCTCATCCAACACACAACCATACAATGTCTTGAGATAATATCGATGAGGGTCTGCTGGACTATTCTGCTTCTTGCATATTAGATTGATTGTTTGTGCCACAGTCAACTTCTTTCCAATCTTATATCCACACTTCTTTGGTGGAGCGCCAGTGCCAGTGCCACCAAACTCTGGTGTGTTTGGCAAGTTGACTGTGAGAAGATGACTACTTCCGGTGTCTTGACCGGTACTAGACTTGAACACGTTGGGGAATTGGAAGAGGATGGGGAAGAGGTCGGGATGGCCACCCCATATCTCATTCTCTGTCAACTTCTGCTCGACGATCAATTGATATATCTCACTGACTGATCCACCCTGATCGTTTGCTCCAGAGCCTGAACGTGAGATAGAGCCTCCAGAGCTTGTGTTTGAACTTGGACGTCCTGATGATGAAGAAGTGTTGTTATTGTTGTTGGCAGCCGATGCTGATGCTGATGCTGTTGTTTGTGGTACACTATTCAATGATGAAGTGCGATCCTTCTGTGAAGATGATGTTGGCGTTGATGTTGATGATGTTTGATTGATGTTTGGACTTGACAATGACTTGCTATGTACAGATGTTGATGTTTGTTGCCTTCCAGTGATGCTACCGTTCTGAGTTTGAGTTGGTACATTGCCAGGAGCAAACTGTGTTTGTTGTATTGGCTTTGTAGTTGCTGTTGCGGATGTTGTAGCTGGTGTTGTGGGAGGTGATGATGTGAGAGCTGGAGCTGGAGTTGGAGTTGACCTTGGAGCACCAACACCAGTTCCAGTGCCAGCGCCAGTACCAGTGCCAACACCAGTACCAGCAGCACTTGGCTTTGCCGCTCTGTTTCCACCCAGTATCACTCTTGGAGTTACGCCGTTATAGTTCATTGTTCATGTATGAATTAATGAATGTGTTCCTTGCACCTATATTACCTGTTTGCTTATGTTGTTGCGAATGATCAGTGAACGAGTTAAGTTGTTTAGTGTAGTGTAGTTTAGTCTACGCAACATCATTCACTATCATCACTCAATATGGGTCACTCTTAGCCATCCATCCCTTTCACACCTGTTGCTCATTCAAACACTCCTCCTCCCCATGTTGGAAGCCGATCAAGACTATTTGGATATTATTTTGAGGGCCTCCGAAGGTAACCACATCAAAACCGATCAATCAGCACACCCGCTTTGCATCCCAGTCTGCAAACCAATCAATCAATCATTGCTTCCTTGATGATGATGTAACCACAATGTGAATCTCCATCGAGGAGAATTATTATTATTATTATTATTAATTATATATTATTGCTTGGGAATGATTCCCAAATATATATAAACTTATTTGTCCTTCTTTGACTCGACCTTGTTTTTGTTGCTGTTTTTACCTGATAGCAACGCTTCCAACTTCTCAATCTTCTTCTTGTCCTTCTCAATCAAGTATTCCTGGACACTCGAGTCGATGATTGACACCAAGAAGTAAAAGATCATCAATGCCAGTATGCAGTCCCAAGCGACACCCAACAGGCTCTTCTACATTTACGTGAACGATCAATGTCATGGACATGTTAGTCAACCGTTTGGCGCACTCACTGCCCATTGGAACAAGCAATACTTACTGGTTGGTTGGTTGCTACACCTGATTCAGAGTTCATTCTTTGACGCTCCTTTTCGAGGATTGGAAGGATCTTGCCCTTGGACAATGGGATGTATGTCTCAATCATGTTGACCACGGCTGTCAGTGTCTCGGTGTTGAATGCCAACACGACAAAGCATGCCTGGATGTGTGCCTTGATCACTGCCTTTCCAATCAGAGTGGCTCCAAAGAACTTCCAGAAGGGGACCAAGTAATGTCCACATGTGATACCTGCCAAGTCAAACAATGGGTTTGGAATCTATGATTGGTCGTTTGAATGAGTATGTTTGATTGATTGGTATAGTCCAGTTTAATACATACTGAAGCGAATGCAAGGATACCAAAGAATCCCATGTTACCAATGAGTGCTGGAATCGCATCGCTGAGTCTTTGAACCAGACCTTTCTTCTCTTCCTTGGCATCCTTATTGTTGGCCTTGTTCTTGGCCTCCTCTTCTTCCAGACGCAATCCCTTCAAACGAGCTKGTTCTAGCAACAAAGTAGGGTGGCAGCTCACCGATGGCCGTGCCAGCACCCCAGCACAGCGCGGCGATTTGAATCGCCTGTAGGATCTGCCAGAAGGTGATGCCGCCAGCGACAGGTGCGTTTGGGTTGATGAAAGCGTTGGGACCATACTGCTCAAAGTCCAACGTCTGCCACTCGGTGGCCGTCCAGGTCACCTTGGCAATGTGAGGACCAAGGTAGAGGACGAATGTGTGCAGGCCAGTGCCCAGTCCAACCGAGGAAAGCACTCCCAGACCAACCCACCACAGACAGATGGCCAACTTATCGGTGTACTGACCAATGTACTCTTGATGACGGCCTGGTGCGTAGATGGCCAATGTAGCCGATGACAGCAACAATGTCCAAAGGAACAAAGTAAGAGGTCTATCTCTAAAATAACCTAGACAACTCAATACCATATCCTTAAGTACAATTCCAAAGTACTTAATAGTCTTTAAAGGATGTCTCCACAACTTTACATGTTTTCTATTCTCCTTTCTCTGTTGTAGTTTTGTTATACTCTCTATTGTTGATCAATATTTATGATGATTGATTGATTGATTGAGTGAGTGTAAGTATGATCAGCAACAAGTATGTTACATTCAAGGTATCTTGTGCATCAATCAATCATTCATTTTTTGATTGGCTTGTGACTGACTGATTGACATACCCTTGATCTGACTCTCAGAGAGTGTTGTATTCTTGTTTGTCATATTGTACAATGATATAATATATATATATCTGTATTTATTCAAATATATAAGTATGAATGGGATGTGAATGAATGAATGAAAGAGAATGAATCTTGTGTCGTGTTTCATTCAAAGGGTGGACAAAAGGACGTGAAGTCGAAAGTTGAAGAATCTGAATTGTTGCCCATTATGACTCATCCAACTCACGACATGTTACTAAATTAGTAATTGATGTATTTCCTTCACTCAATTATTGAAGTTATAAGTTAGAAGTAATAATAATACATACCATATGGAAAAGAAAAGATTTATTAGAGATGATGATGACGAGGATGATGATTATGACGAAGATGATGGACTATTCAAAGAATATGCAATAATAGATTTATCAAGATATAGAACTGGAGAGATTGGATTAAGATGGAGAACAGAGTTGGAGGTTGTTAGTGGTAAAGGACAAAAGACATGTGCAAATAGGAAGTGTTTAGTATCAAACACTCAACTAAAGAGTTATGAAGTGCCCTTCAACTACACTGAACACAATCATGACAAGAGTGCATTGGTCAAAGTTGTACTATGCTACGAATGTTCAAAACTATTGCATCATTACAACACTGTCAAGAAGAAGAGACTGTTGAAGGAGCAAGCAAAGTTGGCCAAGTTGAACAAGTCATTAAACAAGAGGAAGAGACGAGATGATGATGATGGAGATGGAGATGGCGATGATGGCGATGATGTCGACGATGGCGATGGACAGGAGGCAGAGCAAGTGGTCAACCAAGATCTGGCTTGACCCCTAAAACCCTTGATTCTTTCGAAAAAGTGTAAAACAGCGCTGTCTCAGGTCGGGAGGACACAAGATTGTTTCATTCAAACATGGAGCAGGAATAGATACAGATATTTATTATTATACATATACATATATATTGTACATACATATAAACAGATATATACATACATAAATACGATGACGAGGTGATGGAGCCAAACAACTCAACATCTCTTCAATCTTACATGGTGTTACCTGATGATGGTAATCATCAGAATGATGATTATTACTCAAATACAAAGACAACAACAAAAACAACAATTAATGATGATGAATATTATTATAATACTGGATCAATAATCAATCTAATAAGTACAAATACAAAGAATAAGAATACATTTATATTACCAGAAGAATCAAAAGATCTGCGGACAAGATTATGGGCAGCATTCTGGGTGATAACATGGTGTCTACTCAATATGACATTGGTATTATCCAATAAGTATATGATCAGAGACTTGCATTTCAGTTATCCTATATTGGTGATCTTGACGGGAACTTTCACAACATTCATTGGATGTCTGTTCTTCACATTCGTGCTCAAGCTATCAGAGTTTCCCTACGATGCCCTGATGCAACGCAAGTGGATCTTATTGATGTCTGCTGTGTTCCAAGCGGCAACCTACGTCCTGGAGAACATTAGCATCGTCACACTTCCAATCTCGCTCAACCAGATCATCAAGTCGACGTCGCCATTCTTTGTTGTCATACTTATGATGGCAATATATCGCACAAAGTATCCTCTTGAGGTACTGGCCATCACATTGGTGATTGTGGGCGGCGCTATAATGGCTGTCATAGACAATCCAAGCTTCGCCCTAACTGGCTTTCTCTACGCACTGGCTTCCACATTGTTTGCTGCGGTCCAGACTGTGATCATCACCTCCCTACTCAAAGATCCTAAGCTCAACAGTCTGGCCATCCTCACCGTCACATCATTGCCATCAACAATTGTAATCATCCCCCTCTTCTTCATTATTGAGTATCCAAAGAGTATGTAAATCACACTTGTCCTCTTGTCTCCTGCGAGACCACCACTAACTCTATCACTTAATCGCTTAGTGCGTGAGCATCCTCCGGCTGACCCATTGTACCCTAGTCTTTTGGTGGCTGCATTGGCCATCATTGCTCTGTTCTACAATCTCAGTCATTACTATCTTGTTCGATACACTAGTGCATTGTACTATGCACTGGTGTGCAATGCCAAGATTGTGGTACTGATCATCATCTCATCGTTCATCTTCCCCACGGCACCATTCACTGTTGTCAACTACATTGGAATGTCCATAACATTGTTGGCATTCTTTGCCTACAACATTATCAAGATAAGCAGGGCACAACGACAAGCACTGCAACAACAACAACAACAACAACAGCAACACCAGGAACAAAAATTTTATAATTCACCATCATCTCCATCTGACACTGATGTCGATGAGTACAACGCACGTAGCACCAGAGTCTTTCCAATCTTTGGCAGCAGCCGGCAACCTAAATCATTGAACGATGATGTCGATCAAACAACACCACTTCTCAAGGACGATAATGATCAAGAAGACAACTAACACATGTATAAATTATAGCATTAACATAATTTTAATAAAGCATCTTGGACATGTATGGACCATCAAGTTCATATCCAAGCTTCCTGTAATAGTGTCTCGTACCAACACCTGCGATGACGGCCAACTTGATCGATCCGTGCTCCTCCCTGGCAATCCTCTCGGCCTCCTCCATGAGCAGTGTACCATAGCCCTGATGCTGGAACTTGGTTGGGTCTCTGTTGTGGATGGGCACCACACTGCCATAGACGTGAAGCTCTCTGACAATGGAGCAGTTCTCCTTCAGCTCTGGACGGAAAGAGGTTTCGCTGCACTTGCGCAGACGAAGCAAACCGATGAGGATGTCCTGCTTGGGGTCCTCATACGACAGGAAGGTCTCCCAACCACCGTTGGCAGTGTAGTCACGTCTGATGAGCTCGACTTGGTCTGGCTTGATCTTGTGATGCACCTCCTGGATACCAACCTCACGTGTCCTGACATCGCGGCACTTAGTTCCAAAGTCCTTCATTCTGGCAAGACACAACTCACGCAGATTGCCATACTCAACACCAGACGTGACCAGGGGCATGGGGATATCACGTTGGATACGGTATATTCTGGTCCAGGGCGGCACGAGCGCCAGGATCTTGGCAATGAGGTCGACAAGACTGTCGGGTGAGTAGTTCTTGTAGGTGCCCGTCTTCCAGAGCTCGTAGAGACCAGTGCCACGGATAACCAGGGTTGGGTAGATCTTGAGACCGTCGGCGCGGAACGCAGGGTTCTCAAAGAACTCCATGAAACCGTAGACGTCACGCTCCATACCCATGTTGGGCAAATCGGGCATCATGTGTGCCACCACCTTGAATCCACTGTCCTTGGCCAGCTGGAATGACTCGAGCACGGCACGCACCGTGTGGCCTCTGTTTGTGTCTCTGGCAATGTCCTCGAATACACTTTGCACTCCAATCTCAAGACGAGTGCAGCCGTACGTCAACATGTTGCCCAGATGCAGCTTCAAACAATGATCTGGTCTTGTTTCGATTGTGATTCCAATGCACTTGGTGTTTGATTGCTCCGAGTACTTTACAGCCTCGGCCACATTGTTTGAAGAGTGTCCTGAGAGTGCGTCGTGCAGATTCCTGATGAAGTAGTCGCGATACTCTGCGGGCAATGACATGAATGTGCCACCCATGATGATGAACTCCACCTTCTCCACGCTGTGTCCGAGTCGCTTCAGCTGATCGATTCTGCTCTTGGTCTGCAAGTATGGGTTGTAACGAGCGCGAATAGCACGCATAGATGTTGGCTCGTAACCTGTGTATGACTGTGTCGAGTATTCAAAGTCTGAGTCTGGGCCACCTGGGCAATAGATACAGATGTTACCTGTCATTGCCAAGTGAGGACATCTATGTGGCTTACACATAACAGCTACAACTGCAATCTATATTTGATCGATTGATTGATTGATTGAGTGAGTGAGTCGAGAGTAACAACTGTGACGATGGATGATACATACACCTGAGGCTGTTCTAACAGGCTTGGCCTTGAGAGCAGGCAATAGAGCTGCTTTGTAATCTTCGGGAATTGCAGAGATGATGTCAACTGTCTTTGGTTGATCAGACAGAGAGTTCTTTGCTGAGAGATCAGCCTTTATCTTTAAAAGGTTGACCTTCTTGCCCTCCTTATATGCATTGATCAAAGTATTGACAACCTCTGCGACTGTCCTTGTGAACTGTGGTGTATTCTTTCCATCTAAACAACAATAGTTTGTAAGTTAGGTCTGGTCTCAATCAAACTGCAGGATTGATTGATTGAATGAACGAATGAATGACAACATACAAACAGGCTTTGCACCTTGCTTAGTGGATTGCTTTGGGTTATAAGTATCTACCATCAATGACATGATTGATTGATTTGTATTGATATAAAATAGATATCTATTTATCTATATCTGTGAGTAACGATTATGAAGTTATAACACCTGAGAAACTTCAATTCAAACGACGAGCCAACAACCAACTATTTTCAAAAAGAGACTATTACCACAAGTCTACCTTTTTTGGATGTCAACTAACAGATAAATTCTTAAGAATATTTGTTGAAATAACAAAGAGATAAGATATGTTCATTTTATTTATATCAATTATCTATCTCAATACTACTATTTATAACTATTATAAGGTATATTTCCATGTTGAAATACTAATTAATCTTTAAACCAACGACAATCGGTTGGTCATCTGAAGGACAAGTATTACTAATTGAATATTTAAGAATTGTTGAGGACAACATCTTAAGTTCATTATTCACTCCTAAACACACCAATCAATGATCAAGATAATGGACCGATTAACAGCTGACTGACGATCAGGTACGTTGGATGAGTGGTTTCTCGCTTTGTGTGAATGTGATGACCACACAACTAATTTGAAACCAGACAACCTTACAAAAACTCACCTCGCATATGATCCACTTTGGTTTCAAAGACGAACCTTATGAGGGTATACAATGGTCTGTTCCCTATCATGTTTTCGGACCAACTCATTCCAGTGTTGGACCGTTCTCATCGCCCATTGATCATCTTGAGGATCATTGTTTGTTTAAATATATATCTACCTTATGTTTATAAATAACATGTAATAATAGTAATATAATCATATAACATATATAAATATAATTAATCATGTTTGATAATATTAATAATGAAGATAATGTTACGATTAATGGACATGGTTTACTACCACCAGATGGTTTACCAAATCATGATATATATGATAATATAGTAGATGCTTTGGAGCATCCTAAACCAGCTTGGATAGCAGTGATCAGTATTGCATCAATAATGATGGCCACTACAATGTTAATATCAATCCAACATATTTATAATCATCTTAGCAACTTCTCTCAACCAAACCATCAAAGATACGTAGTACGTATCCTATTCACCATACCAGTGATCACAATGGTAGCATACATCAGCGTAGTGTTCATTCGCCCCTCTGCTTGTCTAAATATTTTAAAGGACCTGTAAGTATATGTTTGATTGATTGATATATTTTCGAGACATTAACATTCCTTCCTCTGGATTATAGTTATGAATCTTATGTGCTGTATAACTTTTTCCTACTTTGTATGCAATATTGTCGAGGTGAACAGAACCTTGTCAATCATCTTATGTGTCAGCATCGTATCAAGATGCCATTTCCATTGATGTGTATAAATTTCCGGCCATCAAAGTATGTATATTCCGAATCAAGTATCAATCCAGGTACTAATACTTTAAACAAATTTAGACGATTTATCCAAGTCTGTCGTATTGGAATATTCCAATTCATATTGATCAAACCATTGTTATCAATCGTTGACTTGGTATTGGTTTATACTCATAGGAATAAGATTGCACATATTGATCTGATATTAAGATTGATAATATTGGCATCTGGATGTGTTGCCATGTATCTACTTACATTCTTCTATCTATTGGGACGACAAGAAATGAGTCCATACCGTCCACTACTCAAATTCCTTTCAATCAAGATTGTAATGTTTCTTGGCTTCTGGCAGAACTTGGTTATCCTCCTTCTCTTCAAGTTTGACATCATACCAACATTCCTTGGCGAGCATACAAATGCTAGACTTGCAGTATGTATTCCTATCAATTAGAGTATGATTAGTAGCTGACATTCATTACCAGAATGCGCTGTTAGTTATAGAGATGTGTGGAGTGTCTATACTGCACTTGTACTCGTTCCCCTATGACATGTATCAGATCAAGTCATTTAGTACTGCTCCATTGTTGTTGGGCAAGGACAATGATGTCATCATGCCAACCATTGCAACATCAGTTATGATATCATTGAAACAGGAAGACATGGTAGTGGAGGTTAAACTGGCCGTGATAGGTTCAAACGAAGTGATTGACGTAGTCGACAAGTCAACATCCACAATGTTTGATTCAATCTCCTCAACAGATATAGAAATGGTATGTTGATTCATACATATTAATGAATGATTGATAGATATACTAACATTGTTACACAACATCAACAGAGTCAGTTTAAATCACATCGACCAGATCTGGAAAGAAACGTACAACTTGATGAAGTAGTGTTGGACATCAGCGATGAAGTGTTCATGCAGCTGATAGAGACAGGAAGACATCAAGAACACTCTGAAAGTGAAGGACTACTATGTCACCACATCAAAGAGGATGATATAAGCAGACTGAAATGTATAAACAGATAAAGGAATGATAGATAGATAGTATACTCACTTAGTTGTTGCTTATTCCAAGTATTCAACGACAATGGTTATAACTATGGTCATATTGTAAAAGGATATTGATTGAACGAATGAATGAAGTTATAACCACATCCCCGCAATGGCAAGAGATAATGTCTTTCCAAGAAATCACTGTTGTTAGTGTAAGACACAGGAGTGGATGAATGTCAACAACTAAGAGATAAAGGTACTTGATTCTCGATCCTTTCAGATCACTAAACTAAAGTATATTCCTATTCTAATCATACTTATTAATATCATTCTCAAAAGATAAAGACAAAGTAATGTCAACTCAACAAGTCACTATTCGTAAAATGCCCGCGGCTACACTCTATGGTATTAGCCATGTTGGTCCTTATGAAGCCATTGCACCTGTCTTTGGAAAGTTGGCCAAGATCGCCGAAACTGAGAAGGTGTCCTACGACTCTGGAGTGTACATTGGATTGTACTATGACAATCCCGATACCAACCCACCCGCTCAACTCCGTTCAAAGGCATGCTTCATGCCACACAAGCCCGAGACCAAGTTGGTCGATCCTGCCATCTCCACCTACCAGTTCCACGAGGGCGAGTACGCCGTCTACTTGTACAAGGGCGCCTATGAAGGACTACCCAATGCCTGGAGATGGTTCTTTGAGACCTGGTTCCCAACATCTGGCCGCCAGTTCATCCTGAACGATCAGAATCCAACATTTGAGCTCTACCTCAATGAATGCGGTAAAGTTGCCAACGAGGAGTTGTTGACTGAGTTGATGCTCAGATTGAAGTAAAGTGTAAGAACCTCTTACTTTCCCAGAGTGTAGTCTACACTACAACTCTCATTGAGTTACATTCCATTCCATTTATTGCGCAGTGTTTGGATCGATAGAGGCAAAGAGTAACTTGTCATCCTTGAGTGATACTGTTGTGGGTATGTTTGGATTGACCGTGCGTGGAAGGGTCTCGCAGGCATGGTAGGCGGGTCCAATGGATACAAGTTCGGCCTGGAACTTGTTGGCAATGATCTTAGCAGACTTGTCACCTTGCAGTCCGGCCACCGCACGTCCTTTCAGACTTCCAAAGATTATAATGTTTCCATCGGCCACAGCCTCAGCTCCACTGTGTACATTGCCCATGATGATCAAGTCTGTGTTCTCAGCATACACCTGCTGTCCCGATCGCAATGAATGATTGATAACCATTGGTGGATTGGGTCTTGATGGGTGGAGAGCACTGGTGAATGGAGATGATGATTGTGATGGTTGTGATTGTGATGCCTCATGATGAACTGAAGCTTCTGCTGATGCCTGTGATGAGTAGTTTGATGTTGGAGACGAGGTAGCCGTTGGTGTTGCTGTCGCTGTGGTCGTGGTCGATTTGAGTGTGCCTGATGCCCTTCCACCTGATGATATTGTTGGCAATCTGTATCGATTCAGTACGTCCTGTAGTGCATCCGATGGTGATTGACCTGTCACACCAACTGGAACCAATCCATTCATTGAGCAAACATTAAGCAAGTCTTCAAACTGTGATCTTTCCATCTCCTTATTCTCTTTGGAAGGGTAACCTCTCGTGGTTAGCGAACTCACATTTGATTGATCATGATAATGATGTGCGAGACATGTGAACAAGACTACATACCACTGACATCAATGACAATAGGAACATTCTTGTAGAACTGAGGCGCAAGCTGTACTTTGGACACCACCTGATTGAGTAGCTCTTTGAATGGCACGTTGTTGGTGATTCTGTGATGTCCATAAGATGAGTGGAGAGGTGAGGTGGTGAGTTCATTACTCATCTTGTATCGATCATGACTACACACATACTTAAGTGTTGGTATCAGATATGATCGTGACTTGATCGCTCCATCTGTTGACTTGGCTGTACTAAACTGTCTAGTAGTTGGAAGATAATGTTGGATGATGTTACAGGATGATGATTGGTTTGATGGGATACCCTCCAATCTCTTTATACAATGTCGAAGCATGATTGATTGATTGATTGATTATGATGATGATGTTCAATTAAATGAATGATCCTCCTTCTTGGACCCTCTAAAGGACCTTGGCCCACACAATAAAACGATCGTTTTTGGGACCATGATCAATCACAAATGACACAACAATTCGATGGCGAGATAGAGATAATATATATATATAGTAATACACTATATCAACTCTTGTATTAATCATTGGTCGAAGTAGTATATCAGGGTTGAGTTGAGGAGGAAACGATCAATCATTCAAAGCCATAAGTTAGTTGGTAGTTGTAGCGGCTTGAGTGCTGTTGTTGTTGTAGGTAGTACCCCAGGAGGCCTTGTTGGTCTCAAAGTTGGGATCGGTGTGTTGATGCTGCTCGGTGAGGAACTCTCTCCAGTAGTCGGAGGCCTTGAGGAAATGCTCGAGGTTCATGCGAATGACGAAGCTGAGTATTCTCTTGACCTCGTAGTTACGCTTCGAGTCGAATCTAGCCAGCTCCACCTTGGTTGTGGCACTCATGCGCTCAAACTCCTGCTTGGCATCGGCACACTTCCTCTGTACGTCGTCCAGCTCCTTCTGTGCCTGGTCCTTCTTGGTGCCGCTGGCCTTGTTGACCTTGTCGCGGGCAGCCTCGACCTTTCTCTCGAGGTTCTGGAAGTTGAGCAGTGCGTCCAGTCTGTCGTTGAGCAGCTCCTTGACGGCGCTGAGCACACGGATGTAGTCGTTCAGACCCTCCTCAAAGTAGCAGGTGTCGTAGTTGGAGAGTGTCTCCATGCCGTTCTTGATGTTTGTCTCGACCTGTGTCATGCGCTGGATGCTGGTGGCAATGTCCTGTGACTGGGCAATCTCTCCCGACGAGAACGTCAATCCTGACGAGCACAGCTCGCCAATTGCGGCGGCCAGCTCCATTCTCTTCCTGATGACGTTGCCAACTGACTCGGCCAGACGCCTCAAGTTGGCGTCCAGCTGCACGATGTAGCTCTTCTTGTCATCGAACCATGGGTCGAGCTCGCGCACTGGCTGCACGCTGGCAAAGTTGCTGATGGACGTGGCGGCGTTTCCAAAGAACGATGTGATCTTTCCAAAGCCCTTGGACTCGGGCTGTGATGGTGAGAGAACAGTGCTCTGCTCCATATTGTCACCTGATGGGCGTGCAGACTTGGCCGTGTTGAACTGCTCGTCCTGAGCCTCCAAGAATATGGCCAGCTCACTTGAGTGTACAAGTGATTCACTCTCTGCAATCCTGTTCATAAACTTCTCCAACTCTCTTCTTCTAACCTCCAAGAACTCCTTATTATATTTGTCTGTTTGATTGAGTTAGTGGAATGAGTCAATTGGAATGATCCCCCTGAACAACTTACTGAGAACGGCCTTCTCTGGCAGTGGTGGGATGATGATTCCCCTCTTGGTCTCCTTGAGGACGTTCCTCAGCCAGAGGAAATCAGAGTATCTGCGTGTGACTGAGTTCTCCTTCTTGTAGTCGGGACGATCGGCCAGCACAGAGATGGTGTTCACCTTGTAAGTGACGTAGGCATTCATGCCATCTCCAATCTTCTCTGGGTCAGTGACGGTAATATCCATTTGATTCGGGTTCTTTGGTGGCTGCAATGAATGTCGCAGTGATGTTGATTGTCTGTTGTTATCAATTGACAATGACTATATTTGTTTGATTGATTGATTGAATGAGTGTGTCAGCTTATGCCTGAACTTAGTCGTAGTCATTCAAGATAGTTACACTGAATTGATTCAAGGAGTTGTGTGGAGTTGGGTGCGAGGATACTGTTGTTGTAGAGTACTCTGGTTGCACTTGTGGGTAGGCCGATGGTGCGGATACCTTCTGTTGAACAATCACTGGTGTGGTGTTGACTTGTTGATTTAAGAATGGATTGGAAGGGTCGCTATCCAATACCTCTGAGGTCTAAAGATATATCATTGATTGTAAATGTAAATGTGTTGGTATTCATGTCATTCAAACATCTCAATCAATCTAATTGACTTACGAATGTTGAGTTGCTATCCTCGTAAGATATCTGTGTGTTGAACAAGAGGTTGCTGTTGTAATTGGACATTATAAATATATAAATATATATATGTTGAGAGAGAGATAGAGAGAAGGGGAATTATGACAAAGAGAGAGAGAGAGATGGGAGATCGATGTGGTTGGCCCTTGCCTTGAATGGATGGATGGATGTGGAGGAATGAATGAATGCAAGGGTGAAGTTGGAGTTGAAATCTGTGCAAAAGAGACCAATTGGACTAGGTATGTTTGGTGTTTGCCTTATTGTTTTTTTGACCAGGCCCAGCACCACACACCCTGAGTGACAACATCAACGACCACATCTTCTTATGCCAATTACTTATTATATTTAAATTAATTTATATTTGGGTTCAGAAATAAATATCTTATTGTAAGTAATCGAGTCGAGTCGAGTCTAGGCAACTAAGTTATAACTAGTTAGTTAGTATATTGTATACAATTACAACATAAGGACTTCCAACTAAGACTTGAATTGAAACAGTTCTTCTCTACAACTACCTGAGCCTGAACCATTATTGGTGATAGTTCAGTTATTCAATCTCGTGATTGTAGTGGCAGTTGTGTAGACAACTACTATCTATTTGATTGTATCAATATTAGGTAGTTGGTGGAACTTGATTGTGCTTCACAATGCTGATGGGGTTGAAGGTGGTGGGTGATTCGTTCGACTCGTCAAAACAATAAAACGACACAACATTCATTTGAGATAGCTAGTCCAACATTAAACAAACAAATAAGTAATAATCAATTAATAATGGTATGTACTAGGATTGATTATATCATTAATATATATATGAATTATACTAACATAGACACTTTGACACTGTTATAGCCAAAGACAAAGAATAAGCTTGTTAGGAGGAAGGAGTATCAATATGATTTGATGAGAGAGAAGATGGCTGATGAGGATAGAAAGAAGAAGAGGGAGAAGTTACAGCAACAGAAGAAGAGAAAGCTTGAAGAGGAGGAGAAGAAGAACAAAATGGCAATGGACTTTGATGAGGTCGAGCTGGAAGGAAACACTCGTGGCAAAAAAAAGGTCAGACGTTCAAGCGACTAATGTTTGGATCACATGTCAATTCATTCATTCATTCATTTATCATTTATTCATTCATTTATCATTTATTCATTCAATCGTTCAATCACAATCCGATCATTCACAAGCATATAATAAACTTTGTATGCATGTTGTTAACTCCAAACATGTTTGGAACCATTCCATTTACAATTGATAGAATAGTTTGGCAATAATAGTAATAGACATAAATAAGGAAGATACAGGGTTAGGGATAATGGTATTGTATTGTATTGCGAAAAAAAAGGAGGAAGGAAGGAAGGAAGGAGGGAAAAGGTAGGAAGGATGGATGGATGGAAAAGGAGGGAGGAAGGTAGGATGGATGGAAGTAAGGAAGGATGGTGCCAGACCTGGTAAAGTACATATATGGAAGTGTAGGAAAGGATGGAAGGAAGGAGGCAGGGATATATATAGAGTCCTCCTGGTTTGTCTTCGTCGACGAATGTTGTGTGTTGTGTGAATGAGGTGTGTGAGGTGTAGCGCTTGAGGTCATCATCATTAGTGTGATTGATTGATTATATCGATCACGACTACTGATTGCTGGTGATGACCATCTGATTCACCTCTTGTGTAATATTGTTAGTGCTCTTTCTTTGTTGTTTGTTGCTGCTGCTGCTACTGCTGCCGCCGCTGCTGACGTTGGTGCTGCTTCCACTGCCACTGCTAACGGTACCTGCACTGGACTTGATGCCGGACTTGCCACTGTATAGATCGGAGCTGGGCTTGGAGTTCTCGACGGTCAGCATGTCGATGGGGAAGATTGCGCCGCCCCTGTTGACGTAGTTGAACCAGAGCTTGGGCTCCTTGCCTCGCAGGTGGATGTGATTCAGCTCGGAGAGTGTGACGTAAGCGGCGCCAATCGACTCAAAGTCTGGGATGGACTTGGGCAGCTGGTCGTCGTTGATTGGCTCTGCGTAGAGGATCAGACGCATCCTGGAGAACTTGGTGTGTGGCGAGTACTCCATGCGCAGCATGCCCTTGACCTCAATGTCGATGCCGGTCTCTTGTTTGGTCTCGCGGATAGCGGCCGTCTGGATGGACTCGCCCAACAGGACCTTGCCTCCTGGTAGCCACCAACCCATCTTGCCAATCTCGTTCACCAACAAGAACTTGCCGTCCTTCTTTCTACGCACAACCACCAAACAGAATGGATATACAAAGCTTTGCTTATCCTCCACCAACTCATTAGTCAGTGATCCATCAGGTCCATGCTCTCTATACAGATGCGATCCCATCTTATGAGGGTTCTGCTTGCAGATTGGGCATTTGGGCATTTTCTTTAAAGATTGATTGATTGATTGAGCGAATGTTAGGACTTGATTGATGGCGAGTGGCAGGCTGGAAGTATTGTGACTTACATGTGTCAATGAGTCAGCATCCTCGGATGGATGGAACAGGAATATATGGTCGCGCATGTCTTGTCTATTTAGGTGTGTGGCTAGACCACCATGTCTACAGAGTGAACATGAGTATCTACCATTCCTCATCATTGATCTTCTCATCACGGCAACAATACCAAGTACATCTTGCATACTTTTGGAGCGAAGATATATATATATATATGTTAGATTGTGATCCAGACAAGATCATGGAAAATAATAAAATAGTAATATAACTTACTTTTCTGAGACCATTGATGCGCCGGACTGCATCAACTTGGATGCCTCGATGGAGAAGCGTGAGTTGTCTTTGTAGCGTGTGCCCTCCATGTAGACGACGATGAATGCAGCAGAGTGTTTGGTGTCTCTAATCTCGCTCAGACACATCTGGACATCCTCCAACACGGTGTTGGCCGAGCAGTGGATGAGCAGCATGACAACGGGACGGTCATCACGCTTCCTGCCCAACTGCTGTGAGAGCTCGGCCAGAGTCTTGGCCGTCTCAACAGTGTGCTGTCCATCATTGAGGAACATATTGAACATATTATAGTCTGTGTCGTCAAACATTGGTTGCAATTTTTTTAGCTGCATCTCTATGGCGTCACTATCCTCATTGCCACCGCTCAAATATGTTGTGGACAACGTCTCGCTTTGAATTATAATAGTGCTCTTGGAGAAGCCCAAGTCACCTCCGCAAAGTGACAATACCATTGTTTGTATATTTGTTTGATTGACTGTGATGTGATGGGATGGGATGTTGATATTGATTGATTGATTGTTGTATGGGTGATGGATGGATGATTGATGGATTATTTACAAACAATTAAACAGCTATAAGATGTGTAGATATATATATATAGAATGGGCTGAGTGTGTAGAATGATTATTAAGTGATAAACAAGAAGTAGTTACTATTGTTTAATGTTGACAATAAGTGATGGATCGATAGATGGATGGATGGATGGACGGATGGGCAGTTGATTGTTCATCCACGTGTATGTCTGTGCGTGTGTCCTCTCTGTTGTTGAGGCGGTGACGAGAAATAGAGACGCGTGCGTTCCTTTGGCCAAGTGGACGATGGTGCCCTAGACAAGGACACCTCAGATGAAAGGTTTGAGTTGAGTGGGAGAGACACATGCGTGACCTGACTCTCTTTCTGTTTCAACACCGATGGAACCCGTCTGAGTGTGTGGCTAACATCCTTCACCAGCTTGCCTACCTGTATCAGGTACATGGCTAATACTTGAAGTGATAACAAACATAGGTCCTTGGTGTGTGTGGTGTGATCGTGCCATCCTAATCTTAGAACTGAGTTTGGAAAGTTGCCAAACAAAACACAGCAATTGCGACCAAGATCGTATGGGAGTGAGGTGTGAATCTGATGCAAAGCACACATTTTTACGGGATGTTTCGACCAATTCGTTACAAAAATAGGTGATGGTGCAAAGTGATGGTTCCAGGGCCAAGGGGTTGGCGTCCACGAGTCAACTGGGGGGTGGTCATTGCTCAAGTGTCTCCCGCTGAGCCAACAGAGTCACCCACACTTGTACGGCAACAACAACAACAAGTTGTTTATGTGTTTCTCGATCAGATCACACACTGAGCTGACTTTGTTTGTCTGGACAACTACTCGCGTAGTCCAGTCCAACCGCTAAAGTAGGGTCCAACGCGAACTTTGGTCATTGGATCACCCGGGTCATGACCTACTTTGGACTGCGATGGAGATGGCTGATGGATCTGGTCTCCCCCACCCAGGGAAGGGCGATTCGATTCGAGACTCGATTGGGTACATTAATTACAACCTCGATGTCATAAGATGTGCATGAGTAGTGCTCGAGCATTAATGAGCTGCGTCAGTGATGTAATGTTATACTACTACTGCTACGACTGCTACAGTTGCATCTTCTGTTGTTCCTTAAGATGATAGAGATGGTCCAGCTCTTTGAGCTCCTTCTTGAGATTCTGTGTTGCATTGTGCAGTTGGTTCTCGATCATGTCAATCGCATCCTTGTGTCCTTTGATTGTTGCCATCTTCTCTTCGATCATCTTGTCATAATCCATCTTGATGTCATTATTGTTGCCGTTATTTTGATGTTGTGGAGGATTGATCTTGATGTTGTTCTTGTTTGTTGTTGTTGTTGTTGTTGAAGATGTTGATGATTGAGTGCTTGTGATTGGCATCATCAACATGGTGATTGTATCTTGGGTATCATCGATGTTACTCTTTGCTTTGCCATTTGTTGTTGTTGTTGTATTTGATGTTGTTGCAGCATTTGATGTCTTATTACTACTCTTTGCCTTTGGCTTCTTGGTGACGATACTGTCTATCTTTGACTTTTCCATTTGTGACTGCTTGTCCTGTCTCTCCTTCCTCATGTTCTGAAAGTGCTTATCAGAGTCGAACTCATCTTCAACCTCTTCCTCAAACAGTGAGCTCTTTGTTGTTGTTGATGTTGTCGTTGTTGTTGTCAATGCATCACTCATTGTTTGAGCTGTATTATTACTACTATTGTTGTTGTTGTTATGTATACCAAGTGATGACTGAGGCAACTGTATTGTTACACCTGTCGAGGGTGTATTGAGAGGCTTGCTGGATGACTTTCTGGACATGAATGACCTGATGTCTGCAGTACCAGCTTGTTTCTGAGCCATCTTGTCCAACTCTTGCTTCAGTTTCTTCTTCTCCAATTGTACCTTTCTGATGAACTTGTTGAACTGTCTTGGGTCACCTCCTGCACCTCCATCATCATCATTATCTCCTCCTCCTCCAGTGCCAGCACCATCACAACCTGCAAAAGGATCATAATCATCTACATCGAATGGGTCCACTACTTTGTTACTATTACTATCATCCTGGCTACTCTTCCTTTTAGACATCTCTCTATCTTATTCTGTCATTGATGAATGTATGCCTTATTGAAGTCGACTTCATTAAGATGTTCATGTGACCCCTAGACAGTCCATCAAATTCAATGTTTGGCACCAGTCTTCTCCTGGAAATGAGAAATTAAGATTGAGGGGAATTGTTCAAGCAAGATTGAGTTGGAAACTTAAAAGGTTTATTATTTACATTGTATATACAATGAATGAATCACATATCTTCCCGACCAAACCTACATCGCCCAATCAAGAGTTGCTGTCGATGAATGGTAGTAGGAGAGGCTGGCTGGTCAAGGAGGAGTATGTTGGTCAATCGTCCTCTATGTAGTCAATATGGTCACCCTCTTCATATTGAAGTTTAAAGTCTACCTTGTCGCTCTCTAGTACATAGAACAAAGAGCGAATGCAATCGGTTTGTTGTGCTATTTTGGTAATTGATTATGGGTTAGTATGAGAACAGACTGCAATGATTCCAATCATTAACATCATCAATGCAGACATACCATAATGATGGATCCTCTTCTCGGACATCAATGATTGTGGAGTGGCATATCTATTGATATCATTCCTTCCAAGCTTGATCAATCAATTAAAGTTAGTACGATGGACGGATGTTTGATCAGTAGATCGTGGACTACATACTTTTTGTCGAAGGAACAATCCAGTGATGGCTCTGATTGTCTTGGGCTTGGATCTCATCACTATTGGTGTCTTGGAGAGGTCCTCAAAGTTGTTTAGTTTGATACCATACTGTTTCTCAAACTTTAGTGTCTCCATTCTATGATTGTAGCCAACTTTTCCAATGGACTTGGACTCCAAGATATCAATCAATTGTTGTGGCACCTTCTTCAACTCATTGAGGTTATACACAACACAATGATCATGGTTGCATACTGTAACGACGTAGAAGTTTGGTTCATCACTGTTCACCTCCTTGTGATGCCACTCATATGTAATACCCTAAGTTGATTGATGGTTAGTGATATGTGAATGTGATCACTCGATGATCATCCACACTTACGAGTTGTATGTTGTTGGCAAAGTTGATGTCAGCTGGTCTCAGTCCATAAAGTAAGAGTTCATTGGTCTTCTTTGCCTGTTCCTCATTTGATATCACAGTGATACTTCTTGGGATAGGGTATTCTGGGAACTGGATTATCATAAGTTAGTGTTAGATTGAATGATTGGATGAATGAGGGAGAGTAGGAGTACAACTTACAGAGTCGATTTGTACAGAGTTGATAGAGTAGAGAGGGTCCAATGACTTCTTGATCAAGGTGGATTTGATACGGTTGCTGGTGGGAGTGTACTCGTTCCAGTAGGTCATGAACTCTTGTGCTTGGTATGCTCTTACGGCAGTGGAGAAGTTGACATAGATAATGTTTGGATGCGAAGGTCTGTCCAGATCACATGCAGGATACCAGGTGAATGGACGTGCAAGCGAGCAGCATTAAACAAGGAAACAAAAATTGATTGATTGATTGTTGCAGGCACATGCAAAAAAGGTTAGTGTCTATGTACATCATAGTTCCTTTCATCCATAATCCATTATACATACTCTGTGATCTTGACCAATATCTTTGATCCATTGATTATTTCCTTGGGTAGGATACCCTCAATCAACTCTACCAAGTACTTTGATTGATTGATTGATGGATTAGTATGATTAATCAATTGAATGGTGAGTGGCCAACAAACTCATCAATACCAACACATGGTCCACTGAATCAGGAATTTATGTCGAATGATTGATTGATTGATGGATGGTAGTTACATTGGAGCGATGAGTTTCAAACTTGACACAGTTCTGAGCCTCCTCTCCTTTCTTGTGGGGAAGTGTGAATGGACGATGACTTCCGTTATGGAGTTGATGGAGTGGAGGTACGATTTGGCTCTCCTCATGTCTTAAATGAAGAGGTGTCGTTATAGCAGTTGTTGTCATCACTTTGCCAGTGTGATTGTTGTTGTTGTTTGTGGCGATCGGTGCTCTCCATTGTTTGAACAAAGAGAAGTCGGCGTCGTCATCAGCACGCTTGGGCGTCACGATTGATGATCTGACCGATCCCATCAAATTGCTGATCGAGGAGTAATAGTGAGGTCTGTGCATTGTGCCATGGTCGCATGATGAAGAATGTAGTTGATTTCCAATGAGACCAGGTGTGAATGGTGATGTGTACAATGATGCACCTTTGAGTTGACCATAAATATTATTATTGTTTGACGATAATGATGAAGTTATTGGATGATTTTGTTGTTGATGAGTTTGTTGGCCTACTGATAGTATACCCTGTTGATAGGGGACTATTAATGACTTGTTAAAGGGTGCTTGCTGCACCCTTTGTAAGAGCATCTTGGTTAAACTGAGCTTCAATTTCATCAAATAGCTCATTGGATAATTATTTTCCTTCTTGTTCTTTGATTGATTGATTGATTAATTATTTTTTGTAATTGGAAGCATTCCAATTATTTAAATAATATTAATAATAGTTTGATTGATTGTTTGATAAATTATCTGTTGTTAAGTTGAGGATATTGTTTGATTTGTCGTCTGAAGATCATATTTATGTTAATATACATCTTGTGATGATAGGTATTTTTGGAAGTAGAGATTGTATCAATTGTATCCTCTCCTTATATTGAATCAACTTGGATAGCTTACCAAAAAAAAAGAATTAAATTAATATTCACAACAAAGGATGATATTTGGATCAAACCCTTTACGTCGATACTAAATGGTCTGTTGTCGTGTGTTGGAGGTGAGCGATGTTCAAAGACTCTTGCTTGCACATTAGGGACATTGATTGTGATAGGAGGAGGATGATTGTGATGGAAGGAAGGGATTGTGTTTGTTTGTTTGGTTTGTGTGTGCTTGGTTAGGACGCAAGTGAGAGAGTGATGTGAAAGTAAAGGAATCTCTCTTCTTCACAGTGAGGTCGATGGATGGATTGGACGTCACATTATCCAGCGGGTCGTTTTCAGCACCTAGGATTGGTGGGGCCATCGGTCCATGCTTGTCAAATTTCAACGATCATGATGTTGGGGCCAAATCAAAGGGAATCCAAGTGTGGCAAATAAATTAATATTTCTATTTCGGGAATGTAGTGTGGAGGCCTTGAAAGGAAAGTTGGCCGTTTCAGGCAATCGACAGCAATGCCTATTACACGCATTTGTAAATGGTGGGTCTCTATTAGAACGTGACTGGTTGGATGTGGATAGTACATGTATACATACCTTAGATACACACCCACTCACGCTGATCCATCCTTGTTCACACTCTATGTTGCCTATGCCCAAGGTTGATTGAAACTTCTATTGTCGGTCTATTCTTGGGTTTGCCTCTAGCGTGCACTTGGTACCTTTTTAATCACAATAATCGGGTTGCTCTCTCCTATTATGTACGAGTTCTATCTAAATATTATAATTCAATAAATAATATTATTGCCATGTTTGTATTGGGTGTTACGATGGTCATGTAACTATCTAAGTCCTCTGCTTCTTTCGTGATGCTGCCGTGTCCCGAGTGTCGAGACCATCTGGCTCGGGGATTCCACCCTCATCCTGATCCCTCTTTAGTGGCGTTTTCTTTAGCTTTACTGCCGAGAGATTAATGCCTCCAGGCATTAATTGTACACCTCCAAATGGTCGGTCTTTCGATGGTGTAACTGGTGGTGTCGGCTTTGTAACCTCATTCATTGGCTCATCACTGTTACAAGCTGAAGTAGTGGTAGTTGTTGTTGTTGTTGCTTGTGTTTCATCTGTCTCTGTTTCGGAATAAGTTATGACCTCTTTGACCGCATGATGTTCCGATCGTTTCTGTTGTGGTCTTCTTCTTTCCTTATTAAACACTGGTCTTTGTAAGGTCAACTATATCTCAATGTCAGGATGGATTCATTCAAAGATCGATCGAGTACTAGACATACATGAACCAGCTTTGAACTTAATCCGCCACTACTTGACAGTGAGATGTCTATATCCCTTTGATTATTATCTTTATCGTACTCATTCACGTCCACTTCCTTTTCCTCATTATCGTCGTTATTGCCATTGTCATTGTCATCGTCATCTTCATCATCTCTCTTCCTCTTCTTATCAAGAAGTGATTGAGAGACTATATTGACACTCTTATCCTTTGTTCTTTCTTCTTCCACTTCAACAACATCAAGTTCGCTATCATTGATCATTCTATGTTATAAGTATATAATTGTATTACAATGTTGTAATGTATGTATGACTATGACGAAACACTTTATGATCCTTCACTCATTCAATCAATCTTTGCATCACCCACACCCACCTTTGATTGATTGATGGCTTTACCAAATTGGGATTAAATTAAATTAATTAATTATATCATTCGTTTATGATTGTTTCTCTTTGGGTGCATTGATGTGCAATGAAGATGATGATGCTTGTAGTATTGGCGATCCTGAAGTCTTTACAATGGGACCAGCTGGTGTAATGAAGAATTTAACTAGTCCTCTAAATATAAGGAAGGTCCAATATATGTTCAAAGAGTTGATTAGAATGTATCCAAGATGACATCCCCACCATATATATCCAGGTAATGACAGTGACATTGAATGTTTGGTAACCAAAGCATATCCAATTGTTGAAGGAGCATAGATCACTCTTGCAGCCAAGAATCCAAGTGCCATTACAACACCATTAATACGATATATAACTCCTGTACTCTTGTTTGCTCTATAAAGAAACCATCTAATATTGACGAATGGTGTAGTTATCTCTGTCAACAAGAATGAGATAAGTACAAAGTGGCAATATTGTTTGGACTTCAGGATTGAGGATTCGAGTTAGCCATAACAATCATTGATTGATCGATCGATTGAAGGAAGGATAGTTACCACACCAAGGTAATATAGTAGAATACCCATTCCATGATGTACTAAGGTGGCTGCATCACATAGGTTACTAGTATTGGCCAACATGACAACAGTGTCATAGATACAGTATCCAACGAATACTCTAAGGAAGAAGGTACTTGAAGTTGTTACATCATAGAATGGGTTCTGTGTCCAAGCCAAATCTTCATAGAACAGACATGTAACTGCTCCAAATGTACAGAATATTGCATTCACATTGGATGCAGTCCTAAATTATTATTTGTTATATAATTGATTGATTGATTGATTGATTGATTGATTGATTGATTGAGGTGATGTGTGAGTGAGTGAGTGAACTGTATGATTGACAAGTGATGGGAGGCATACCTGGAGTTCCACTCAATCTGATCACATCTTGGTAGTTTGGAGAACTTCTTGTAGAATAATGGTGTGAGAGTATCTGATAGCCAGAGAACTGTGGAAAAGAATAAACATACAACTATCTCAATACTCCAACTTCTAAGGAACATCACTCCAATATCTGTTACAGATAGTGATGGTAATGATGTAAGTGTCGTTGGACGTATCATCCTTTATATAATGTATTTGTTATTTATATTTATATGTGATGGTGAGGTAGTTGGTAAAGTTTGTAGCTGGTCAATCATTAAGATGAGTCACTATGTTGATGTGACAGATGGATGAGAGAACTTTAAATTGAACACTGGACTACTCCTTCTTCTTCTTAAACCAAATCTCTTCATTCATTCGCCCATTCGAGTCATGGGGCACTGGGCATTCATGACCGGGTAGTTCAATGACCCGAGAATTAGGCCTAAGTTTGATCAAAATATCTAAAACGAATGAACAATCAACCGAGGCCTTGTGTGATTGAATGAACTGAATAGTTCCTAAACGAATGCGTCGTCGCGTAGTGTTGGGAGTGTGTGGGAACAAGGCTGCAAAGATCATATATATCAATGAGATCATTTTCAAATGTTGGACCTCAGGTGGTAATGGGCAATGACGTGGATTATTGGATTGGATTGATTGATGAGTGGAAGAGTGGTGTCCTTTATCTACCTAAAGTTCAATCATGTGAATAAAGTCGCTAAAGTCTGATGGCAGATTGATGATGTTCTCGGTTGGGTTGTAGATCTGGTTGAGTGTCTGTTTAGAGTCATACTGATCTGGCGGCAGACGTAATGATGCATCAACAGACGAGTATGGAAGTAGTTGATATGAGGACTCGGTGAACAATGTGGCAGGCTTGTATGCGTAGCATTTGATCGAGACAAAGTCCAGACGGGCAAGTATTTGGACCACCTCGCTGATGAACGACGGCGTGGAGAATCTGGTCTTGTAGGCCAGGCGCTCCAAGGTGATGCCTGGATTCTCCATGATCCTGATGATGATCTCGTATACGAGCTGATTGAAGATGTCGTGCACGACACTGCCATCCTGTGCCACCCACGGACGAATGAGCGTCTTCTCCTGGAGTGGGCGGGCTGGGTCGAGAGGGAGCATTGATTGCTCGACAAACTGTGTGGCCACATAGATCTTCTCAGAGTAGCCGTAGACTACTTGTATCAACTTCATTGCAAGCAGCTCGCTTGTGAAGCGTGGCAGTTGATCGATCACCTGCTCCAGTAGGTCCTCATCGTGTTCAAAGTACTCGAGGCTCTCGTCGCTATTGTAGCCATTGTATGCAATTTCGTTGACGATGCTCTTCTTGGTCATTCCTGCCTCTTTGGAATTGACGATCATCTTGTAGACTCGCTCCATCATTGCCAAGTTGTCGTATATATCATCAAAGTCGTCCACGTTGGCATTGACAGTGCGTTGGTAGAACATCGTCTTGAGCTCGTCGAGTTCCAATCTCACTTGGTATGTTCTGATCAGGTCCAACACTGGTGTTCTGTTGTTGGTGTCCTTGTCCATATCCTCGTCATCTTGCATCTGCTGCTGTTGGGATGATGGATCCTCAAACTCTGTCAACAACTTGACATACTTGCGCTGTGACTCGAACTCATTCAGTAGTTCAGTCTCCTCTTCATCCATTCCGATGCCTTCGTCGATGAACACTCGCTTCAGGTAGCTCCTATCGATGAACTCGCTCAACACGTATGAGAGGCTGATGAACTTGCACAGGAAGTTGTCTATCCTGGGCTCGCCAACGACACTGCGCGTGCCCTTCGCCCTGAAGAGATCCCTCTCCTGTCTGATATCGATGGCTGGCGTGAACTTGCCTCGGTGCATCAGCTGGAGGCACTGGCTGACTGAGCCACCAGAGTTGTGTGGCTCAAAGTGGAACAGATCGGCGTCGTCCAGTCTGTCGAAGTGGACATTGTTCTTGACCACGGACAGGAACTCCTCGTTCTCGCCAAAGAAGAAGGCGCCATCCACGCACGCCAGCTTGTAGATTGGCTCCCTCTTGCCAAGTACGAATCGCTTTGACTTTTGCTTGAGGACTGGGTGGATGATCCTGTCTCGGGTCATCTGTGCCATGACGTCAACGACCAACTCCTTGTTTGTAGATGGCACCAGCTCCTGGCCAAACTTGCTGCTGAACTCATCGTCCGACAGCATCACCTGATACAACAACTTCTCCTTGATCAATGACTGCTCCACATTGTCAAAGTGGCAGTATTGGATGACATCATCGAAGCACTTGTACTCATTGAACTCGAGTATTGAGTCGAATACCTCCATTGACTCTGGAAGGTCACTATGTTGTTGTTGTTGGAGGAGGGGAGTTAGTGAGTGATTGAATGATCGAATGTTTGAATGAACGTCGCATGCGTAGCCGACAACATACAACTGTGCTTGGACCTTCCTGAACTTGAGGAGCGATTGGAACTGGATGCGGAAGGATGAGTACTTGGTCACGAGTGTCTTGATACGTCGGTGACAATGGGGGACGGAGCGATCGATGGTCTTGGCAACCTTTTGCCAGTCGGGATGGATGATGGCGGGCACACCATAGATCGAGACCAGTGGTTGGGTGGGTCGCTTGGTAAGACTCTGGAGGAAGGGCGCAAAGATGGCGAGCGCAACATTCAGCAGACGGATGTCCTCCTCGTGTGTCCATCGATTGGGTCTCGGCTCAACAGTGCCAGCTCTACGGCCAGGGCGACTGGCCAAGGTCTTCTGCTTCCTCCTCTTGGCCATCTTTGTGTCATAGTCCAACATGATACGATTGCTCTTGTCATTGATCTTCTTCAAGTAGTTCTTGTAGAGTGACTCCACCTTGCTCAGTCTGACCTTCTCTGTCACGGCAACTTCTATAAGTTCGGCCCTGTGTTATGAGTGATAGATGGATGGGAGATGGTGAGTGTGTGGTCAGATGATTGAGTGATCGATGGCATCGTGATGCCAAAAAGGACTTACTTGGTCATTGGTGGTTCCCTTCTGAACTTGGTGTAGATGGTCGAGCGCTTGACTCTGGAGATGCCAGTGACGAAGCCCCAGAGAGCAGTGTTCTGGATCATGGGCATGTTCTTGCCAAGTGAATGCACTTCGTTGGTGAGACCAATGTACTGCAGGTCGGTCCAGTACTCTGTGATGGTCTCCAGTGTGCTGAAGCAGTATGTCTTCTCATCCAATTGAACATCTCGCTTGATGGTCAAACGGACATAGTGTCCCTCCACTGTTGGCACGACAAGACCTAGCATCTTCATTATCTTGGTGAGTTGCGACACTCTTGTGAGGTATCCACGCTTGAACAACTCCATTCGAATCTCGCGTGGCAAGGCACTCAAGATCGTCCTGCTTGCAATATGATCGTCCAAGTGTTCCACCACATAGTATTGAGGGAAGCACTTGAGATAGTCGTCCACGGGGCAGCTAAAGAGGTGATTGATTGATTGAGTGAGTGAGTAAGCTTGCTACCATTCTCAAGTCAGTGGATTGATGGACATTACTTGTTCAAGAATGCATTCTGATAGATGGTGATCTCCGCTGGGAACTCGACAACAGTGTCGGGTAATAGTGCTGGCTCAGATGATGATTGGGTCGCAGCTTGAGTCGCCTGGTTCTTCTTGGTGAGCTCCATGCAATAGGTCCAAAGCAAGAAGTGGAAGTACTTGATGCGAAGGAACAGTCCGGCAATCATGCCATAGCCCTGAGCGATTTGAGCAGTCTGATTCAAATCGGCGGACTTTACATTCTTCTGTGATTCCTCGTCCTTTTGCACGGTTGGCTCGCTCACTCCTAGCTTGTTCCTAATGCTCCTGGCCTCTGTGATGACGTCCTTGATCACCTGGTCCTGGACACTATACTTGCTATCCATGATAAACAGAACGTTCTTTGCATTGTCAATCGTTGGCATGCTGTACATTCGTTTGATTGATTGTTTGTTAGTATTGGTCCAATTGATTGAGTGATTGATAACATACTAGAGTGAGATCAGCTTGATCTTTCCCTCCTTCTCCATCTCGTTCAATAGATGTTTCAGTGTCTTCTGATCAGTCTTGTCATCGAACTTGCCTATAGTGCCATTGAATGATTGTTAGTGTTTAAGAGCATGTTGATTGAATGCTTGTTGACTTGACGGACAACATACTCAACTGATCCTGGAGCACCAAGAATAAGACACCCTTTTGCTCTTGTATACGCTCAGTGACGAACTTCTCTCTTGCCATGTACAGCGTTGTCCTTGGGAGAGTCTTGCGGCCATGTACCACAGCTTTCGTAGGTGTCTGGATGATGTTAGTCGACCCATCATGAACAAAGGACGTGACGTGGTATACATACTGTTGGCACAACTGGTTCTGGTTGCACTACCAACTCTTGTTGCGGCTGTGGCAGTGCCTGTGACTCTGGCTGTGACTGTGACTGCTCAACGGGCTTGTCTTGGACAATGACCATGGATCCTGAAGATTCGTCTTGTTGTAGTGTCAGCTGATCCTGTTTCTTTGGCTCTGTCTCTGCCTCATCCTTGTCCTTGCTGTCAGTCTTTGCTTTGTCATCTTGTGCGTCCTTCCTTGGTCGTCCCTGTTTCTTCTTCTCCTTTGGGGGAGGAGGTGGCTTTGCCTTCCTCGACGTTGGCGCCTGGAACCCAGTGATGGCCGGGACAGCCGTATTTACCGGCGCACCATTGCCAGCGACCAATCTATAGGTCATCTGCTTGCCCTGCACAGTTGGTATCACCTTGAGATTGTAGTAGAGTATGAGTGCTCGGACGCCTGTGAAGACATGCTTGGACGAGATGAAGCCGACCCATGTGCGGATGTCCATCATAGTGACACCAGATTCGCCAGCCTTCTTGATGTACATGTGGATCTGGTCCAGAAGAGGACGCTCCATCACCAGTCGTGATTGTGGCGCGCTGATTGGCAGTTGATCATTGTCCTCGTCGTCCTCATCCTCCTCGTCGGGCTTCTCCTCTTCGCTCTTGTACGGCCTCTTCAAGCGCAGTGTGATACCACGGGCCTTTGTGGTCGACGCGAATGACTCAATGTAGCCCTGATCCTCAAGCTCTTTGCGGAACTTCTTCAATGTGGTGGCCGATATGTCGTCCTCGCCACCCTCCAACAAAGTCTTCTGGAGATCATTGTAGGGCATCTCCCTGTTTGGCTGCTTGGCGAGAATGCCACATATCGTCTCTGGCAATGACTTGATCAACTTCCAAGTTGGCGGTATCAATCGCTTCTCAAAGAACCTTGTTAGATAGAGCACATTGGAGTTGATTGCACTCTGTCCCGAGTTAGAGGAGGCGTTCCTACGCTGGTATACTGATATCTTCTTGCTGTTCACACATGTATGTATGATTGGTTAGTGACTCGACTCGATCAAGTTGATCGCTACATCGGCAAGTACTACTTACACCAATCCTCGTGTTATGAGAAACTTGATGGGATGGAAGATGTTCCTGGCATCCATGCGCAATTGCTCGGTGATGTCGCGTTGAATGCAGCCATAGTGTCGCTTGATCGCAATGAAGGAGATGATCTTGATGTGTAGGATGTTCAGCTGGATGCCTGTACCCTTGACACCGAATGACATCATGCGTAGGTCATCATTGGCAACGTATCGTATCGTATCCTCACACAGACTGAGCTGTGGATAGTCTGCTTTGTTCAGGTGCTTTGGCTCGGATGACTGTGTCTCTTGATTCTGTCTCATCCACACACTCGATGTCAGACCTCCGAATGGTGCGAGTGACTGTACACTCGTTGCTGTAGCTAGTACAGCATTGTCCTGTTCTATTGTTATCGGGGTGGTGTCAGGTGATGGCAATGTAGACCCCTGTTGTGTCTGTGTCTGTGTCTGTGTCTGTATCTGTAGTTGACGTGATTGTGTCTGTGCTTGTGGCTCTGTCTGTGTCTGTTGTTGAGGGGCTGCGGCAATAGTTGGAGTTGGGACGTCATCACTCAAGGATGCGATTGATATCTGAGGGTCGTTCAAGAGTGCAGTGTGAATGTATTGTTTGGTATATTGGTTCAATGTGAATGCCTTTGCATCTGTCTGAAGTATGATCCACAGCTCCTTTGGAGTCATACCCAAGGCACCATTAAGTGCCACCTCTTCAATTGATTTAACTATAACATCTGCAATATTCGATGTCTGTGATGTTGTGTTGACCGCAACAGCTGTCGCATTACTACTACTATTGACTTTGTTATTATTATTATTATTGTTGTTGTTGTTGTTCTCCATGTATGAATGTATATATGTATATGTATATGAAATGAAGTTATAACTTCAAACAAATAATTTGTGTCAAGTTCATCTGTTCACACGATTTAATAATGACACGATTTTCAAAGATTGGCGCGCCAGACTTGATTTCAAAGACGACTCCAACGGGTATAAATCCCTTGTTGAATAAACTGTTAATATTGTATTGTATTGTATTGTATTGTATTTGTATTTGTATTGTAATGATATGGTGGTGGTTGCGACCTTCATGATGTGGATGTGGATTGATCAATCAATCAATAACTACATCACACATATTCTCTCCAAAGAAAGTGTTGTTAGGAGGGTACAAAAGCACTAACTAACTCTCTCTCTCATGTTTCCTTGACTACAAGAGTCTGGGAAAGGTTGGAGGTATTGGTGCCACCACCTAGCTTAGCCGCTAGATTCTGCAAAGTGTTGTTGGTTGGGGATGATGCGGCGGGTAGGGTGGACGCCGCCGTGTTTCCTCCTATGAGGACCTGGTCATAGTTTGGTCTGCTGAGTGCCCTCTTCGGATCGTTTGTGAGCTCCTCAATCTTGTTGGCGAGTTGATGGTGGCTGCGATCAATCTCCATGTGCCATGGGTATAGCACGAGGATCTGGAAACTCAAGGCGCTAGAGGCCACAACGAATGACAAGAGCGGGAGGTTCTTGGACAATCTTGGAAATCTTGAAAGGACCATTTCTTTGTTTCTTTCTTAAACTCTTGGTTGTACTGGATGGACCGGTGACTTGGACAATGGTTCTTGGTTGTAGTTGTTGTTGTTGTTGTTGTTGTTGTTTGAATGATACAATGTACAATGTACAATGGTAGGAGATTTGTTACAATCTTGTTTCGATTTGAATCAATAATGGTATGGTATATACTACTAGGTAGGTACTTCTATCTCTTTGTGAATTAATGGGAATTGTGGAGTTGCTGGAATATGCATATTAATCAAGACCCGTTAGTGTTTGATCAATCATTCATTCATTCAATCATTCAAACATACCAGAATGGCTAAACTATCTATATAAAAGATGTCTTTAGACTCGTTTTCTAACTCTTCCCATTGAAGGCTCTAACACAATGTATATAAAATAAGAAGGGGTTGTTAATTAAGTATTAAAGGATAGATATTATCTCTATCTCTGTTGATTATATATAAATATGAATATATGTATAAGTATATATATATTTGTGATGATGATGATAATGAAGGAACAACCATTCAACCTTGAGACAACACCCTTATGTTTGTAATGTGGCAATAATCCGCTCAACCCACCATCAATGGATTCAACCCACCTAACACTCTCCCCCAGGGGAGGGTTGTACCGGGGTCACAAAGTCGAACTTCCACTCTTACATTATCATTATTATCTCTTTGATTACACTACAGACATTGATTCAATAACCTTACATTGATATTTAGTTCAAGGTATGATCAACTTTGGATTCCACAACTCTCGAAGAATGCCTCGTCACTTGGTCAATCATCATTGGAAGTGAGGTGAAGTCCTCAGCCCCATCTTTCAATTCACACTCCCTCACCAACTCACACTTTGGATTGCAAATGAATGAATGATCATTCATCTTACTTCCACACAACATCAACACTCATTTAATACACATACTTATACATATACATACTATGAATAGTCAAACAACAAAATGGATTATAGTAGTACTGTTGCTACTTGGGTTGTTGATGACAACTATGTCAGCATCACACTTGGCACATGATGCAGATGACGAGGTGGAAAATATACATGCGACACCAGATGTGACAACATCCACATCGGTGAACACCAATAGTGAACAGTCGTCAAATGATCATGGCACCAACAGTGAGGCTGAAAGTATTCAGGCGGCTGCAGCGCGAAAGTTACGTCTGAGAGATGATCTATTATGGAAGATGGAGTTTGTCAATGGTGGACGCGTGGAGCTTCCACTTCATGACACACTCATACTTGGACAAAGGAAGCGTGGATATGTATTGATGAATCAACAGACCTCATCATCGTCATTATCATCGGCTTCATCAATATCATCAGACAAGGATACATTTGTGTATGATAGCAACATTGAAGACATTGATCATACAATGGGCAAACAACTCCTGACTGAGGCTGCGAACGCAGGCAACCACAAAGCGATGTACATACTTGGCAACATGGAGGAGGTATGTGTCCGTCATTCCCTCAACACTCAATCAATCAATCAATCATACATCTAACCCGCCCACGACCATATCATTGCCTTACTTAGTACGGCCAGACAGGATCAATAGACTTGGAACAGGCTGCAATATGGTATAGGAAGGCAGCAGACCTGGGGAATGACGATGCTCAGACTGCCTTGGCCTTTTTATACTCATCTGGAAAGGGCGTGCCATTGGACGACAGCCTGGCTATCCTATATTACAACTTTGCCGCAGCCTCTGGCAATGTGGCCGCCAAGATGGCTCTGGCCAACCGCTATCACAATGGTATTGGCATGAAATCATCGTGCCGAGCGGCAAACACATTGTACAAGGAGGTGGCGAGACAAGTCGTCGAGGACTACGAGCAGCGTGGCTTCAGCTATCACATGTACGCGTGGCGCTTCACCGACCAGGCGGTGCAGGAGCGCCAGGACGAGGACTCAGTCATCGAGTTCCACAGATACCTCGGCTCATCAGGCGATGGCAACTCGCTCGTGGCGCTGGCCACTCTCTATCTCCAGGGCATCATGGCCGTGGAGCAGGACTACAAGTTGGCATTTGATTATTATCAGAAGGCTGCCAACGTTAACCATCCAGCAGGCTACACAGGCGTGGCATTCATGTACAGCAAGGGCTATGGCGTCAATCAAGACTACGTCATGGCGGCCAAGTTCTTCTCAAAGGCCTATCAGATGGGCCACTATCCAGGCCTCACTGGACTGGCCGAGCTCTATCTTAATGGATGGGGCGTCGAGAAGGATGAGCAAAAGGCCTTCAAATACTTCACCGAGGCCGCAGAGAAGGGTGACAAGACCGCCAAAATGTACTTGGGCAAGATGTACATTGATGGCGTTCACGTCAAAGCCGACGAGAGCAAGGCAATGGTATACTTCCAGCAGGCCATCACCAACCCTGTGGCGCTGTTCCACGTGGCTCAGATAATGACTGCGGACACGCCCGTCACCTGTGCGACCACAGTCAAGCTCTTCAAGATCCTGGCCGAGCGCGGACAGTGGCTCACACAAATGACACATGCCAACCAACTCTATGACGCCGGCGACCACCAACGCGCACTCTATCTCTTTGAGAAGATTGCTGAGCTTGGCATTGAGATGGCCCAGAACAACGCCGCCTACATGTACGACAAGGGACTGGGCGTGACATCTGACATGAGCCAGGCTGATCAGGACAGATGGGCCATGCACTACTTTGCACTGTCGGCGAATCAAGAGAACGGCTACGCGCAACTCAAACTTGGCGACTACTATTACTATGGACGTGGCTCGCCCGTGTCCTTGGAGATGGCCGCATCGTCCTATCAGCTGGCCAGTAGCATGCACGACTCTCAGGCCTACTTCAACCTGGGCCTGATGCATCAATTTGGACAAGGACTCAATCAAGACCTGTACCTGGCCAAGCGTTACTATGACCTGGCACTATTCCATCAACCCAAGGCCTACATCCCAGTCTACACGGCATTGGTAGGACTCAACCTCCACTTTGTATACAAGTACTTCTTTGATAATCCAAGCTCAAGAGGTCTGATGGACATGCTCTCTGGTGCGCCCACCAATGTCATACCGACAAGCACTGGTACAGGCAATGCGGCAACACAACCAGCAGCTGAACAAGTGATCAGTAGTGTTGGAGAGGACCATGGATTGCCCATACCCCCATCCGAACCATCAAAGTCAATCACCTATTATGTATATCGCTACTTTGAGAAATATGATACAGTGATCATCCTGTTGGCCCTCTATCTGATAGTTCGTGCAGTCAACCATCGACAACAAATTGTACAACAAGGACCTCAAGCTCGTCCACCTGTCCAGCAGCAACAGCAACAGCAGCAACAGCAGCAACAGCAACAGCAACATCAACATCAACAGTAATGAATACTATTTGTAAATAAGATACGCTGCGGGTTCCAATGGTTCACCAAGAGTGCACCACTAACTCGTCATTGCAAAGACATGACCGAACGCAACCCCACCACCCACCGACTGTTGCGTGAGCTGGATGGCCAGCCCTCGGAGAAGGCCCACCTGGATAGCTTTGGCTTACGATTTTTAATTCGTTTTGCGGTGTCTGTTGTTCCAATGGTCGGCAACGGAAGTGTCGTCCTTGCTTGCGAATCATCGTTGAATGTGTGGTTGTGTGTGTGTTGCCCAGAGTCAAGCCAGCAATGCCCTACCGTGAGAGCACGCCCGCCCGCCAGGCCCTGTCACGAACGTGCACTTGGCCCAAGAAAACAAACAAACATTTGGCAAAAGAGTTTCTTGCCACGCCAGTGGCTCACTTCGCGAATGATGCCCTCTTCCAAAACTGCAATTTGTTATTTGTCATCTGTGTGGCTTGTAGCTGTGACCAGATGTGCCTGGCTGGAGCCCGCTGCCACGTGTGTGGTCGCGCACAGCAAGCGTGTATCGCCAACAACAAGACTCATGTCGACACCATTTGAATGAGCGTTTTGTTAGTCATGTGTGAGGGAGATGGGTAGTTGGTGCATGTGTGTGTGTGAGTGTGTGTGGCTCGCGAGCTGTAGATGTTGTTGTTGTTGTTGTTGTTGCTGTCTATTGTCTACTGGGTCTGCCGCCTGTCTTCAACTCATTCGCCACTTGACTACAACATTTACTAGTAACAAGTAATTATTATTATATCTATCTATCTATCTATTATTTATTATTACTTACTACCTTATAAATAAATAATAATGGGAGGAGAGGACGTAGTTAGACTATCAAAGAAGGAGTTGAAGCAGATCAACAATGAGTTGAATGATGTTATGATCACTGTTATTAAAGTTAGAGAGTTGTTGGGTCTAGGATCAAACAAAAGTTTATCATCATCATCAAAGGATAAGGATAGAGATAGAAGTAGAGATAGAGATAGAGAGAGAGAAAGAGAGAGAGAAAGAGAGAGGGATAGGGAGAGAGAGAGAGAAAGAGAGAGAGAAAGGGAGAGGGAGAGAGAAAGAGATTTAAAGAGAGATAGAGCGGATAGTGATGATGAGGACGACTCGTCCAGCATAAGTGACGAGGAGATATTGGCCATTGCTAATGGTCGCAATTTGAAGAAGAAGCAGAAGAAGTCTAGTGGAAGTGGAGCGGGCGACAGCGGCGACACCACACCCAGGAAGAGAAAGATGAAGCCCACGCCAAAGGGCATCAACAGGGGTGTGTGGAGCACGGAGGAGATCGCCAGACTCGACGAGGCAATGACGCTGTACAAGGAGGACCCCGACCGCATTAGCAAGCTGGCCTTGCATGTTAAGACCAGGACGAAGGAGCAGGTCAGGAAGCATTTGATCTACAACAAGGACAAGCATAGGAATAAGCCAACGTCGGGCGCCGGCAAGGATGGCGTCAAGGAGGAGGACGAGGCCAGCAGTGAGGCGGAGGACATTACAACCGGTGAGGCCAGGTCACCGGCACAGTCAGAGAGTGGCTCAGATGACAATCCATCCGAAGAGGATGAGCAACGCGCCGCCTCCCCCGCCCCCACAGCCGAGGTCAAGACTCAGACCTCAGGATCTGCCACAACTCCAGTCCCAACAAAGATATTGTTCAAGAAGAAGTGATCATCAAGGTCGTCCTTGGATGTCCAACCAACAATCAATAGAACGAACGAACGAACCGACGATATGTGCAACATTTCAAACATACAACCTTTAAATGGCGGCATGGCAACAGCAGTAGGAAGCAGGAAGCAGTAGTATCTGCTCCTGTTGCTGAGTCAATTCACCATTCATCATTCATCATCTTCAACATCACCATTATCATTAGCATCGACAAGTACATTCTCAATCATCATTCAGTCAGTGTCCAACAATATCGATCAAACACATCAGTGAGCTACATCTTATCATGGCCCACTTTGTAACCATTAAAGGCTACACATACTTTACATTAATACTCATTGGTTGAAGTTGTCGGGGGGTCAGGTCAATTGCCAGGGCTGGGGATTTGGAAGGGTCTGGGACGGCAGGGCTGGAAGTTTCCTGGTCAAAATATCTGATCAGATGGTGGTGGACCCACACACCATCAGATAGGGCTCACACTTCCACCTTTGGAAAGAGTGATGGACATCATTCAATCAATCATAACCTTTCCAACAAGGATAGATAGATAGATAGAGGTATACATAACCTACAACAAGTATAGTATGTCCAATTCATCTTCAACATCTTATTCAAGACAAAAGGTTGCTCCACTCACAGTCGATGTCTACACATCTGAATCAATATATACAGCCAACAAGAAGTTATCAGAATATGTTAATCATATGGCCAATGAGCCAAGTGTCGGTCAGTTTCACATTAAAGAGCATATCAGAAAGGTCATTCCAAAGAATATTGCTTTAAATGTATGGTTATATGATTGAATGAATGAATGGTGTGAGTGATGGACGAATGCTAACTCAATCAAACAATATAGAATGAGTTGAAGAGCATGACAGGACATATTGAAGAGGTATCATTTGATGTAGCAAACTCATCAGAGGCAGTACACTCAATCAACGCTGTAAATACATTTGATAATATCGAGAGACTATTGATGGCCTCAGTCGAGAGGGCTGCCGTACTTGCCAATGAGTATGTTTAATTGATTGATTGATTGATGGCATACCGAGTATGACTAACATTTTGGTTACCATGAAGTAAATCACTTCCACGCAAGTTAAGAGCATCACCATCTTTAAAGTCAACTCCAACAACACCATCATCTGATAGCACGACATATACACATGGAAGTCTACCATCATTCTCACCACTTAACAGTCCAAACAAGTTACAAGGTCTATCTCAATCATCTGTCACACTGCCAGATTATTCAATGAATTCAAACAGCAACATGGACAGCAATGCCGACAACTCTCCGGACAACTTCAACGAAATACCAATCAACACTCAATCATGATGGAATGGTTCCACACATACCTGGACATATGTTAGATCAAGTTCTGCCATGTGATCCTACCCTCACATATATATTATATAAATGTAATTTATTGTAATGCCTTACCTGGCTTCACCAACAAGTTGGCAACAAGTAGTCCGATGGTGAGGGATGTGGCGATCATGAACATGCCGGTCAGGAGATCAAGACCACCAGATGCATTCCCACCAGACACAGACAGGAATCCTTTCACACCCATCGATCCAGGCACCAACACAATGATACCAGCCATGATCGGAACCACACTGGTTCCTCCAGTGAATCGTGCGTATAGGTTGCCAATGATGCAGATCAAGCATGCGCCAAAGAATGAGCCGACGTCAGTGCCAAAGTATTGATTGCCCCAGTTGCCAGCCACGATGCCCAGCATCGATGTGAGCATGATGATCCACATCTGGTTCGGATGCGCCTTCATCTGTATGGCGTAGGAGATGGCCGCAAGTGGCACGGCTATGAACATGGTCCAGCTTGGGAAGGATACCGGCATGATCTCTGGGCGAACTGGAAGTACCTTCTCTGCAAATGTCGTGCCCATGGCGATACCAAATGACAGCTGAAGCAAACATGTGAAGGCACCAATCAGTCTGGCATTACCAGACACTAGGTTCCTCGTTGATATCTCTGCCATGGCAATGGTGATGGATAGACCTGGCGCAAGGGCAATGATGCCGCCAATGGTGACGACCACTCTTGGCACAGGATAGATGTATGAGTTGATGACACCGGCGAGGAATGAACCACCAAATGCACCAATACTCTCCACCACCTTTCCGATTGTTGGTAACTTCATTGAGAGTGCCGTGAGCAAACCTATGCACAGGCCGATCAATGAAATGGAGCCAACTTCAATCCAACCACTTTGGAGGAAGAATGAGAACGCGAATGAAGACATTAGGAAACTAGCAACCGTCATGTAGATGTTATACAATGGTGGCTGGCGCAGGATATCCTTCAAGTCGACCAAGGCCTAAAGTTGATGAGGTAAGTGTGAGCATGTGATTGATGAGTGAGTGAGAGTTCAAACAACTTACATCTTGACAATTCTTCTTGGCATAGATCACTTCGTCGGCCAACTCTTCAAGTTTGGTCAATCGATACATGTTGTAGTCCATTGATTGGATCCTCAGAAGATGAGTGTAGGGAGAGAGAATGGAGTGTGGCGAACCAAACGAGAAGAAGATACCGGTGGGCGTCGAGAAGAAATGTCCATCCATGCCAAAGGTCGAGCTGATCAGGGTCAGCTCATATTCAAGACGATGGACGGGTACTCCAGACATGAGCAATGCACGACCGAGCTCCATAAGGAATGGCACAACATAGTGTTCCAGCTGCTCACTATCGACCAAATGAATGGGGAGTGTTGTCTCTGGCACCAATATCTGGTACACACTGTTCTTGAACTTCTTCATCTTGTCTCGACTGAACCTCTTGCTTCGACCTTTCATCGTCTTGACGGGTGCCGATGCAGGTACCTCATCAGGACATGTATAATTATGAATGGTTGTGGAATCATCTGCAATATCAATCTTGGTCAACAAATTCTCACCATTCTGTAACCTGGCACCAGCATTCTGTAACTGATCCAATCCAGTCAACAATGATTGTTGAGCAGTTATAATCGATGGAATGTTGATTACCAAGGTTTTCCTGAAAGTCAGAATGATTGATTGAGTGAGTGATTGATATAATTCCAGGATGACTGGGGATACATACATGTCATTTAACTCTGTTGGGGGCACTATCTCTTGGCTTGGTTGATTCTGTGGACGTTTGATCTCCATGAAGTTCCTCCATCCAGAACTGTAGAGCCCCGAATCGGAGAGGGTCTCGGTTGTATTGGGAACAAATGGTGGTGCATGATCAACTTCAATGGCATATGGTGAGTGGATTAGTTCTTGTGCTGCTGCCGATGAAGTTGGAATTGCTGTGATAGGGGTCAATACATTGATCTCTGCTATATTTGAAGGTATGGATACAATGTTGGCAAGTGCTGATGTATGTACTTCGGAGGTAACATTGACTATTGGTGAAGTTGGGGCTATTATTGATGGTGTTGGTTGATCATTTTGATATCTATGATATGTTGAAGTTGATTGTTTGATACTTGGTGTAGGTTGATAAGTGGTGTGGATACCCTGTCTTGGCATATCCACAACCGATGACTGTTGTTGATTTTGATAGTATTGTTGATGCAGATGCTGATGATGTAATTGTTGTTGTTGTAATGGTTGTAAACTAATGACTGTAGGTTGTCTTACTAGTTGTGGAACGCCTGGATTTCTAAGTTGAGTTGATTGGCCCAGGATGTTGAATTGAGGTTGTTGTTGTTGAGGTTGGATCATCCTTGGAATATGTTGAGTTCCTTGTAATGGATTATGGACTGCACCAATCACTCCGCCACCACCTCCATGATGACTACTGGCCTGATCCATAAAAGCCATTGGATTCTGTTGTTGATGTTGTTGTATTTGTTGTTGTATTTGAATTTGTTGTTGTAATTGTTGGATCTGATCTGCCTTTATCTGTTTCTCCAACTCGATATGATCCAGATCGACCACCATCTCATTGTTTGGTACCATTGAAGTGGTAGTAGCTCTAAGATGGTTCTCCTGAGCCTTTATCTCCTCCTATCATATGTATTTGTATCATGTTAGAATGATTATTATTTATCCAATCTTGATATTGAATGATCGATACCTACAAAAGGAGCTTTAATTTTATCCCATAATGTCATGGTTTGTACCTGTACCTGATGGTTGTTATATTATTTGTTAATCATAGATATGATTGTTACATTACATTTAGTTTATCTAGATTAATGGATACGATTATTGGTTGACAATTGTCATAGTATTGTATAGGTTGATGACAACACTGTTGTTGGGAAGTTTGAATGTTTGAAACCGTGTGTTTACCAAATAAGGAAAAAGACGAGGACTTGGTGAAGCCCCAACCCCACTTCAACGAGTCCACCTTACAACACACACACGAGCCGGGGAAATAAGTTGGCGAACACGCACAAAACAAACATACATACACCATCTGTGTCCAAAGTTTAACTCTGGATGGTTTATTATTATTCTTGGTGATGGTAGGAAATTACATTGGATGCGTTGCGGCGATCTCGTTGTAGGTCTTGTGTTCGCTGTTTGGATCGTGATGACTTGGGCGACAGGAGGGCCTTTTGCTCGAAGAGCAGTAGGGAGTTCTCCAGGTGTGATCGCATGTGGATACTAAACAGAGCTCGGAGATCACGATTGTAGCCCCACTGGATGGACGAGCCACTCTTTAGAGTCTTCTTGATCTCGTGGAGCTGGATGTACTTGCGCCAGCCTTCAAAGTAGAATGGTTGGTCGTCGATCTTGAGCATCTCCCTTGGCATGGATCCTTGCTTCAACGTCTGGACGATCTGTCTAAGCAACGAGTTGGACTTGAACTTCTTCTTGCCCTTCTCATGATTGTTGATTACCAAGTTCTCCACAAGACTAATGATTGAGTTCTCATCATCATCCTCCTCTTCATCATCATCTTCTTCATCGTCATCTTGGGCATCATCCTCTTCACCAGCATCCTCTCTGGCCACATGTTGTGCACTTTGTTTACCATGATGCTTGTGTGAGTAGTGTTCCTCTTCCTCCTCATAATCATAGTCATCCTCTAATGATCCTTCCTCATCTCCAGCATCATTCTCTTGTTGTTGGGCAGCCTCCAATGCATCACTATCCATCTCACTAACCAAGAATGCAATAGCAATTGCACATGTGATTGATAGTTCATGAAATGAGGAGCTTGATAGTTCGGTAATTCGGTCCAGCATGCTAATATATGTTTGAGTGAGTAAGTAAAGACTTGTATTACTTCTAAGTTTGAAGACCATTTCATACCTGAGATGAGTGTTGATCTGAGCAGGCTCATATCTGGTGAGCATCAATAGCCAACCACGTATAGCCCTGTTCAAAACCTGTTTGTTCTTGTGATTGTTGATTACCTCCTCGAACAAATCAATCGTATTCTCGTAGGTGTCAGCAAGAGGGGCGTTGACGAAGCAACTGACAGCCAATGCATCCAGACAACCAGCCATTGTATGAGGGTTCAGGTAATCTTCTGATTCATCTATCAATGGTGACAAGGCACCTCTAACAGTCCTGAAGAACTCTATTCTATCCAAACCATCATGAATCGCCACCAACCTAAGAGCATGCAGTGCCAGTTGTACCTCTGTCTGGTCCTTACCAGCCACAATCAAGTCACACAGAGCATTGGCAAACTGTATATCCCTGTTTGTTGTTGATCAATTAGTTCATATTCAATGGTTGTTGGTTCTTTAAACATACAGTTCATGTATCTGTTCTCTTCTATTCTGGTAAATGAATATATTGATTAAATTGTTCAAAGCACTCTGTCTAATTGTTGCCTTTTTCTCTTTAAGCAGTGGAAGGAAGTAATCCAAGTCATATCCAGTCTCATCAACATCGGACTTTACATTAACAGCCCGATGATTGGATTTTCTTGTCCCTGTTAGAACAACAAAACATGGTTAATACTTCTGGCATGTCAGATTCATTCATTCATTTTTACTTACTAATATTCATTGTTAATATTTGTTTTATTATTTGTATAATATATCTATATCTAGTTATAACATTGTAAACTCTTGATTGAACAAATATATAGAGATAATCTTTTAAGATGACGAATGGTATCAACAGGGTGCGATGTACGCGACTTACCTTCTCACTTCCAGACCAAACAACCCTTGAGAAGACACCTGGGTTCGAGCGACAGATGGAAGGGAGACATCTCTCAAACACACACACACACACATACCATCTTCACCCAGGGATTAACACACATTCTCAAACACACACAACATTCACCATCCATCGTTATAAAGAGAGATTACTGGATATGGAAGACAACACAACTTTAATTTAAAACAATTGAAGTTCAAAAAAGATATTAATATTCTTAAGGATACACACATCTGTATTACTTATTATGGTAATATTAGGGTCCTCCATACACACATTTATTTTTGCACTCAATGCCAATGTTTGCACTAGTTGTTGTGGAGAATCAATACAATAATCCATTTATATTACATAGATGAAGGACATTGTGTGGACAATGTGGTAAGACTATTCCAAAATAGGTTATCCATCCTTTAGCCTTGCACCAGTAGTAGTGTGTGGTTCTTCATCCGACTACATTCACTCTCTGACTTATCGTCCTAGGTTGCAAGGAGCGTGTTGGACAGGAGCTCCAAGGTTGTTGGATGGAACAACCAAGGTATACCTTGGTATCATTCATGAATGAGTGTGATGTGGAGGTGAGGATTGAATGGCGTGCCGAATTGTTCAATCTTCAACATAGGTTCCTTACATACATACATACAAACATATAACTACATACTTTGAACAACAGTAATAGTAGTAGTAATAGTAGTAACATTAGTCAAACAACAATGGAGTTATTACAAACATTGAATGCATCATCACCCTTATTCCCAAATGACCAGTCCAAGGTAGTCTTTGTGAAGAAGGAAGATCCAATCGAGAAGGGTTTCAAGGTACATATATACATCATTCTCCAACTCAATCAATCAATCAATCAATCAATATTCTAACATGAAATTAAATAGTTATTGATCGATAATAATATATTGTCGGCACCAGTCTACGATGAGAAGGAAAAGAAATATGTATCCTTCTTTAGTATGATCGATCTAATCTATGAGATTCTGGAGATTGTAGAGACGGAGAGTCTGCCTCAAGGAGATATCTCAACAGTGTTAACAAACCTCACTGGCAAGAACCTTTTCAACAAACATCGTGTCATGGATATTGCCAACATTTCCAAGCGAGAGCCATTCATCGTAGTTGGCTCCGACATGATGTTGGACCAAGTAGCACGTCTAATGTCCAAGAACAAGATCCACAGAGTTGCCGTGCTCGACCAGAGAGGTGAACTTTGCAATGTTATCTCATTGGTATGTATATTCAATCTTCATTCTTCATCATATTACTGACCTAGAACTATCATACAGTCTCGTATAATTGAGTGCACAGCTCAGTTGTTTGGAGTGGACAATGGGTTGACAACAGCAGGCGAGAGAACTATTGGACAACTAAACCTAGGCTGTCATGAGGTCATATCAATCTGTAATGAGAAAACTGCATTGGAAGCATTCAAGACAATTGCCCGCTTAGGAATCAGTGGAATCGCCATTACCAACAAAGAGGGTGCCCTGTGTGGAGTGATCAGTGATCACGATCTCAACTTGATTAAGTCACATGGACAGTACCTCAGTCTACTCTATCAACCGCTCTATGAGTATTTGGATGCAATGAAGAGCTTAACTCAATCAGTAAGTAATCTTTAAATAATATGAATCATTGTTACCAAACTAACTTGTATCTTTGGAATATTCAAGCCAAAGGAGGTGATCACTTGTAAATATAATGACAAGTTCAAGGATGTTGTCCAGAAGGTGTCCGAGAACAAGATACATAGGATCTTTGTAGTGGACGACAACAACAAACTCATAGGAGTGATCTCATTGCTTGACATTTTGGAGCAGATAGTCTGGTCGCAGAGACAGAATCCTCAGCAATGAGTTAGATTCGTAGGGGAGAGTGGACGAAGGTGTGATGGCGAATGTATCAACTCACCAACAACTCTTGGTGAGACATCATTCATCCAATCAACATAACAAACAAATCAAACCAATCATTCAATCACATTTCAATCACATTCAATCAATTAAACAAACAAAAGGAAATCAAACTACCTTGTAAATAAATAGTTATACACCTTTATTGCCAAAGGCCATGTTAGGCCTCGCTTAGGGTCTGGTCAAGAAGGGCCAGCCAGGGGCTTATTTCTTTTGATTCCTCATCGCGAGGAATAGATCAAATTCGTCCATGTCATCAGGGATTGCAGGCTTGGAACCAGCACCTCCACTCGTGCTTAGAGAGGCCGTGTTGCTGTTGCTCGATGAGCTTGGTATCGATTGCTGTTGTGTTGGGTAGGACGTCTGAAGGGGTGGCAGTGGATTGCTATTGTTGGGAATGCTTGGATTGCTTGTGTTGAGTATGGTGTGAGGTGGTGTATGTGTTGATGCAAGTTGGTTGTACGATCCAATGGAGGAGGCGGGCGGACCAAAGTCACTGAACGACGATTGAGACAGAGGCGACTGATCAAAGAAGTTGGTGCTGAACGACGACGTAGACGGTGTAGGCAGCAGTCCAGAGTTGTTGAGCAGTGGTGGCAACACAGATGATGCCGATGTGGAGATAACATTGACTGTTGGGCTCTGGACATTGTTGTTGACCACGACCGGGTTGACATTGACATTGACATTGTTGGCCACGGCCATTGGCGAAATGAATGGCGAGAAGAAGTTCTCACCAGACTGTGCGATGGGGTTGTTATGGATGCCCACGACTGGCGCCGAAGTGGGCACGCCAAGTGGCGAGCAGTCCGAGAAGAAGTTGTTTGAGATGGAGCTGTTGGATGCGGGTACCACAGGCGTTGGGAACGATGTCTCAATAGGTGTTGACAAGGGATTGGAGTTGTAAAAGTCGTTGTTGTTGGAGGATGATGTTGAGGAGAGTGGCGGCAGTGGATTGTGCGCGCTCGCTGCGCTAGAGCTCTGCAGCGAGCTGTTGGCACCGACCGACAAGGGTGGGATATCCGAGGACTGTTTGGAATAGGAGCGCTGAGTTGATGGCGGTGAATCGATTCGCATTGGCTTGGTCGACTGAACAGAGGCAGACGATGCTACCTGTGGTGGTGGGCTAATTATAGGTCTGTAGATGGGTGTGTGATGTGATTGAGGTGGAGGTGGCAGCTGGAATGTTGAGGGCGGCGATTGATGTTGCTGGGAGGTTGTCAGGCGGACAGGTGGCGGTGAAGCTTGGGTTGAGGAGTTCACCGACGATGTCGACACAGACATCGAGCGTTGATGTGATCGCTTGTTGACATGAAGTGATGGTAGAGTGGACTTGTCGCTGACACTGTAGTTTGGATTGATGTGCACGTTGTTGTAGCTTGGTTGAATATTGTTGTTGTTGTTCTGGGATGTCGTGCGTGGTCGATGTTTGATGTTGAGTGGAATGGCAAAGTGCTCTGGCAGCTCAGGGATCTTAAAGAGGTTCTTGTCGACAGAGGCTGATTTGTGCATGCCTCCACCACCCTCTTTGCGTTGTAACTCTGGCGACGAAGGCGTCTTGATGATGTGTGGGATGGTTGGTGACACCTGCTTGGGCGGGAAGAGCAGATTGTGAATGTCTTCGATGGTCATGCGCTCGCATTGAGGCGCGAACTTTTGATGAATAAACGCGAATGGGATAGACTTGTACGTAATCTCCATCCTCTGTGTCTCTGCCAATGATTGAATGTGGCGTTGTGAACCATCCGAGTTGGTGAGCCTTTGATGTGAGCCAGTGTTTACATGTACATGTGCCACAGTGTTGGCCGTGGCAGTGACCGTCTTGGCCACCTGATTGATAATGATGTGGCCCACCTCTGATATCGATTTGCTGTGTGAAAGGACTGGGGTGGAGTTGGCCGACAGCGAGAGGCCAGTCTGGGGTGGTGGGGCCAATGATAGAGACGGTGTGGAGGTGGACGCCTGCATCGTCTGGCTAGTCATGGATGACATTGGCGAGTGGCTCTGGCCCTGGGTGAATGATGTTGATGCGCTCCTTGTGATTGAGTTGGCCGCATTGCTGATCAGTCCACCAAGGGCGGCCAGATTGTTTGACGACTTGGGTTTAGGCAGATCGACGTTCAATGCTGAGAAGCTCTGTGGGTTGGAGGAGTCCATTGCAGCGAGGTCTGCGGCAGTCATTGTCTTTGAGCGCGATATATTTGGTGTGCCCACTGTCAGCGAGCTCGTGCCAGATGTCACGTGATTGTTGTTGTTGGTAGGTGCGCCATGAGTATTGCTGTTGTTGTTGGTGCTGATGAGATTGGCAAAGAATGACCTGTCGACACTGCCATTGTTCTTTGGGTTGGCCAAAGCTGGCTTCTTGAGGTCGATCACCTGACGATAAGCTGCCGCCTTGGCCAAAGCCTTTGCCTTCTCCTTCTCGACACGCTCGCGCTCCTTCTCCTTCTCGACACGCTCTCGCTCCTTCTCCTTCTCCTTCTCCTTTTGGCGCAGTGTATTGTTTATCGATGCTGTCACTGGATTCTTCAGATCAAATGTGATCACCTCTTTCTCGAATATGCCTGGCGGTGTAAGATTCTTAAAGTAATACTCCTCTCGCTCTGCAATGAATCGTTCAAACATCTGTGACGAACAGAATGTCGTGAGGAACTAAACAAAAAGGATGGATGTTAGCGGTCATTGGTTCGTTTCCAAGGGTGGTTGGCCTGGCCTTACCTTTGATGGAGTGATCAACTGTGAATCAATGAATGATGGCTTGTCGAATATCATCTTCTTCTGCTCCATATCCTTGAGGAAGAATCGCCTGTATGTACCCAATATCTGTACAAAGAATCGTCTAAACGTGTCCACTATTATCTTGTTATGATTGCTATCGTAGGTCTTGCTCTCTGTGTATGTGTACATCGTTAGTACTACTCTAGTGCTGTGACAGCGCGCCAATAACCATTGGGATACATACTGCGCAACTCGAGTATCTGTGAGTCGAGACATTGCTTTAAGAGTTGATTGAGGTGTGGTGGAAAGAGAGCAATGTCTTCGGGGAGTGGCAGCACTTGGTCCTTGTCAAGGTCGACAAAGATGATCTCGTTCAGTGGCTTCTTTCTGATCAATGGGAAGAGTGAAGAGTGTACACCAATGATGAATGGCATCGGTGCCGTGCAGTAGTCCAGCAGTGATCGTGGTAGCACTGGAATGAAGATGTGTTGCCACACGAATGGATCGAGCAAGGCCACCGCTGCATTGACAAACTTGCTGACTTTGCATATATTCTCAGAGTATATAATCACTCTTCGCTCAAACAACAATGATATGAACAGATGTAGTATCTTTTGTGATGACAATGACTCGACCAAAGGAAAGAGTGTACCCTGTATGTGTGTCACGTGATTGGAGGTAGAGGTCAGTGAGTCATGTGATCAAACATCGATCAATCAATCAAACATACATCATGTAGTGATGACTTGCCAACATCGAGTGGACGCTTGAGTTGGTAGTTGGAGGGCAACTCGACACGCTTCTCGGGTAGGGTGAGGAAGGGGTTGTTGTAGATGTGTATGTTGAAGTTGTCGCCTGGTGCTGGGATGACAGAGAGTAAGGCCGCCGCCAAGAAGTTGTGTATCTCCTCAATGGAGACGAGGTAGCGCGATTCAAGTATCTCGAGCATCTTTGCAAATGTGCTGTACCACGCGTAGCGACTGATGATGCACAGTGACTCGGGTATAAGCATGGTGGTCTTGTTCAGCACCATCGTGTTGGCCTTGGTCAGGATGCGTCGTGTGAATCCAAACTGCTGGTTGCCCTCGCGGTCCGTCAGGACGAACGAGAACGACTCTGATATCGATGACGACTTGCTCAACGATTGATATGACACCATCGTCTTGTCAATCTCCTCGGGGAAGCAGAACAGTGGTACATTGGGATCGACCGTATCAGGTGGGTAAACATCCTTTACATATGGTATTATTCCACCTGCTCCATTTGTATCTGAATGTATATGTGCTGTCGAGTCAGACCCTGCTCTGTTGATTGATTGAGTGAGTGAATGAGCCAGACATACCTTCTTTCAATGAGACCAATAGGAATTGATCAAAGAGTAGTTTCTTTGATGACATCCTTGTCCAGTCTCTCTATATATATGTCTATGAACGATTGTTTGATTGATTTATGCTTCGTTGTCGTTTTGTCGTCTGCTTTGTCGCTGTGATTGATCAACTGCAGATCCTGTATATTACAATTATAAATATATATATATAATAATAATAATAATTCGTACAAAGTTATTTATATAACATTAAAATACTAATTATCTTTCAATCAATGCAAGAAACAAACACACTAACAATAGAGATTGGGAGGTTGATCGAGCAGGAAACTGTCACCCTCTAGTTGTGTGAATCACCTTTCTGTTTTGTTTGTTGGTGATTGATTTGATGTGTGAGAGTGTGTGTTTGGAGGGAGAAAGTGATCCAAATCATTCAAAAAGACACTCATTTTTTGTATTTTCAAACCTATTCAATGAAAATTACTATGCCTGGTTATGATGTCGTCCGGACGACACATTGTAAATTGCTTGGTTGATTGATTGTACAATCAACTGACATTGTTGGAACACCCAACAACATCAAAAAAAAAGAATAGAAAAGAAAAGAAAAGATAAGATAAGAGAAACGTTGATGGAAGCTTAGTAGGATCAAAGTCCAAAGACTTCATTCACATCACGTGCCATGTCCTCCCCCCCCCCCCCCCCGGGAAAGGAAACTTCAATGTCCAAATGTAAAGTAAGGGAGATGAGATGAAGTGTATTTGTTCGAACATCCAAGGCCAGATTGATATGTTTAGGACTTGGTTAACGGAGTAAGATCGATAGACTTGGGATGACATGATGATCAAGTGATGGAGTACTGATGCATGTATCCAAAGTCAAAGGAGTCTGTTCAATTGAACGGATTGCATGAAATGGATGATATGAATGATTGAATGATATGAATGATATGAATGATATGAATGAACCATGAACTACCATTTGTCTACAGGGTTCTTCTTGAATGATTCATAGTCGGCAAGTTTAAAGAATGATAACTCAGTCTCGTTGACAACACCTTGTTGTTCCAATGTCAAATCATCCTTGAGAATATAATTATCATCATTGTCCAAGTTGATAGTCAAGTTGTTGGGCTTTTGTTGTACATGAGGTATGAAGTATATCTTCATCGTGTCCAACTCAACATTGCGAAATGGTACGAATCCTGCTGTTGTCTTTATCTCTGTAATGTGAAGTTGTAGTTGTGATTATGTTAACATCATCATTTACATGATTGAATGAGTTTGACATGACATGACATACTATCTCTAACATGTTGTTTGAAGTCTGAAACTGTCATCGAGAGTGGAACATCGCGTAACAATATATTCTTGATGGTTCTGTACTCGAATGACTTGATCACACGAAGTGTGAGTATTCGTTGTTGTTGTTGTTCATCCACACTCGACATTGTAATATGTTGTAATTGTTGTTATATATATATATGATTGTGACTGAGTGATTGAGTGAATGAGTGATTGATCAATGTAGAAACAACTTTGATCATAAAGTGGGAAATGAAATGAAACGAAACGAAACAATCGATTACTTTCACAATCACTCATTTGTAATAACAATCAAAACAAATAAACAATCAATACATGAATACATTATTATAACAAGGTGAATGAATAACACTAATTATAAGTACATTATCATCATCATCTTCACCATCATCAACTTGAACTCATAATATTACACCTTGAGTGTGTTCCAGCACAGATACTCATTCTCTTTCTCTCTGCTCTTGCAAACAAAGCAAAGCAAAGGAAGTGAGTATCTCTAGATTCACCCCTAACCCTCCCCCTAAACAGCAACCCAACACGAAAGAAGGAAGGGTGGGGTTTCATCTTGAAACCCGAGAGCCGAAACCCAAAGTGTGTCTATCTATCTTGGTGGTGTGGTGAGTGGAGCCAATAAGACGAGTCGTAAGTCAGTTGGACACGGGTATGAAGAGATATCCGGATAGCTAGCTTGTTGATATGATATTAAGGGGGCACAGTGTTTATCTATCTATCCTATCTATCTATCTATCTGTACCCTTGCTCTCACACTCATTAATTCCAGCTCACTTACGCAACACCTACCACGCTACACCTCCCTTCCCCCAACACTACAAGCATATGACAAAGCTACCGCGCTTTGACGACTGCTCAACATACATATCATATCATATCATAACATAACATAACATACTTATACACTTAACATACAAATCAACTTATAATACATTATTTATTATTATTATTATTATTATACACATATAATAGGGTCTATGACTACTTACTATGGTTGAGAGCTACTGAAATGACATAAGGTCGTCCACTCAAGTTCATTGATAACTTGACTCATTCAACTTCACTTGGCTAACTTTGCAAGTTAGGCAAGCTTAAGTGCTGTTACAACTACATCCCACCACTATCAACTACATCCAAGAGTGCGAGCAGATAGAGATAAAGAGTTAAGATCAACACTCATCATTCATTCATTCATTCAATCAGACCAGTCCCAACCAACCAAACAAACAATCAAGAGAGATCTTATTTAACAACAACAACTTAGAAGAAAGAAGAAGAAGAAAGGATGAAAGCATCACCAGATAGTCTTATCATCAAGGATATATTGGAAGCAATACTGGGCTGGATAGCTTGGTTGCTAAATATATTGTTCCCGCCACGTTTAGTCGTAGATAATGTTAAACTGGAGGTGTTGCATTTGGACAAGCCAGTAAGAATAGTCCAGATATCCGATATACATTATGACCATACGCCCATCAGGATCGACGATGAACTGATGGAGCAAGTGGTGCAGCGCGTCAACGAGCAGAGTGCCGACCTGGTGGTGATCACGGGCGACCTCGTACAATACCAGCCCGAGCCGGTAACCGTGTTGGTGGAGCGCCACCTTTCCAAACTGCGCGCCAACGTGGGCGTCTACTCTATATACGGAAACCACGACTACAAGACGGCGCATGGACCTGAGATGATTGCCAACGCGCTCAAGACTGCCAACATTACCATGCTGCACAACGAGACGACCTATCCGATGGGTCGCGGCAAGGGCAAGCTTCAACTGGTGGGTCTGGGCGACTATGGCAGGAAGCGCGTCCACTTCAAGCTGGACAAGGTCAAGGGCGACATTGTCGAGGCTGAGAGGCCACGCGTCGTTCTATCACACAATCCAGACAGCGCATTTGATTTGGAGCCGTACGATATTGACTTGGTCCTCTCGGGCCACACACATGGAGGCCAGATATGCTTCCCAAATGGCACGCCAATGATGCCATTGCTTGACAAGCTGTTGCTCAGCTTGCCAAAGATGTTCCTATTGAGCATCAGCTATCCGAGCAAGGTGCTCAAGAGCTGGACGTGGTCACGCGGACACCACGTGCTGAGAGGAGTGCAGCTGGACAAGCCCAAAGCGCAAGACAGACCGATGAATCTATATATCAACAGAGGACTGGCGACACATCCTCCACTGCGGCTATTCTGTCATCCAGAGATCACAGTCATTGATCTCATTCCAAAGGTTTAAACTCTCGAGTCAGAGTTGCGAGTAATATTCCAGAGAGCAGAGTTTAGCCGAGTCGAGTCAATTAGACATCATCAACAACATCAACCTCGAATGGTTATGTTATTTTTATAACCATATAATATACCTATACATATACTATGTATTCTATTGATTTCCAACTTTGGCCCATCGATCAAACTAAGTTAACAAACTTGTTCACGGGTTTGCTTGTCTCATCATGTGTTGACACTTTCGAAATTTTCCCTCAAACTTCATGTTTTACAAGAATTGAATGAAATTGGGATGATTCAAACAACAAGATACATTCAAAGTGACCTCCTACCACTTTCACTTTGATTTATTAACAGACAAATATAATATATATATATTAAGACATAGATAACTATGATAGTTGCTCATAAACAGAATGATAACATAATGTTGGATGATAACAATAGCAGCAGTGGCAGCAGCAGCGGAAGTGGAAGCAGTGGAAGCAGCGGTGGCGGCAGCAATAACAACAGCAACAATAACAGAAGCATTGTCACTAGCAACAACAACAATAATAATAATAAGTCGATAATTAACCCTTTGCAACCAAGTCTGACTGTACCATTTGGACTAAGAGCATTCACTGCTGAGCAGAAGGAGCTATTGTCAAATCTGTTGAAAGCCGATATGCCACAAAGTGAAATACAATCACATGCAGGTGCAGCTGGTGCAGGTATGTATACCTACCTTCTTACCTATCAATCTATCTTCTTCCTTCATACTGACTGATCATATTCAAACAGACCCTTACAAGTATATATCAATTGATACTGCGTTCAAGACAGCTAATGATTTGTTTGGAGTCAATGGATGGTCATTCACGGTGAAGAACTGCGCTCAGGAGGTGTTTGAGGAGTTTGACGATAATATAAAGGTTGGATTCTGGGCACATATAAGAATAACATTAATGGATGGCACACATCGAGAGGACGTAGGATACAGCAGTCTGACCAAGAGGAAGTCAGACGATCATATAGACCTACTTCTTGGCAATTGTAGAAAGGCTGCTGTGTCCGATGGTCTAAAGCGAGCACTGCGTCTCTTTGGCAATGCACTGGGCAACAAGGTCAGCTATACAAAGAGAGCATACACGTCTGCACCTGCTCTTCCACGTCCCACCACTGTTCAATCATCAAATTCATTTACAACAACTACTACTACTGCTACCACCCCAACATTATCTCTGCCCAATGTCAAACATGAGATTGTAAATATTCAAGACACTACCGATGCGGTCCAAGCACCAATTGCGCTTAGGCTGCCAGCATCACCTGTACAAACAAATCCTTCCACTTCGACCACTCTCAAGTCAACTACTATCTCACCAGAGAGGAGGTTTAATCCATATCATCCAAAGCCAAACAACGTATTACAACTCAAACCAAAGCCATCAACTTCATCATCATCACCGCCACCGTCACTAAATAACAACATTGGCAATGGCAACAATGTCAATGGCAATGTCAATGTCAATGTTGGTCAAGTGGACAACACTACAACTACTACAACAAGTACAGGTTCATTAGACTTTGATTTTCAAGATACTGTTCTCACTCATTAAATGTTAATTAATTAATTAGTTAATTAATGAACCAAATTGATTGATTCTTTCATTCAGGAATGTGTTCTTTTGGCACAATCTAAGACAAACAACGGGTCATTCATTGTATGTTGGAAGGTCGTTTGAGAATGACCAATCGTCGTTGTTATTTTATTGAAGTAAAGAGTGTCAATAGCATCACGAGTCTAGGTCATGTTGCTTGTTCTGACAGAGGGGGTGCGGAAGTAAGCTTGCGAAGACAAGTTCACCCATTAATCCAACACACCCCAGCCGATAGATTCCATGGCGTTCCGTCCTACATTTATGGTTTAATTCAGAACATCACGCGTGTGGTATCATTCTTCGATCCAGATACTTGATTGATGGATAAATATAAATAGTCAAGTTCACAGGTCATTGTAATCATTAAATAATATCAACAAAACACAAACATATACATACATACATACATACATACATATATTAATCAATCAATATTAAATCAATACTAGTATACTCTCAAGAAGAATAATAATGACATCAACAATTAATACAAAGGCAGTACTTCTTAATGAATTTGGTGGACCTGATAAGTTGTTTGTAAAGGAGATCCCTGCACAAGTACCAAAGGCTGGTGAGGTTAGAGTCAGAGTGCATGCAGTTGGTCTCAATCGTGCAGAGGTACTCTTTAGGCAAGGAATGTACTTTGACCTACCTTCAAAGTTCCCAGCATCCCTTGGCTATGAAGGTGCTGGTGTCGTGGAGTCAGTTGGAGCTGGTGTTACAAAGTTCAAGGTTGGTGATAGAGTTGCTGCAAATATCACCAATCTACAATCAGCGAATCCCACAAACTTGGAGTTGGCAGTGTTCCCCGAGACCGCACTAGTTCATCTCATTGATGGCCAGAGCTTTGCTGAGGGTGCCAGCATATGGATGGCATACCTCACTGGATACTTTGCCATGGCTGATGCTCACAAGCTTGGACCTGGTCAAGTAGTTGTTGTTACCGCAGCCAGTAGCTCTACCGGATTGGCTGCCATCCAACTTGCTCATGCCATGGGCGCCACTGTCATTGCCACCAGTCGCACAAGTGCCAAGAAACAACAACTTCTTGACTTTGGAGCTGATCACTTCATTGCCACCAATGAGGAGGATGTCGGCAAGAGGATCAATGAGATTACCAAGAATGCTGGAGCCAACCTCATCTACGATCCAGTTGGTGGCCCACTGGCATCCAAATTGATCAGTGCGTTGGCATTCAGGGGTACCTACCTTATTTATGGTATTCTTTCACCGGAGCCTACACCATTCCCAACCATGGAGTTGATGACCAAGTTTGGCAACATGAAGGCATATGTAGTGTTGGATTATGCCAATGACAGAGATAAACTAGCCATAGCTACTGACTTCATCAACAAGAATATTCCCAAGTTCAAGTCTATAGTAGGCAAGGTATTCAAGGGTATCGAGTCAACACCAGCTGCTCATACCTACCTAGATAGTGCCGATTTATTCGGCAAGGTAGTTGTCGAGTTCCAATAATGTACATATCAAATAAATGAGCTAGACCTAACTAACTAGGTTAGGCTAGTTTGTGTTCAACAATCAATCAATCAATCAACACAATTGGTACTAGTAGTAAGCAAAGTGGACTTTTACTATTGTTGTAGCTGTGGCTGTACTTGGCCTGGAGTTTGGACAGCCTCCCTGTTCTTGCAACTCTTGGCAACAGACTCAAATAGTTGTTCAATCTCTGGTGCCAAGCGAGTGAATGAGTGACTCCAGAAGTTGTATCTTTGATTCTTGATCAACTCAAGGAATGTGATTAACAATCCCCATGGATGTGGCTTGTTCGTAATCAATCTTTCTAATAATACTCTGTTTAAAGGTTATCATGTATGTGTTGGTTAGTACATCAATCCAATCCAATCAATTCAATCTTGATCCAAATCAAACATACCTTGTGATTTGTTCCTTTACAATCTCTTGGGGTGCCTCGGCAAAGAGGTAGAGAAGGACACAGCTAAAGTAGTGAGTGTGATTGTTGGGATAGCGCAGCTGATTGGTGATGGCGTTGAAGAATAGGTATCGTCCTTCAGCGTCGAGATCGTTGGCCAATCGATGGAAGATGTCCATTGGTGCGCTTTGTGCTGGTGTTGGTGGTTGGTTGTTATTTGTACGTCTGAACTTGGGAATCGACTGTGTGCCCACGTAGAGCACCAGGGCGTTGATCAATGGCGTGTTGTACTTGGTACCGCCAACGATCTCCTCAGTCTCTGGATTCACCAGACACTTGTTCTTGAGGTCAGCCAAGAATGTGAATGGTGAGCGGTTCTTGAGATAGTTGTCAATGTCGTTCTTGAGCAACTTGAGGTTGTCTGTGAAGTTGGATGAGATGTGTGGAGGCTGGCTGGTGTCTGGCAGCATGTCCACCTTGAGGTTGGGAGTGAAGGGATCGGGCAGACGCATCGAGCGAGGGAATGCTGAGAGCACCAGGTTGCGAAGCTGGATGCATGTGATGGGGATGACGTCGCAGAAGCTAAAGTGATACTCGCAGAGGAACTCGGGGAAGTCGTGCAAGAGCACGAGGAGAACCTTGAGTGTGCCCTTGTACAACAGACGCGTGGGCTCGTTGATGTCTATCTCGCGAAGGAATGGGTCCATGAACTTCAAGTGTTGGATGAGCAGATCGTGGAACCAAGACTTGGGCTGTGGCTTGGACATAAGCTTGGGCAGGAAACTGCGATGGGAGATCAGGTCGAGCCAGGCGAAACAGAAGCCAGGGTACTTGAGTGGCTGCAGGGTCATGAGCGTGCTCACAAAGCAGTAGAGGATGTGAGTGGACACCTGCTCGAGCAGAGGGTCTGGCGTGTTTAGGTCAGTGATAAGGTTCTCCAAGATGCGCATGTATGGGCGTTGGTTGAAGCTACGTCCACTGGTCTCGTAGTCCTTGGTAAAGACGCGGATGAACAATGTGAGGATCTTGGTGAGGGTGGGCAGGAAGGCCGGGTCGCCATGCTTGATCATCAGCACGATGAACTTGCACAGCGCGTCGATCTCCATGTACTGAGGCATGATGAGCTGGTCACCTGCAATCGCCAAGTTGGTGTTGTACTTCTCGATGGTCCACTCGAGCGCAATCTTGAAGAACTTCTGGAAGTAGATGTCGTTCTTCATGATGTTCAGGTTGAGCACCTGTGCTAGGTATTGCACGTAGATCTTCTGATCGGTGTTGGTCGATGAGAAGACGATCCAGTCCTGAAGGAGCGAGATCGTGGCGTCCTTGAGTCCTGGTGGGTCTCTGTTGAGCTCCTCCTGTTTGATGCGAGAGATCCTGCGCTTCTTCTCCTCCTTGGGGTTCTTGTTCTTGATGTCGTCAAGCGTCTTGAGAAGCACGTCCGATGGGGACATCTGTGCGATCTTGGTGAGGAGGTCTGTGATGCAGATAAACTCGCTGGCCACAGCGTACTGGTTCTCGAGCACGGTGAAGCGCAGCAGGTTGACGGCGAACTCTATTAGTGGCGCTGACTTGGTGGGGTCTGCCACCATCATCAATGCGGCCAGCTGTTGGTCGTACTCGTTGACGTTGATCAACTGATGGATTATTAGGCCGGCAACAAGGATACGGTTGAGCTTCTTGTCGGGTGGGGTGTACAGGAGCAATGAGGTCAGCTGGATGGTGATCTTGTGGATCTCCCAGTCGCGGATCACCTCAAGCAGCTCAAAGTAGAACTCGTAAATGGGCTTCCTGTCGGGCTCGCACAGTCGATTGAAAAGCTTCTGTGTGAAACCTTGGGCAAGCTCGACGCGTGATGTCGATAGCAACATGATAGAGCGCATCTGCTGCACGACATTGAACAGCAGCTCAAACTCAATAGTCGAGTTGGCGATGAGCACCTTCATGATGGCCTTGTCCACGTCATTGAGCAAGAATCCAAACTTCTCGAGAAGCTCGTTGTTGGAGAGTGTGGCGCCTTGCAGGTTGGGCTGCTGGAGGCCAATCGATCCGCCAGGTGGCGAAACTGATCCACCCAGTGGGAGTTGTTGATGTTGTTGCTGTTGTTGCTGCAGCAGTTGATCAGACATATCCTGTTGGTTCAAAGCCTGTGCAATCGTTGCGTTGTGATGAGTGAGGTTGTGGAAGTCTTCGTAAACGCGGAATTGATCGGGCTGTATTCCGCCTGGCTTGGGGCGCAGTGGCTCAGGCAGATTGTTGTAGATCGTGTTGGTGAAGTAGCCCATGTCAAAGAAGGGCTGCTGTGTGCCAGCCGACTCTTTGTGCTTCTGGCGATCCTTGTAGCTGGAAGACAGCACCACGTCAATGTCGACGATGGCCTTCTCCGTGGCGGCACGCTCAATGATCGAGCAGACAAAGTCAAGATTGTCCGAACACACGGTGGATATGGCGTGCTCGAGCTGGGGTGGAAGCGCCTCGTTCGTCGACTGCAGGAATGATCGCAAGTGTGTGGTCATGCCAATGCGCAGTGGGTCCTTGCAAGTCACCAACGCGAGACTGCCAGCGAGGTTCTGCACCATGAGGTGCGAAGCTTTCTTCATCTTGAGCTCGTCGGCCTCGGTGGCAAAGTCCTTGCTGACCAGCTCCTTGGACGTGACGACGGCAATGCCTACCGATCGCTCGACCACAGGTCCAATGATCTCCTTGATGGCGCGCTCGAATGCCATCGGCACGATCTTCTTGAACAGGGGTAGCTGGGCCAGATTGCCAATTGCCGGGTTGTACTGAATGTAATGTGCCATGCTCTGCATCAGCTCATCTGCCGATGGCATACGCATCATGCCCGACGCGTGTTGTTGCTGTCGCAGTTGCTCGTGCTCCTCCTCGGAGGCCTTGCGCTGGGCTCGCTCGCGTCGATCGCGAATGAGCGTGGAGGGTTCGGTCTCCTTGATGTCCAGCTTCAGGTTCTGCATCAGCAGCTCCACTTCGAACTTGATGTTGTTACGCGACTCCTTCAGATGGTAGATCTCCATCATTGTGCGCACGATGGGCATCACCCATGGGTTGGGTGGGCGGAACACCGTGGACTGCATACAGCTGTCCAGCAGCTTGGAGACGAATGGAACGACGGCGTTGACCAAGCCGTGGTCAACGGAATATATGAGTAGGTCCTTGGGCGAGAAATAGGTGTGCAGCAGTGGCTTGTTCTTGGCCAGAGTTAGCATTCCAATCCAGGCACCAAGGTTTCTCAGCAGTGTCTTCTCGCTATCCTTGGTCTTGATCTTGTCCGAGCGGAGATGCATGCAGATGTTGTTGTGTGTGAACAACAGCACTTGCTGAGTCAGCTCAGGCAGGTTCAGTCGGTCGAGGAACTGCATGTAGACATGGTGGAAATTGGCCTCGAGACTGATACGCGTGGTCACCAGGTACTCGGCCAAAAAGTCGTAGAACTCTGGCTTGAGTATGTCGCGCATCTCCTTTACCTTGTTGTCGAGGTTGAGCACCGAGACGTTGTTGATGATAAAGAACATTTTGTCGCGAGTCACCTCGTCCGGCTGCGCAAAGTCCTTGGGCACGGGGTGGTTGCCCACTGGAAGCTCGTCGACATCGGGCTCCTTTGGCGTCTTGTCCGATCGTTTCTTGTCGTTGGACTTGTGTGACGCGTATCCATTGTGGTGGTGGTCTTCGCCATCGTCGTCATCGTCGCCGTCACCCTTCTGCTGTTGCTGCATGTTGTTGATGAACTGGCCACTGCCACTACCGCTGCCACCGCCTCCCTGTTGTGAGCCACCGTGCATCGTGTGAATTGAGCCATGAGCACCGTGACCTTGGTACGTGTCACTTCCACTCTCATCTGGCGCTTCAAAGTTGATATTGTCCATCTCGTTGTACAGGCCAACGTTGGGTGAAGTGCTATCGCCACCCTGTTGCTGTTGTTGGAGTCGCGATGGATCGTCCGACTCCAAACTGGCCTGCTCGATTATTGCGTTGATCTGCTTCATAAAGTCACCGTTGGCGTAGGTCCTAAAGTGAGGCATCGCGCATATCTGACTCCAGTACTGTGGCCACTCCAACAGACGACTGGCAAACGCCATTAGAGCGGTCGTTCCAAAGGTGAACATATTGGTCGATGCCTGGTGCTTGATTGCGTCCAGTACGTACTTGAGGGCCACGCGCAATGGTTGAGTTGTGATCAGTTGATTCTTGATCAGCGATCCAAACAATATGGCCGTGATCCTCAGTTCCTTGTCCGGATAGTCGCTCAAGAACTTGTACTCATCAAACAGATTGAACAGCAGGCACTTGTATATCTCGTTCTCTCTATGTGTGTCGCGAAGGTGTTTGATTGATTGGTTGATCAGTATTGTATTGTATTGGCTCGTCGACGTCACCAACAACATACCTTTGTATCTGTGATACCTTATATCCTTTGAGGATGTTGACTATTTGATCGACTGATGTCTGTTCGTTGTAGAGTTGGATGAGGTAGAGGTTGGTCTCCTCTTCGACGTCCTCGGGGAAGCGACGCTCTGGTGGCGCCGACGAGTTGGGGTCGCCGAGCATGTTGTTTGGTCCACCGCTACCGCCACCGCCACTAGAGGCACCAACGCCGCCAACACCACCTCCATAGTTGCTGACAAAGTTGGGGTTGATGCTCATGATAACGGAGGCAATATCCTGTGGCAACACATTGACACTGGACTTTAGCACGTGATAGATGGTCATCATTGAAGCAGTCGTAATCGATATATGACTGGACTCTGGCAACTTTTGCAACTTGTCACAAAGGAACAATGTGCACTCTCTTGCAAAGTCCACGTCATCCTTCATCTTCTCCTGTAGCCATCGCTCAAGATGCAAGAACTCTCTCTGTGAAGCCAGCACTGCCAACTCGATAATGAATGGGTACAACTTGTAGCTGAGCATCTGTGTAAGTATCTGTTGTTTGGTTGGAAGGATGTTAGTATGTGTGTGTGCAGGAGGAAGCAGGTGGGAAGGAGGAGGCAGAGGCAACACCAACCTTAAGTTCTTGCGCAATGTCTAGGAGACGTGAGAGGTAGTTCTGGTCCTTGTGATAGATGTCAGACATGCCTTGGAGGACAATGTTTGGATGATCCTTCCACAGTTGTGAGATGTGTACTTGATAGCTGTGATTGAACAACAGACCCAGGAACAAGGTCTGTAGCAACTCACGATACAATAGACCGTCGATGTGCTCCTGAATGATGAACGAATGAATGAGTGAGTAAAGTGATCGATCGATTGAATGAATGTAATGTAATCCACTTACAGGCATATGAGATAGTCCACTAAGGAGTATCTCTGGACAATTCTTGATGGGGAAGTCAAAGATCGCGCGAGCCTTTGCAAGGTGCTCCTGGTCGAGATCGGAGAGGGCCAAGAGGATGGCGATGAGATGCAAAGAGTTCCAATGCGCGATCCATTGTGCCTTGTTGCTGGCGGGCTCCTGGCCCGGCGCAGACTGGAAGAACGGCAGGTCGGTCTGCAGCGCCACCTTGATAAACGCCAGCTGTCCCAGCGAGTTCTGCCACTCATGGTCCACAAGATGATGTATCGGGAACACGGCGTTGTTGGACGCTCGTTTGTAAGTGCTAACGATCACTCGCACCTGGTTGTGGTCCTCGATAACAAAGCCTGGATAGTCGAGCTCGCGAATCACCAACGACCAATCCACCGCGGGATAGAGCTCCCTGATGACGTCGACAAACACAGCGCTCCATGCATTGTGGCAGGCGATCTCCTGGGCGTAAGGGTCCTCCTCGAACTTTGTCGAAGCAGCTTCGATCCTCGCACCAAGCAACTGTGCCACGTTCGACTCTGTCAGCTTGGGATAGGCCTTCAATGGCTCCTTGAGGCTGGCATGTGTCGCTGTGAACGGTCTGAAGTGCTGCAGCAGGGTGTATGGTAGAGGTGATTTGACTGGCTTGTTGTTGTTGTTGTAGTGCTTCTGTTGTTGTTGTTGTTGTTGCTGTTGCTGTTGCTGGACTGAGAAGTCCATGTTTGGGCTTTGGGAGTGGAAGTAGGGAGAGACTCGAGATACCATTAATGGAGGGTTGTTGATGTCCTGCTTCACTTTGAATCGAAGTTGATTGAGTACTAGCTGAGGCAATGCTTGAGTGTTCGTCAGAGGTATTATATTCAATATGTATTTGTCACCTGATGTTATGAATGTGATGTGATGATAATGGTTAGTCCTAAACAACGAATGAATGGATGAGGTGAGAGCGTACCTTGTTCCTTAATCTGTGGATTGAGCGACTGCGAGAATGCTAGACCTAGGAGGATTTCTTGGTGCGTGGGCATCTTGGTGGACTGGAGCAATGACTCCAGGCTGATATCATCCAGTGTCTCGAGCGCCTTGCATAGAATCGATGTAAAGTTGGGTTGCTGCCAAAGTCTGTTGACCTCATCCTTGAACAACTGTATCCTCATCATATCCTGTTGATTGTTGTTGTTATTATTATTCGCATTGTTGTTCTTCACGTCACTATGATCGATACTGTCGATCAGTAATCTAAACATCAGTACTTCGGCTAGATGACCGTATTGACTGATGGTCTGTGAGAGTGATGATGATGATGAGGGTTAGTATGTATGATTGATTGATTGATTGAGCGAGTGAGCGTGTCGATCACATACTTGTGTCACCTCCATGTACACTTGCTTGTAGGACTTCTTTGTTGAGAATGATAGAAGGTTGCCCAGTTGAGTTGATAACATATTATACTCATCCAATTGATATTGGTTCAATGGTTGTTGTTGTTGTTGTTGTTTATGTTGTGCTTGCTGCCATTGTCCATTGTTGTTGCTGACTCTGGATGTAATGTTCTCTGGACTGGCCGTCGATAGCTTGAGGAGGATATCCATATCGTACTCGGGTTGTGGCGGCAGTGTCATGTTTGACACGCCCATCTGTGCCATTGACATTGCTCCACCCATTGGCATATTGTTTGGCATCCCAGACATCATCTGTGCCATTGACATTGCGCCACCCATTGACATATTATTATTATTATTTGGCATAGTAGTCTTGCCCGTTGCTGCTGCTGCTGTGGCAGTGCCTCCACTGCCATCATATAAGTTCTTGTCCATTATCTTTCTACTGATGTATTGTATACAATGTTGATATCTCAATCAATCTATGATGATGAATGAATGAAGTTGAATGAATTGAATGAATGAATGATGATAATGAGTTATATTGATATATATGATATATATATGATATATATATAAGTATGACAGCGATCACCTGATGACTGACTGTCTTTGATATCACAATATTGTTTGAAAGAGTGATTGATTGATTGACAAACTTGAAGAGATGAATGAGGTTTGAAGTTGTTTGATCACAAAGTGTTTGTGTGTTTGTCAAAAAAATGAAACACGTGGATTGTGTTGGTGAGGTAACGTGACCTCTTTGACTTGTTGACTTTGATTGGACCTGATTGGAATGAGTCCTTGGTCCTTGAAGTAGGCCTCAAATGGTATAATATTATATTGATTGATTAGTTTATTGTTTGTTGAATGAAGACTTGATCGATGGAACCTCCTTGATGAACTTGGAGATGTTGTCTGGGGTGATGGACTCGTTTGGAACTAGATGGCTGTTGAATGGCTCGCCAAAGTAGTTGTCCTCGGTGGAGATGAAGTGGAGTGCCTTGGGTCTGAGGAAGGACAGGATGCCATCCATGCCCAATGTGCTGCCAATGCCACTGTGGCCGCGACCGGACCATGGCAGGTAGGGCGACACACGGTCACAGGCGTTCCAGTAGACGGTGCCCGTGTTGGAGTTGCCCGAGACGTAGTCGGCGATGGCCACGTCGTTGGTGTAGACGGCGCCCGTCAGACCAAAGGGTGTGTCGTTCATCTGCTTGACGGCCTCCTCTGGGCCGGACACGGCCTGCACAGTGACCACTGGTCCAAACAACTCCTCCTTCTGGATGTCCATGCTGTGATCGACGCCCGAAACGACGGTGGGGGCAAAGAACGAGCCGGGTGCGCCGGCGATCTTGTTGCCGCCGAGCTCAATCTTGGCGCCACGCTTGTGCGCGTCGGTGATCAGACGTTGCAAGTGCTCGATCTGTGGCTGGCCGCGGGTCATTGGGCCAAAGTAGGTGTTGGGCGACTTGGGGTCAAACTCCATGTGGAAGGTGCTCACCTCCTGGACGAGGCCGCTGACGAACTCCTGGTAGATCTCCTGGTCGACGTAGATGCGCTCGACCGAGCAGCAGCCCTGACCTGTGTTGAACATGGCGCCGTCGGCAAGCGAGCCGATCGCCTGCTTGATGTTGACGTCCTTGTTGACGTAGGCGGCGTCCTTGCCGCCCAGCTCCAGCTGAGTCTTGACCATGCGACCGCCCAACGTCTGAGCGATGTTCTTGCCAGTCTGATATGAGCCGGTGAAGAAGACACCGTCGATGGGCATCGACAGCAGCGACTGGCTCACGACAGCCTTGCCCAGGACCACCTGGAAGGCCTCCTTGGGTACGCCGGCCTCGTGCAACAATGCAGCGATGTTCAAACCGGTGATGCTGGCAAACTCGGATGGCTTGTACATCACACAGTTGCCAGTGAGCAGTGCGGGGATGATCACATTGAGGCCGATGAAGTATGGATAGTTCCAGGCCGAGATGTTGGCCACGACACCCAATGGCTCGTAGGTCAACGACTCTGAGAACTTGTTGGTGACACGTACCGTGCGCTCCTGCAGACAGTTTGAGAAGTTATACAAGAAGAAGTTGATCCTATCGATCACAGCCTTAATCTCTCCCTTTGCCTGTGTGATTGGTTTGCCAGTCTCCTCAGTAAGATCATTGGCGAGCGAGTCGACACGCTCAGCCAGCAAGTCTCTGAATCTCATGATAACCTTTGCCTTGTCCTGTATGTTGGTGTTCGAGTAGTATTCATACGTTCGTTCGTTTGTTCGTTGTTAGCTTGTGTCTGTTCAATCATTCATTCTTTCGTTGATTGATTGAATGAATGAGAGCGAGTACATACCACTTGAGAGGCGTACTTCCACTCATCTTTGAAGAGGTAAGCATCCTTAAACTTCTTCTTTAATGTGTCTCTGGTGTCGACCTTCAAGTCCTTGATGGGACGACCTGTCGCAGGGTTGATTGGTTGCAAGAACAGTTGATCTGCCATCACACCCATAGGTGATCTACATTCAAATGTATTAGTATTCATTCATTCATTGTCTCTGTCTCTTGTTGGGTTGATTGATTGATTGATTGATCGAACACCTACTGGCTAAACTTTGCGAATGTATGTGATGAGGTTGTATAGTTGAGGGCACGAACAGCATTGTTCAGACGACCTGCAGTCTGACCACTATTCCTAAGTAGTTGTGCGTACATTATATAATATATAGTGATTGTTGTTGATGATCAGTGAATGAATGAATGTAAAGTGAAGTGATCAAAGTGTAAGAAGTTGGAGGTCACACTGAGCAATGTCCAATTTCGAAAAGAGTCCACAAAGTCTTCGTTGTTGGGGCTTTTGAATGAATCTTGTTCAACATTAATTACTTAGTTTGTCCATTTATTACTTCCCCAACATATATATCTTATATATACATATATATTATTATAACAACAACAGTATGCTTAGACATAAGTTGTCAACAAGTAGTATAAGATGTTGTTATTACTTGAGTAACACTTCTGCTACGCCCACAACAAGCCCATTATCATCGTCATCATTGAGTTGGGCACTCATACTCAACATCGACATCAACATCAACTTCATCAACGACAACAACAACTACATCCACTGGTGACATTGCCAATGTTACAAAGAAGAGACCATATGTTCAACGACTTCCTCAACAGAAGAAACCAACACAACAACCTAAACGAATAATACCTGATTTTAATGATGATGGAGATGGCGAACAACAAGTGACACGTTTACATGATCATGCACCGAGAAGACCAGATAGAAGAGGTAGTGGGGCAAACAGACCAGAGATATTCAATAGAGCACCAGAGGATCGCAGTCTGTCACAGAAGAGCTACTTTGAGAAGTTGGCAAAGCAGGGCAGGTTCGACGAGGCCAGTCAGCTGGTGCAGCATATGCCAATGGAGCGACGCACAATCTACGCATACGAGCAGCTGCTGTTGGCCTGTGCCGAGAGTGGCAAGTTCAATCAGGCGTGGCGCACATACAACGACATGAAGAAGGACGCCATCAAGCCTACTATCTACACGCTGGGCCATTTGGCCAACGTGTGCACTACGGCCAAGGATGTGTCCGAGGACAAGATCGTCCAGCGTGTCGAAGCCATTGTGGGCGAGGTCGAGAAGTATCAGGTCAAGGTGTCGGTCACCTTCTTCAACATCCTGATGAAGACATTGATCAAGTGCAATCGACTGAGTGAAGCGCTGCAGTTCATCGAGAAGATCAAGGATGCTGGACACAAGCCAGACATTGCCACGTACACCACCTACGTCATTGCGCTCCAAGAGAAGTACAAGAACGACGAGGACTTCAACAGGAACAAGCGAGGACTGTTTGAGAAGCTCACCTACTCGCACAACTACCAAGAGTTGGACGAGCTCCGAGTGCAAGGCCTCAAGCAGATCGATCAGTACACACAGGTCATCCAGGATCTCAAGCGCAACAATGTTCAACCCGATCGCCACTTTGTAAACACTGTTCTGCACGCATGCAAGCTGACAAAGAATCCCGAGGGCGTCTTTGACGTCTACAACACATTCAAAGACATGAGATTCACCAGCCATCTTCAATCCGACACCAGGACCTACGACATCCTGATATCCACATGTAATTACACCAACAAGGTATGTAGTTGTTGCTGGCTGTTTGGACTCATGTGGACGACATCTACTGACTCAATCAATCAATCACCTGTCTGGCAATTAGATTGACAAAGGACTGGAACTGTTTGAGGAGATGATTACAAAGAATATAAGACCGGATATTGGATTGATCAATAACTTGTTCAGATTGTCACTGCGAATTGCCTCGACCAAACAACAGAATGTATATGACAATGAGTTGTTCATCGAGCGAATCATGAAGTACATGAAGCGATACGACCTCATGCCCAACGACGAATCATTCACCGTTCTGATATCAGCCTACGCCAAGCAAGGCAAGCTGGAAAAGGTCTACGAACTATTCTTAGAGATGAAGGAAATGAATATAACGTATGTCTTGATTGATGGATTGGATGGATTGAGGATGGATGGAACACTAACACGTTACATACATAGACCATCGATCAGAGACTACACTGGATTGATTGGAGGCATAAGACATGACATTGACAAGGTGATGAATGTGTTTAGAGTTATTGTAACACAGCGACTAAAGTTGACGCCAGAGTTTATTAGACTAATGTTGGATATTGTTAGGAAGAAGGGCACTGGAGATAATGTCGAGGAGATATCCAAAGGCATCCGCCAGTTGGAATCACTGACCAATGCCGAGAGGAGACAATAAACTTGGATGTGGATGTCCAATCATTCAATCAATCAATGACGCGAGGACTAAAGTATTGTTGTTGTTGTTACATGTATTTATATCGATATAACTATTCGCTCGCTTGTGATTGAAACACTAAACTATGATTTCCTATTCCTTGGTATCGACCTTGATATCACCGAGTCTTCCAAGTGATGCCACAAGTTGGAATGTAACAGATTGCTGATTGTACTGTTGCAGTGTCTTGAATATCTTCTCCAAGTTCTTAACAATCAGTCTATGAATTGATGGCAACTCCTTGACCATGACCTCCTGCCTCGATGACAATGGCCTGTATTCTTGTGATGCTGGCAATGTCTGGATACATTGATTTGGATATTAGTAAGTACTTTGATTGATGACATTGATCGAATGAATGAGACATACCGCTATCTTATCTAAAAATAGTCTACACTGATCAAAGTTCTTCTCGAGGAAGCTGTTCATCTCCTTCATGTATGTCTCCTTGGTTCCAAATGGCAATCCATTGGCCACATTCTGCAGTGTCTTGCTCACCAAGATCAGTGCTCTTCGCTTCTCCATTGTCAAGGATGATGATCCAACAACTCCATTGGCATCGGGTGATAAAATACAGGGACAGAAGAAACGAAGGAAGATGAATCCTCCAACAGAGGTATGCTTGCTCTCTGGGAAATACTTTACAACTTCATTCTGAAGGTGATTGGCCATAGCTCTGAATGGACTGTTGTGAGTGGAGTGGCGATGGGATGGTATGTTAGCGATATAAGTTTTGGTACACATTGATCAAACAAACAACAACTTACTATGGACAGTTGTCGATCGAGTTGAATATGGCATCGAGGAAGTCCTGACAGATGTCTGTTAAACGCTGGCAGTTGCCCTCGAGGTTGCCAGTCTTCTCTGGATCAAGTTCATAGCCATTGGGCTCACTGACAAGCTTCTCAATGACTGGCTTGAGCGTGGACACTAGGTATGGACGACCAGTCATTCTGGTGAAGGCTGTCATCAACTTGGTGGCAGTACTGTTGCCACGGAACAATGTGGCCGCCGAGTTGGTCGAGCCAATCTCCTTGGTGATGCCCAGATTGATGATAGGCAGGGTCTGCTTGTGAGCGTCCAGGATGCGCACCAGGTCCTCAAGGATCAGGTCCTGGTCACTGCCGGACGACAGACAGATGGCGTTGACCACGGCCAGGTCAGGCGAGGAGAAGATCTCCACCATCTCGGTGTACTTGTTTTCCTCGCGGTACATGGCCTCTTGTAGCTGGCGCTGGTCCTCCATGGCCTTGGCCTCTTGTTGCTGCTGTCGCATTCTGTCGGCGTGTTGTCGCATCTCATTGATGAACTCTTGTTGCTGGGCCATGCGCTCGCAGGCGTGTGAGTAGAAGTCATGTTGGGCCGCCAGCAAGTTGATTGACTCCACCAGATACTCAAAGGAGTGACGCGTCACTGTGTCCCAGAGCTTATGTGAGGCCTCCTGTTTGCGCTGGTTGTAGCGGAGCTTGTACATGGCGACGTGTGACGCGGCTACAAAGATGGCCTTGGAATCGATGCCTGACGCCGACAATGCCTGCTTGAGCTTGTTGTTGGCCGAGTCGTACTCGACCTTGGACTTGCGGAACTTGTTCTTGGCGTCGCGTGCCGGCAGTACGCTCTTGGCCAGGAACACCTCGGCTGGCATGATGTAGCGGTTGTTGAACGAGGTCTTTAGCTTGTCACGCATGGTGATCAGCTCGGCGTGCACGGCAGCCGTGCGCTCGATGGCGGTGCGAGTGAAGTGCTCGTCGGGGAAGAATGCGCCCAGAGCATTGAGCGACAGACGCAGCTGATCGGTGCACTTGTTGTACTTGTCGATCTTGCCCACGACCTTCTTGGACAGACGGATCGTCTCCTCGTACAGCATCTTGAGCGCCTTGGCCTTAATGTTGTGGATGACAAACTCGGGCGTGTACTGGGTGATCTCTTGCTTGCCAAAGTACTGCATGACGGTGGTGCGCGTCACACCGACCGTGCGTCCAACCAGGCCCATTGACGCCACGGGCTTTGACGATCCATTCGATGGCTTGATGTACTCGGACCTTGGTCTACGCGAGTTGGTCGGTGTGTTTGGTGGTGATGTCTTTGGTGGTGTGATACTCAATCTCTGCTGTGAAGGTGATGTCGGTGAGCTCAACTGTTGTTGTTGTAATTGTTGTTCAATTGCATCAAACTGTTGTTGTTGTTGTTGAGCCTCATTGTTGTTGACAACATCTACATCATCTGATGTGTGTTCAACATGAATTGAAGTGTCATCTGACATCTTGATTTCTTATATCCTGTGGTAACTGTGACTCTGACTGATTTCTGTCTTTATGTATATCTTTGTATCTTTATATCTTTTATATATCTTTGTTTGGTATAAGCTACAAGTAGTAATGTATATTTATATCTATTTTACAAACAAACAGTGTTGTTTTATCGATGTCAACAACAACAATGAAGAATGTTGGGGTGGGTTTGGTGATGTCTTTGCAGGACAAGTTTTGGTTCATGTGAATGGATTAACTTTTTGATTTTTTTTGTAAAGGTCCAAGCTCGCTGATCATTTCAATGTATGTTTCACCAAAAATCTAGCCTGGTTTCATAGACATGAACCAAAATAAAACAAGAAGACTTGTTTGTTCAATGCTTTCAAACAATTAATTAAAGTGTCTACTACTTTATTTATTTCAATATATCCCATATGCATGTACTGCCATGATCTTCTCTTCCTTCATTGACATTGATAATACGCGGATCATCATCTAAATTGATTCTATCTATAAATTCTTGACCGTAATCAGTGCCATCAGAGCCTTCGACATATGAGTTCTTTCCAAACCAGATAAAGAGACCCTCTCCATAGTTCTTACCGGCGTCATCAACAACATAAACACAAAAGACATAATTGGTATCCAATTTTGATCTTGATGGAGAGTCCACTAATTCTACCTCGAATTGATTAGAGTTGGCATGTTGAATCATTCTCCACATGAATAGTTCTAAATTTGGTTCGGGCATTCTTTTTTTTGTCTGTCTATATTTTATTATTAAATGTTAATAAATATAAATTAATATATTGTTGTTGTATACATACTCTATTGATACAAATAATAATTGTAAGTATATGAATGAAAAATAGTAAATGGAGAAACAACAAACAGTTGTTTTGGGTTCATCCCATACTACGTATCGTATTTGGATGATCAAAAACAATAACAAATACATTATTTATTTTAGGAGTGGATCTCAGTGTCTGCAGGGCCTGCATCGGCAGATGGGAGGGTCTCCCAAAACATCTTCATCTCATTACCTTCACTCGCATGATGTATTCTTGCACAGTCACCAAATCCCATGTTGGTCAAGAATTGGACTCCATAGTTCTCACTGTATACAGGGGCGTGCTTTCCCTTCCAAACAAAGAATGACACTATTCTGTCTACACCTTGAACAGTATCCATCTTGTAGACAAAGCATATATTGTGAGATTTCAATCCTTCACGAGATGATGGTATAATTTGTTCACAATAATATGGACGTTCTGAAATAAGTCTGTACATAAAGTATCTAAAAGTCATTCTTCTTCTTCTTCTTCTTCTTCTTATCTCTTTGTTACTATATTAATTAATAGTACTATTGGATATTTATATATTTAATCAATAATATCAAAAAATAGTGATCATTTTTTTTTCTTTGGTGTGTGATGTCGTTTGAAGATCAATCTAAAACAAATAATATTTTTATTTACGAGTCTGAATCGTTGTTTGCAGAGACTGTTTCCCAAAACAGATAGGGCTCACAACCTTCATTGGCATAGAGTATATTGGTGTTGGTGTCATATCCTTTGTCCTCAACATCTGAATCTTTTACATTCTTTCCATACCAAACAAAGAATGTATCTATATTAGATTGGCCATAAACTTCCATCGTGAAGACCAAATATACATAGTTGGTATTCAATCCTTCACGAGATGGTGGAACGACTCGATTATTGGTAGGTGGGTCTGTTGGAACATATTGGACCATCCAATGTTCAACTACTGCCATGATTACTATTCACTTGACTTAATATATATTTGATTGAATTTATGATTGATTGATTGATTTATTGTATATATTAGAATGAATTATTGTTAATAAATAATGTACAGCAACATACTTTTGTATTTATAACTTAATAATCAAGTGTTGACATGATTGATACTAAATATATTGATTGATTGATTGAATTCAATTGATTAGAATATTGATATTAAAATTAAAGGACAAAACATACTTTTGTGTTTGTATCTATTATTACAAATATTTATGTTGGATTTAAGAATGATATGGTATGGTCCCTTCGCTGGACAACAGTGAGTGAGATTGACCATGGTGATGATCAAATGATGCCATAGTCCAACCTTTTTTCCAAACACAAACACAAACACCATGTTTTTGAAGAATCTGAAGAATCATTGAAGTCTCATGAGTCGGCTGTAACTACATACATACAACATCATCATTCTGTACAACATCAACATACACACATACGTTCATACATACACACAGTTTATATATATATATATATATATATTATTGATGGATCGAATAATAGACCTTCTTACGACATACTTGGAGCAACCATTCGATGTGAATGATGCACCCGATTCAGATGTTGTCGATGCCAGTCAGCCATCATCGTCGGCATCGTCATCGACAACAACAACAACACACATAAACGGTACAGATGATACAACAACCACTACAACTACAAACACTGCACCCGATCATCATCATACTGTACCAAAGCCAATATCATTATCCTCGTCATCATTGGATCTATCAACAAACCCTGCCTATGACATCTTCTTCCAGCCTCTCAAGACACTCACATTGGATCAAGTATCCAAGCTTGCCTCAGACCTCATGCAGAATGAACCAATCTCTCAACTGATCATCAAGAAGATATGTTCACCAGGCTTCTCTCAATCAGTAAGTAATCAACTCAATCAATCATAGTCCGATCACTCAAACTTACTCTCTATTGCAACAACAGAGGAATGAGTTATTGTGTCAATGGTTCTATTGTTGGTTCAATTTGGAATCAATGCATACCAAGCGATTCGTTCTATCGTTTGTGCCAGCCTTGGTTTGGGTGTTCCTTCAGGGCCCAAGCCCACTTGCACACATTGGCATTGAAGCTGTGTTGATTGGCATCTATAACAACGAGCTGGTTAAGCGCGAGGGCCTGGAGAAGGTGTTCCTGCCTCCCAACATCACCCTGCCATCATTCATTTACAAGTCGGTCGTCGTCGACAATGAGTCTGGCCTGACTGAGTCCACACTCAAGCAGCTGAACAGCCACGCCAGCGGCGTCGTCACCGAGCGTCCTCTGACAAAGATCGAGGAGATCACCACGTCAAACCGCACACTGTTGTTGCGCACAGTGATCTCGGTGTACACTGGTCAACTCGTGTCGATGCCTCACCTATCACGCACCATCTTTAGCGAGATGTGCATTCGTGTTTCGGCCACCGGCTACCCCTTCCTGCCATTGGCCCAGGACACACCACTGAGCGATGATGACAGCGACAGCAACATGCGCATCTCAACCTCGAACGGCATCGACCTGCCCAAGGCCAGCGAAGTGACTAGCTCCAGCTCAACACTACGCGCCAGTGGCAGCCAAGCGTCGTCGTCATCAACCAATCTCATTGAGCGACAACGTCAAGAGTACGACAGGAAACACTTTAGGATGACCAGCTACCTCGAGCTCAGCCATCATCGTCACAGCGACCACCATCATCATCACAGTCATCGCCATCACAATGGCACAAATGGACACAATGTAAACAACAGCAACATCAACAACAACAACGTAATCGATACGTTGATCAACAACCATAGCCACAGCAGCAAGGGCATCGTCAAGAGATTATTTATATCAGAGAGCGTGTATCGCGAGCTGGTCACTGGCCTGACGTTCTGTGCCTTCCAGGAGGCCACCAAGGCCATGTCCACGATGGCCATCAAATCGATCAATGAGCGCGCCAACCACGACCTGGTGCCAGAGGTCATGCTTTACACCAATGCCCTGCTACAGCAGCTCAGACAGCCAAAGGCTGTTGTCGACACAAGGAACTAGTAGCACTGATGATAAATCATTCATTATATTATATTATAGCATATGCCATCAACGCTCTTCTTGGTCCCGATCCTCTTCAGTTGAATGAGTATCACAATGATTGGCTTCAATTTGGAAACACTCTCCTTTGCATCCAACATTATGTCGTTGAGGTTCGATAGATCAAAGTGATACTCTGACTTGTCCACATGTGACATGTACTTGTTCAATCTTGTAATCACATTGTTCAATGACTGGATGTGAATATGTGTGTATTGTGATTGTTACGGCGTAAGTATGGCTTGGAGGGGATGTGCATGGTGATGGAATGCTTACCTCTATAGAGATAATATTTGTAAGGAAGCTCTTCAAGCCTTCATACTCCTCATTGGTGATTGGTTTGATGATTGAGGTTGTTGACGTGGCTTGGCTTAATGTATGTTGCTTGGGGACCTTTTTTGGAGGCTCAACAGGGGCAACAGCAACAGTTGGAGTGGAGGGTACAACAGAAACAGCATTAGCATTCGGTTCCACTATTGGTTGTACTTGTTGTTGTGGGGGATCAACTGGCCTCTTGTTTACACTGCTACTGTTGCTCAGTTGTGATGAAATAAGTGATGGGACGTATGTTGATGTTGTTGTTGTGGATGTGATTGGCGCTGGTTTCTTGGATGCCTCTTTGGTTTCGATATCAGCAAACTTGGCGGAGGATAACAAGTTCCTTGAGTACTCAGACAACATGTCACCGGCTCCCAGATCCTGTATATTGGGTATTGATGCTAACTTGCTTCGGACTGGTGCATGAGTATTTGTGGTTGTATGTGTGTGGAGTGTACTCCTTGACGAGACTGGAGGCAAGCCAACATAATGTGAAGTGATTGATGACGCCATGTTACTGGTATGATGGATGTGAGAGATGGAAGTGGAGGTGGAGGTGGAGGTAGAGTTGATGGTGCTGGATACTGGGTTGGTCCTATGTACATGATTGGAGGTTGTGATGGGGATCGACGAGACTGATGTCGCCGCACTTTGTGTTCTGGCTGATGCTGAAGATGATTGGAGTGAAGCAATCATCAATTGATTGTTTCGATAAAGTTGTTGACATGTCTCCAGTATACTCAATGCAGAGTCGGGACCTGTGACATCATCCGATGTTAGGACATCCAGTTGATTCTGTACTTCAGTCAGCTGCTTCTTCATCCTGGACACGATTGTAGTTGAGCTTCTTGTCGTGTTGTCTGGATCGCAATATGTATAATGAGCACTCTGTTTCAACATTGATGACTGTTTCATCACAGTCTCTGCCATCTCTGTAAGCTCTTTGAAGAAGCGATCGATTGGGTCGGGCTTAACCTCCTCATCCTCTTCATCTTCAAACTCGAATGATGATACATGATAGCCGGTTGTACAACTGTGTGTGGACATGATCTTGTGTATGTGTATGTATGATTGGTGGATTGATTGATTGATTGATTGAACGATCGTAGTGCCATTCATCCAACCATCGTCCACATGTTGGCGCCAAATTTCCAAAACCACTTCAACGAGGAAACTGGAAACTGGAAACAGGAGTCTGGATACGACTAGCTACCCCCTTTATTGGTTACTACTACTCTGTAGTTGTTTCGGACACTGCCACTGTCGCAGGAGGTGCTCCATAAAGTACTTTGTCATACTCTGTGAGCGCCTTGCCAAAGCTAAAGTTGGGCTGGATGATTGATCGTCGTTGCTTGACATAACGTCTGGCATCAATGTAGCGATAGGCATGCTCCTTCATCAAGTAGGCGAGCACAGCAGTCGTGCTCCTACTGATTCCCATTGCACAATGTACCAACACTCTTGTGTTATTACGCTTGGCTTCATTGATAAACTCAATGACCGAGGTGAAATGAGATGTGATGTCCGCCTTGAAGTTGTCTTCCAGATCGGCCCTATAGTATTTATACATGTGATAACAGTTCTCCAACTCCACTGCCATGTTGACAATGTATGTGATGTCTTGATTGATTGATCGATTGATTGATGACAGGCAATAGGTTAGCTTGTGTGTGCCGCCATGTTCCATGTAATGTACTCACTCAAATTCTTCAACTGCTTGAGATCAGAAGCATGGTCATAGGCACCAAGATAGAGGAAGTCGTCAAGTATCTCGCTGGGATAGTTGGGTGGACATCGCTCGTCATCAGCTTTGGCACAAAGGAATGGATACTTGGTGTGGTAAGCAGAGAATCCAGCACTGTAGTTACAGATCTCAACATTGCTCTTGCGTCTAGAGACTAGATAATGCATTACAAAGCGTTCCCAAGTGCCTGGTGTGGTGTCAGACGGGTCGAATGTATGCCAGTCATCGTCATAGTGCTTGTGGACACTGGCCATATCGAGTTCAGTTGAGAATGGTCCATCTGACAATAGTATCACACTGTTTGTTGTGAGACACCAATGCCTCAGACCCGCCCATCCATAACATGAGTTTGAGTACTTGGTCATATTGAATGTCTTGTTCGACGATGTAAAGTATTGTTGTTGTTGTGATGTGATGGACTCGACATAATCTGCCAAATCAGCTGGAGGTGGAGGTATGTTGACCGTGCCATGGATGCGTGATTGATTGAACAATGAGGTCGGACGTAGATCGATCACAATCTTATTGATACCATGATCTTGAAGTATATTGTATAGTTCTGTCGTGACCACATTACGTATTGTACAAGAGAGGTCCACTGGTGCAGGTGGTTCAGTTCTCAATGATGATGAAGTTTGTCTTGAAGGTCCGTCAACAAATGGAGTATAAGGATACTTCTTCTTCATTGTGAATGGATTTGGGTATGCGACTATAGGAGGAGGTAGAGGTGGTGCAATTGGTGTCTGAGTATCATTCAACTTGATACCTGACATTGCACCAGCTGCCAATGTCACTGACACTTCATATTCATTGTTGATCATATCTCTATCTATCTGTGTATATATAGTATAAGTATAAGTAAGTAGTAATATATGTATGTATGTTATAACAAGTACAGTACAAGTATATGTATTAATATGTTTAATTACTAAAACAAATATCTCCAAGTCAGTTCGATGAATAGACTTTGAAAAAATCTTGAAAAACAGGAAACCATCACTTTGGATTCATTTTCAATCTTCGCAATATTAGTAAATTAGATAATTAAGAATGATATTATTGTTATAAATATTTATTTATTATAAATTACATTGTTAACCTTCTACCAAGATACTTTATGATCTTATGTTGCTGACGATGGAGTTTCCAACTGTTGTGATATTGATTCATAAAGTCGACGCTCATGATCAATGTCGCTGACGACCTCGATGTAGTCCTCGAATGGATTATGATCCTCCAACAGCAACTCCACTTCAGGTACACTCGACGAGTATCTTTGGTATAGTAGGACTAATAGAATAAGCAGACCAATCGGAAAGACTAGGTTGACCTGCTTACTCAGAAAAAAGCAACCGAAGCCGCCCGCGGAGATAAAAAACAACGGCATGGAGAACAGCGACCTCCTCTTGACGAGACTCTTGTTCTTCTTGTTGTTCTCCTCCTTGTTGTTCTTCATATCCTCCTTCTGGCCACTCTTCTTCTTGCTGCTGGACGACGACGAACCATTGTCCTTCTCACGACCCTTGTTACTCTTTTCTCTCTTGCTCTCACTAGACTTCTTTGAAGACTTGGACGACGATGATGATGACGACGATGATGAAGATGAAGAGGAAGATGATGATGCTGAACCAGATGTAGATGACTTGGTGCCACCACCGGACTCTTCATCAATTGAGCTGCTGCCCTCTGGAGTCTCGAGTTGTTCCTCTAGTGTTGCAATGAAATCATTCCAAACTAACTTAGGAGTGGAGTTCATCCAATATGGCTTACTGAACAACATTTGGAAGAACCTCGTGGACATCTGTGACCTCTTCAAATCGCTCAAAGTGACCCTATCAGGATGTCTTGGATTGATCATATCAACTCTAGTGTGAGTGAGTATGGAGATCAAAGTTAGTCAACTTATTGGCATTGATTGCTAGATTGGATGACACTTACATTTGACAAAGTACATCTTTGAATGATGGTGGATCCTCTTGATGATTGAGCAAATACTCTCTTATCTCTTGATAGAAGTATTCCATCTCGTAGTAGCTCATATATCCATCGTTGTCCATGTCCAGACATCGGAACCAGAATTGGATGCTCGTCGATCGTTGCTTCTCAACCTCGGACAATAGGAACCAAACAAAGTTTTTAAAGGACAAATGTGTAGGCTTCTTGTTGGTCATGCATACACTGGCAGATGAGCCAGTGGTGGGAATTGATGGTCGATCGGAGAACACAGGACATTCAATCACACGAGATAGTACACGATTGGATGATAAACCGTTGGAGAAATGAATGAGGTCGGAGCCTGTCAGTCCGCCATCCTTGTCAGTGTCCAACTCCACGTAGAGTCTTGATATTGTTGAGAACTGACTGTATGAGAAGTATCCAATGTCGCCCTCCAAATCCTTGAGTGTGTCCAGACTCTTCAACACCTCGATGATGTTGCTCTCCTTGAGGTCCTTCAATGTGATGCGGCCAATGTCTCGGCCAATGGCGTGCAATATGCGCACAACAACCATTTCGCAATATGATTGTTGGACGCGTGATGAAAGTGTGCGCAGGCCAGCTAGACCTGCATGCCACTCCAGCACCTCCTTGACCAACAACATCAAACTGGCAAAGTCCAGTGATGTGCCCATGGGTGTGATGCACAGACATTCAAACAGTATCTCCTCGTCTTCCAACGCGCTGAGATTGTTCCAGAATGCTGTGAACACCTCGTGATTGACCACCATATGTTTGGCAGTTAATTTGTTGTACAACAACTTGGTGATAACTTGTGGGAAGCTGAACAACTCATTCATAGTCACCTTGAACTCGTCATAATTCTTCAAAGACTTTGTCGTCTGGAATCGTCTACTAATCTTTGACAGTCCAGGTGATGAGCAAGCACCCTCGCCGCCCTCTGAAGATGTTGTTGAGTCCTTACTGTCGCGTAACCTATCAATGCATATATTTCTAATTGATTCATTGATTGATTAATAGGGGAGTGTGTGAGTGATTGTTGAGTAATACAAAATATTGATGGCTGTGATAATGATTTGATCATCACTTATTATTTGTATGGGAGAGTATGGAATGAGGAATATGTTACTTACATCTTCTCATTGTTATCGAAAATGGACATTGAATGTTGATTGATTAAAATTGTTTCCATTTTATAATCAATCAAAGATCTATTACTAATACTATAAACTGTTTCCCGCCTCTTCCTCGCCCAATAATATTGATTGATACTGAATACTAATGATTGATAAACTAAATATATATGTTCCAATTGAAGGGAGTTCTAATGGGAAGGCAACAACAGAAGAGGCAGTGAGATGGAAGAGTTGGAAATGGCTGATTCCAAGATGTGATCACCTGTCCAACCTTGTTAATAATGCTCCATTAAACAGACCACCTTCACCACTAGTATCAACATCATAATCTTCTCTAGCAATATACACTCCTACCTTCCAATGCATTGTCAGTAGTGGCAACACCCTCGCACGCCCACTTATTGCTCATTCAATTCCCCATCCTGCCGCTGACGGGAACGCAATGATATTGATGCTCTCATTAATTACCAGACATATGTTGTTGTTGTTGTGGATATCATGATCCAAGCTGTGGACATGTTACAATCCTCACATACTTCCGTAATATTCTTACATATGTTATGTACATCGACTGTTTGCCATTCAACTTCTCCATCGTCAGTGTTATTATATGTTTGAGTGTGTATTGTGTATGTTTGATTGAATCCAACAGAGTGTGGTTGAGTGTGTAAATGAAGTTGATCGAAAGTGTGTGTATGATTGATGTTAGTGTGAGTGAGCTTGGAGTGGCGATTAGTTCGATCCACCCTAACCCCAACCCTCTCAATCAAACAAACATGTTTGCGAGACATTAGGCAGACTCGTTGTCCATCTACACTGTATTCTTCTCCATCCAAACTCATAAGGTTGATTAATGATGACCAAACAAGAAATGAACCTCGGAGTTGGAATAGTCAATATTATTCATCATGATACCTAGAGATTGATTGTTGGAGCTCCAACCAAGAAGAAGTAATTACTTGTTCCATAACCAAGTCACAAACCATTAGAATGGTCACTTCCAAGATTATACAAACGGCTTGATTGCACATGCAAAGTTTGCATTATTTAAATATCCTTTGGCACATGCACTTACAAGGTTGAGGACCACAACTCCGACCTCCAAATAAAAAATCCCACTGGCGAGATACTTTTATTCCAAACTACTTGGCTTTGTGAGAGGATTGGACCTGGATGCCACCTCGTCCCATCTAGATCCCATCAGTTTTTGATAGATACCCTTGCCGTTTTGTTCACAACAACCCTCAACACTATGTTCCACAACTTTGTTTGTTTGATCAAACACACACAATCCATCAAACACATACATACACACACACACAACAATCATTCATTCTACTACTACCCCTGTTTACTTCTCTCTACCTTGGAGAACACTAACCACACACACACACACACTTAACTCTAAACACAACACTAAACACAACACTCAACACAACTCAACTCAACTCATTCCATTCCTTTCAAAGTTGTTGCCGTTGATAGGTCCAGCCAGCTTCACTCGCGAGTAATCATTAACTTATAAATACAATTAACAACAACAACTACATATACATAAAGCGAAAGAGAGAACGGAGAGCATATCATATAATAGTAGAATAGTGCACAAACAAAGAATTGTATAATATATAATATTTATTAAGAATTGAGTAGTAGTAGATAGACAAGATGAGACTATCAATTTCACAGTGGAGGAGAAATAGTAGTGCGGCAAATCAACAGCCACAACAACAACAACATGGGGACGGTGTCCCCAATACAGAGTCTTGGAGAAAAGGTGCAAGCGACGAAGATGATGCCTCTTCACAGCACAACATAGAACAAGGCGACATGGTGACAATAGAAGAGTTCATCTATTCTCTCAACAGATATGTAGGTTTATGAACATTCATTCATTCAATCATACCCGAAAATGATTTACTGACTTGACTGGATCATTAAACAATATATATAGGAAGCGGACAATGAGAATGTACCAGACAATGAGAATCATTTAATGACAGTGGAGGAGTTTATATCTAGTTGCCGAGAGAATGGAATGCGTAGGGGTCAACAGCGACGAGCTGCTGGTGCTGCTGGGGCCAATGCCTCAGCGCCAACAAATAGTGGCACGGTCGATGATCAGGACCGCTTCAAAGCGGTCAGCAACCAGATGCTCGAAAACAATGACAATGGCGATGAGCCGTTGCTAACCGTCGAGGAGTTTATTTATACGTCGGAGCGAAGAGACAACTCACAAGACCTGTTGACCTTTGGCGAGTTCCTTTCACAGTCCAGTCGAAGATGCCACAATCGAGCCGGCGCCGTGCCAAGGATCACCAATTATATATAGTCTATACATTAGCAGCAACCTGCTGCCCGCGGTCATAATGCCAGACCCTTAGCCAGGTCGTCAGCCGCATCCCACCCCCAACCATACCACGCCAGAGTGTTTCCTTTGGCAAACCATTAGCCACCCAGCAAATTGTATTAATAAATCCACACCGGGTAAATGGACTGATGGGCAGTCCGGCTCAGTTTGAAGTCGTCCCCATCATCATCTCCCGGTAGCGAGTCGCATTGGATATTGTTGTTTGGCGCAAAACCTTTATTAATGAAACAAAGGCAGTTGCCTTGACTGGTTAAATACAAGTGATTGATGGTAATAGTATCGATGCGCTATCAATGACTACCAATCCAGTGGAGAATTGATATTGGTAAGGGCTGGACGTTTGGTTGGCTGGCTGGCTGAGTAAGGTTGTATGGTGGACGAGTGATGATGAGTGAGTGAGTGTGTTGGGTTGTTGTTCATGCCTGCCTATTTGATTGATTGATTGACTGGTTTGAGGTATCCAGTATGTATCCTTTTTTGGTTGTTGTAGCGTTTCAAAAGGGAAACAACTGGAGGTGTTGAGGGAAGGGGAGTTTGGCGTAGCGGTTGTTGGGGGACGGAGGAGGATATGGCGCATTGGCTGGTATGGACGCGGTCCTTTTGGACAACGTTCAAGATCCAAACCCTTTGTTTTAAAGAATAATACACTGTCCACCTTTGAACTTGCTCATCAGACCCTTGAACGGCTTCTTGTCCTTGCCACTTCTTGGCTCCTTGAGGGACTTCTTGATCTCGCGGACCACATCAAAGAAACACTCGTCGACATTGAATCGCTTCTTGGCCGACGTCTCGAGGAAGGGGCAGCCGAAACTCTTGGCCAACTCCTCGCCCTCGCCGTGCGTCACCTCTCTCAGGTTCTCCAAATCACACTTGTTGCCGACCAGTACGATTGGCACCTTCTCGTTGTCCTTTACCCGAATGATCTGATCTCTGACGACGTTGATCTCCTCGAACGACGTTCTCGACGTGACGTCGTAGACGCACAGGAATCCCTGTCCGGTTCTCATATATTGATCGCGCATGGCTGAGTAGTCATCCTGGCCGGCAGTGTCTAGAATGTCCAGTAGACAAGTGTCGTCGTCAACCTGGCATTGTCTGCGATAGCTGTCCTCGATCGTAGGATCGTACTCCTCGATGAAGTGGTTCTGGATGAATTGGATGGTAAGGGCTGACTTGCTGTTTGTTGTTGTTGTATTTTCCGGTCAGTCAGTAAGTTGGTGCTATTGCTAATGATCAGTTGGTGCTTATACATACCCTACACCACCTCCACCCATAACAACCAGTTTATATTCGTTTGCAACTGCTGTGGCCATTATATTCTATCTATATATTATTATATTATTATCTTTCTACTTGATGATGATTGAAAAAGTATAAGTATGTGAATGATTGATTGATTGGTTGATTGAATGGACGAGTTTATGTTGATGGTACAAAGTTGATGAGGAGTAGTATATAAAGGTAATAAATATTATAACAACAAGTGATTGATGGGGATTGATTGATTGATTGATTGAATGAATGTGTAGTAGTAGTAGATTGGTGTGTTATGTGATAGTGAGGGAGTGAATGAGAATGAATGATTGATTGGTGCCAAGTTGCTATCAGCGCGAGGTTGGGGAGCAGAGAATAGCGGACAGAGTGAGGTGGGTAAAGGGAGTGATCAAAAAATTAGCTAAAAAATCAGACAGTGTGGTGGTCCATCGTACCCCTCATCCATCAACAGTGTTGTTGGCAAACACAATCAACTTTGTGTGTGTGTGTTGGTGTATGTGAGTGATTGACCGTATTTGTAAGTGTGTGTTGTGTGACATTGATCAATGATGGTGTCTAACAAGTGACCATTGCTTGTCAGAGCTAAAAAGATTAAACTTACCTTATTAATAATTGACAAGTATGATTGAATGTATGTGTATGAGTGTGTAAATGAGAACCACTGTACAGTATGATTGGTTGATTTAATCAATGGATCGATCAATGTCAAGAGTTTAGTAATGGTTTGAATCAATTAGAGAGTTAGAGAAAGAAGTGTGGTTGATTGATTATTAATATTTATGTACAATGTTTGTATTTGTTGATGTTGTTGTAGTTGATGTTCTGAAGTATGAATGAATGAATATGAAAACATAGATATGATGTTCTATAACAACAACAAAGATAACAAACCAACTTTACTATTATTACACATATATTATTTTTATTTCCAGGCTGAATGGAATTCCTTGATTGTTTTTCTCTGGATGATCACCACAAATAAATCATCTTAGATCACTCAACAAATTTGATCGATTTGTATACCAGAGCACTCACTTTTAATCATTCATACATTTTGATCAAAACCCCTTTGGTAAATTGTGTGTGTTTGTTTATGTGTGTGTGAAGTGATTGATGTGATCAGTTTTGCATCATCTCTGCAGAGAGTGTGCATTGTATGTGACCTCATCCCAAGGGGCGGCGCATCAGAATGAATGAGTGAATGAATGCCAACACAATAACATGTGAGATGGCGCCTCATACTTAACATTTTCATTCATTTAGATAGTAATAGTAGTAGATAGAGACAGAGACAGAGTGAGCCAATCATGGATAGTCCAACAATCACACCGGTTCATACTGCCAAACAAACAAAGGCACCAAAGCCAAAGGCTGAAACTCCAACATCATCCGCCACCACAACAACAACCAAACCAACAACAATATTGACTTCATCTTCTTTGATTGGCGCTGACAATATCCTGTTCAGTTTCGAGAGCGAGAAGGAAAAGCCTCGTAAGAAGGAGGCACCGGTAGTGGTGAAGCCTCCAAAGCCAAAGGTGTGCAAGGTGTGCCAGAAGAAGGGCCACATCGCCAAGGAATGTCCGACGCCAGATATCAATAAGAAGTGTACAAACTGCAATCGCATTGGCCATATCGCCGCCAACTGCAACATTGTCATCCTAAACTTTGCCAAGTATCAGCCGCCCAAGCCTGAGCGACGCGAGAGGAAGCCACGTGACGAGGACTCACACAATGGTGTGGCACATCATGGCGCGGACAGTCCGACCAATGGAGGCATGTCCTCACCCAAGGACAACAAGGACACTCATTCGCCAAAGATGTCCAGTCGCAAGGAGAGGTCAGCTGATCCACCCGCTCCCTCGGCAACCCCAGCCACATCCACGTCTACAACGACAACAACAACTACTACTACTACTACATCAGCCCCATCATCTTTGGCCGCTGCCACTCCAAGCATTGAACAGTTGAAGCTCTCAAAGGAGCTCACATCGCGACAGGTATTCATCACAATCAATGAAGACGCGGACAACACATCACAGGTGGCCGTTGATCCAAAGGCATTGGTTGAGTTTGTACAACGCTCAGCCATCACATCTGTGTGCCTCCCTGTCAAGAGCATGTATGGACAACTGTACTACTCGAGTGAGAAGTACCAGGACCGTGTGTCGACGGCTACCGCAGACACATTGGTACAATGTATCAAAGCACTGCGTGACATTGGCGTGCAGGTCCCATTGTCCATCGCGGTTCAGACCGACGCCATTGCCGCCAGGGAGCATCCCGAGTGGTGCCAAGTCCCATTGGCCACCACAAGCACAAGTGGCGACAGTGATGCAACCACATCCTGCACACAGTGTTGTCTGAGCAATCCAGACTTCCGCAGCTACTTTGTTGCACTATTTGAGGAGCTGCTGGTTAAGATGCGCGAGCTATTTGGTGGAGTAATCGACGGATTCTACTTCACTGGCACTGGAATGGGTCAGCTGCAGAGCTGCCAATGTGTCGCCTGTATAGAGTTGTTGGCCAAGCATGGAGTAGTCGATCGACAGAGTGCGGCGTCAGAGGATTTGGTGCGGGGTATCTATGAAGATGTCGCCAATCAATTCAAAACGTCACTTATCAATCTCATCAGACAGGATCAACAATTACAAACAACCAAGAAGAAGAACAACTCAATCCCTCAGCGCGTCTACTTTGGCTCATCATCACACATAGATAGAGCATCCAATTGTGTGTCCTTGGACTATGACTCTAGAGTGGACTTCTCCACCATATCAAGACACATGCGTAGCGTTCCAGCACTTGGAGTGATCCCATTGATGAATGAAGACGTCCTGTGTCCAGGTCGTACCAGACGCATACCCAAGACCTTTGAGACACTCCTATTCCAATGTCACCAATCCATGATGTTGACAAGTCGTTGTGCACTCAGGTAAGTGTTCTTCAATCAATCAACTCATTCGCTCACTCACTCACTCGACTCGATCAATCAATCAATAATAGCATGCCAATGGATTGCCTGTCATCATCACCTGTACAAAGGGTCGTTGAGAGAGTCTTCAAACAGATGGAGACAAGGGATGTGTATCATAGGAATGCCAAGAGAGTGTGCGATATTGCCGTGTTTGCTCCGCATGATGCCAATGCCATGCATACACTGAGAGCAGTGTCCACATTGCTCGAGGAAGCCCAGTACCAATTTGATATTGTCGATCAGACCATTGAGTTGGACGAGCTCCTCGCCTACAGGTTGGTCATCCTGCCGGATGTCCCATGTCTGGACACAGAGGGCTGGAAGAAGATACAAAAGTTCTCCGAGAGTGGCGCACTCTTGGTCACTGGCGATGCATGTCTCGAGCGTACTACTCGCAAATTCTCATTGCCCGCCAAGGGAATGAGGTACATGAACGCTGCGTCAGACTTTGACACGGTCCAAGTGCCAGAGAAGCCAGCGCCAGTTTCGGGCACCAGCGCCAAGGCTGCAAAGTCCTTGGGAGCCGGACATATCTCGGATGTTGCCGCCACTCCAGGTCGTGACGACGATCAGCTAATAATGGACATCCAGAACCTAACATTGTCCGGTCGATCAATCAAGATTGATGGCAATGGTAGCGCGGACTTTGTATCTCTCTTGAACATGACCGGTGGTTCAGCCGTGTTGTACGCGCGTAGCCAGCGAGTGATCAACTGTGTACATCCACTATTCCGCCAATACTGGCAGCTTGGCAGCGCGACCATTGGCCAGCTCATTCACAGACTGATCAGGATACTGTTGCCCCACCCTATGGTCGCGTTCAAACAACTCCTCGTAGACGGCCGCGCAAGAAACTTGACCACGGTGGTCACACGTCAACATCAGCCAGCGAGGTCCAAGCAGAATCCCGAGGAGACAATCAATCGCTACGTCGTGCACATTGTCAATGCCAATCGATTCACTGTTGGTGCTGACCTGTCGCACGAATGCTATGAAGTGGCAGCCGACACCAAACCTGGTCAGGTCATTGTCAACCTGCCCAAAGATGTCCAGTTGGACTCTGTCAGCTGTGCTGGTGACCTCATCGTCCCCAACAATGAACAATTGACATACAAGGTCAAAGGCAGCACAATCACCATTGACCTACCAGCGCTAACCAAACATTCAATCATACTAATAAACTTCAAGCCATAATAAGGCACCTCAGACATCATCATTCGTTCATTCATTGTCTTGTTCGCTCAAACTTTGAACTTTCATTCCAAGAAGCAACACACTGGATCTCATGATTAATTAATGAGACACAAATGAATCGATGTTATTATTAATCTTTGTACACATAATTAATTAACTCATACAGATAAATATATATATAACCTAGACATGAAAGCTGTTACAGTTGCGACTTGTAACCTCGATCAATGGGCGTTGGACTTTAAAGGCAATCTTGCGAGGATCATTCAATCAATTAAGATTGCAAAGCAGCAAGGGTATGTGAATACGATTGATTGATTGATGATTCATTCAAGTGTACTTACTCAATCAATGAATGAACGATATATAGAGCAAAGTTAAGATTGGGACCAGAGCTAGAGATTACAGGATATGGATGTGAAGATCACTTCTATGAACAGGATACACATCTACACAGCTGGCAATCAATCGCCACTATATTGGAGGGAGATCTAACCAATGACATCATTGTAGACGTTGGTAAGTGTTTGAAATCATCTCTTCGAATACATTAGACATTAAGCTAACTTGATCATGTTGATGAACATACAATAGGTATGCCTGTACTTCACAAGAGTGTTAGATATAATTGTAGAGTGATAATGTATAATAAGAAGATCGTATTGATTGTGCCAAAGAAGGCATTGGCAATGGATGGTAACTACCGTGAGAACAGATGGTTTACACCATGGCTCAAGCCAAGGACCATCGAGACATTCTACCTGCCAGGCTTCATCTTTACTCTGACTGGTCAGGAGTCATGTCCAATCGGAGATGCCATCATATCCACACTAGACACAGCCATTGCCTCAGAGACATGCGAGGAGCTCTTCTTGCCCAACTCGCCTCACATTGAGATGGGTTTGGACGGTGTGGAGATCTTCACCAACGGCTCAGGCTCACATCATCAGCTTCGCAAGCTATGCACTCGTGTCGAGCTGATCAAGTCCGCCACGTCAAAGTCTGGCGGTATCTATCTCTATGCCAATCAGCAAGGATGTGATGGTGGTCGTCTCTACTTTGATGGCTGCTGCATGGTCATGGTCAATGGAGAATGTGTTGCGCAGGGCAGCCAGTTCTCGTTGCGTGATGTCGAGGTGATCACTGCCACCATTGATCTGGACGAGGTCCGATCAGCACGTGCCAGCTTCATGAGCCGTTGCTCACAGGCCACCATGACCAAGGAGTTCCCTCGCGTCCGCTGCCCCATCCAAATGGCCGTAGACGCAAGAGCCGTCCTCCCCCATCTAAGCCCCATCATCCCAGTCAAGTACATTACACCATCCGAGGAGATTGGTTTTGGTCCAGCCTGTTGGCTTTGGGACTATCTGCGCAGGTCTGGTCTCAATGGCTACTTCCTGCCATTGTCTGGCGGTGCCGACAGTGCAGCAACTGCAGCAATCGTTTCGATCATGTGTCAACTTGTTGTCACTGACATTGCCAATGGAGACCAGTGCGTCCTTCAAGATGCCAGACGTATCACTGGCGACAAAGACTACACTCCAAAGGATCCGAGAGAATTTGCCAGCAGGATCTTCTTCACAGCCTACTTGGGCTCGACCAACAGCTCCAAGGAGACAAGAGATCGCGCAGCACTCATTTCAAAGGACGCTGGCGCAACCCACAAAGAGGTGGACATTGACAAAGTCACAGAGGCATTCAATCAAACGTTCGCCACGATCACCACAAAGACACCCAAGTTCAAGGTGCACGGAGGTACCAACCGCGAGAACCTTGCTCTCCAAAATGTGCAGGCCAGATCAAGAATGGTGCTGTCCTATCACTTGGCAACGTTGTTGCTGTGGGAGTCTGGCAGAGACGGCTCACTGCTAGTGCTAGGCAGTGCCAATGTGGATGAGGCACTGCGTGGATACATGACCAAGTATGATTGCTCGAGCGCAGACATCAATCCAATTGGAGGCATCTCAAAGACAGACTTGAAGTTGTTCCTCGAGTGGGCAGGCAAGAACCGCAATCTGCCATCACTGCTCCAGGTCATCACAGCTACACCCACAGCAGAGTTGGAGCCAACTACAGCCGACTATGTTCAATCGGATGAAGCAGACATGGGCATGAGCTACCAGGAGTTGAGCGTGTTTGGACGTTTGCGCAAGATCAATCGTTGTGGACCCGTTACAATGTTTGAGCGATTGGTCGCAGAGTGGTCACACCTCACACCCAACGTCGTTGCCGAGAAGGTCAAGAGATTCTTCTACTACTACGCCATCAACAGACATAAGATGACCACGATCACACCGGCCTACCATGCCGAGGCCTACTCTCCCGATGACAATCGTTATGATCATCGACCATTCCTCTACAACACCAAGTGGGATACACAATTCAAAGTGATTGATGAGCTTGTCGAGAGATACAATCAACACAAGGCAAACAACACCACTGCCCCAGCTACTACCTCAAGCTCAACAACAACCAATGTTCTCCAGGTCAACTTGTAAATGTCCAATGTCTATCCACTAATCATCCTTGCTCAGTCCAGTCCAGTATAGTTCAGTCCAGTCCAGTCAATCATTTGGATAAATACCTTAATTTATTCCTACTTTGTGTAGACACAAACAAACAAGGTATACATACTTGTTACAAATACAATACAATTTGATTCGGATAATAAATACAATATCTGTTGTTACAGCTTGGCAAGTAGACCACCATCTTCTTTGGACTTTTTGTTGCTAGAGTAGAGCAACAACATACCATAGTCTCTTGGATCGTTAAAGAATGGACGATGTCTATACTCTTGAATCTTGGCCTCATCCTCTTCACAACTAACACAAAAGTGCATCAAGAATGGCAAACTCTTGAGACCAGGTTGCAATGGGAAGAATCTTTCGACCGGGTCAGTCTTTGAGAATCCTGCAAACAAGTACTCAATGCCCATCTATACAATGATTGATTGATTGAGTGAGTTTGTGATCACTAAACTTGGATATTGATCAAACTTACACTATGGCACTCATTGTGAATTGTCTTTAACAACTCGGTTAACAAGGGGTAGTCGTTTCCTTGTTCATTGGTATAACATCCAAAGAGTTGATAGAAGTTACTGGCACTCATTGGTACTCCATCCCTCTGCATATCCACCAACTTTGAAACCTTATTCTGGTCCCATATCGATATTGACGCTTCAATAACTCTTTGATCATCACCTATTTTGTTGGATATTATCAAGTTAGTGATTGATTGGATGAATGATTGAATGATTGAATGATTGATTGAATTGGTACAAACATTTATATTGAGCAAAGTATGTATATCTCCAGAACTTGTTGAGTAGGAGGTCTTCCATTTCAATGGGTACCATCTCGTATGATTTGAAATATTCCTTGAACTTCTCGATAACAATATCTGGATTTCGCTCCTTCCATATTGTAACTTTGGGATTACTCTTGGAATCCATAACGACGATAGGTGCTGATACCTTCCATGCATGTTGTACTTGTTCCACCATCTGTTTCATTACACTATTATTATAATATGTGCTCATATTTCCATTATGTATTGCTGTCGATGTATATAATAATGGACGTAGTACTTGATTGTCCAGATAGACTTCAGTGACCATGTCTGTCAGCCTCTTCAAAACTCTGCCACGTCTATATCTTGGATCGACAACGGCATCAAATGGATAATATACAACTCTCTCCTCGCCATTGACTCTCAATCTCTTCTCCGATATACATATTCCTCCAATCACTCTCTGAGTCTGGCAATCCTCTGCCACCCATATATTTCCATTCTGGGTCATGCTCCTCCTCAATGAATAATCTTTTTTTGATTGGAATTATTCCAATTGGATAATATTAATTGTTAATAATAATTCATTTATGATTGATTGATTAGGACTTACCATCACATTTACTATATGCTTGGAGACCGAGGAAGTCGCAGTTGACTGGGAGTCGACAGAGTTTCGATAACCAATTCTTGTCCTTGCTTTGGTATTCGCGAAGAACGAATGTTTCGTCCATCCTCAATGGTAGTGCTGTCATTGTTGTTGCTGTTGTTGTGTTTTAAGTATAATAATAATAACTATAGTTGCCTCAAAATAATAAGTTATAATGGTTGTTGGACTCTCCCATTAATGTTCGTTCCAGTTCTATTTCGTTAAGTTTATCCTTGTTTGATGGATGGATGGCATTGCTAACAATCACAAACTATTGAGCGTTGCGTCTCTTCAAACAATAACCGGGATTGTGTGAGTGTGATGTGATATTATTATTATTAATGCTATAAAGTCATTCATAATTGCTTAATGTAGTAGTATGTTAACTACAAATCATTCCAGGATATATTGGCAACACTTGGAAGGGTAGAGTTGGGAGATTGGAATTGTGGACGATATGTGAAGCCATTATCACATTGGAAAAGGTATCAATCATATATTATATTGTGTGGATAAGTATAAGTATGATATGGATAAGGGATAGGGACATGGAGTATGTAGGTAGGTAGGTAGGGTAGATGACATCACCTAACAAATATTCTTACTCTCATTCAATCAATCAATCAATCAACAATCAGTCAATCCATCATCATCATCATCTTTATCATCATCAATCCCCTACCGGTAATACTAATTGGATGTTGTTGACAATTAATTCAAGTATCACTCGCAGGTGATGATGGTGGTGATAATGTGCGAATGAGTATGTGGTACAGATTGTTGGCTCGTGTGATCCCACTACTCATCCAACACACACACACACACACTTAAACAATCACACACTTGATCAAACCTTTGGAATGAAGTGATCTTGATAATCAATCCATCACTCTACAATGCTTAATTCATTCTTGACTTTAGTGAAGATCAGTTTACTACTTACTCTGAATGTGATCATGTGAGTTAGGTCTCGTCCATCCAACAACAACACAAAAGAATATGGCTTTGGCAACTTGTGTTTGTCATGGCCATGTCAATCGCAATCTTATCTCTCTCTATTTACATCTGCAGCTTGTTGGAACATTGTGTCAACCTAAAGTGATCAGTGGTGTCCTCATCCAGTCCTTTCTGTTTTGATGGAAGTTCGTCAGAATCACAAAAAAGTGAATAAATTTAAATCTTTTTTTCAATTCCATTCACACGGTGTTGGCGGAGGACTTTGCCCACTCGTCCCTCTTGTGCGAGAATGTTGCCATTCGTCATTGATTCAACACAGGTCATTTCGGATCCCTCTTAGACTAGTTCCTTACGCAATCCAAAGTCACAATGGTATGATCAGACTATAGCCATCAATCCATCATCATCATCCGTCGATCAGATAGGAAACGGATGTGACACCTTGAGGATGCGAACGAGCGATGTTACAGCAGAAGATAGAATGAACAGGACACTTACACAAGTCAATCCAATCATACAGCCAATCCACGAATTCCAGGTTGTTGGTCGTCACGTCCCAACTGAGCGTGAGGCTCACCCAAAGCTCTTCAGAATGAGACTCTTTGCTAAGACCTCTGTTCACGCCAAGAGCAGATTCTGGTACTTCTTGTCCAAGATCCAAAAGATGAAGAAGGCCACCGGTGAGATCCTCAACGTCACTGAGGTATGAATCAACAACAGAGGAGGCGAAATAACAGGTCATACAGATGGGATTAACATTGTCATTGTCTACTATTTAGATCTTCGAGGAGAAGCCACAGCAGATCAAGAACTTTGGTATCTTCATTAGATACAACTCCAGATCTGGTACCCACAACATCTACAAGGAGTACCGTGATGTCACCCGTGTTGGTGCTGTCGCCCAGATGTGTATGTATCAATCAACAGCTCATCATAGCGATCGGTCGATCATTCATTAGCAAGCAGCAGGGTGCAACAAAGCGACATCATGGCGGTACACAGGTGATGGATGTTATTCGACTTCTTGCGATACGTCATTGTGAATGAACATGTTGGATTATAGTGTACCCCCTGCTTGCGAATGAATGAATGAACGAGCGATCAAGAATAAGAACATAATGTCTGACATCAATTCAATTTATAACAAACAATAGACGACGAGATGGCCTCCCGTCACTCTGCCAGAGAGAAGACCATCCACATCATTGAGATCAAGGAGGTCGCTGCTGCCCAGACCCGCCGCACCAACACCAAGCAGTTCCATGACTCCAAGATCAGATTCCCACTCACTCACCGTGTTCCAAAGAGATTGCCCCAGTTCAAGGCTACCTTCAAGGCCACCAGACCCAAGACCTTCTAAATAGAGCGTGTTAGTGTTTGCGATTCTCGTCCTTTACAGTTTGTTGTTGAGACATATATTGGATGAAATAAACTTATAATATATAATCAAACTCCAGTGTTTATTATTACATTCATTCATTCATTCGTTCATTCAATGTTTGATTGAATGGAAATGTAATGATGGGGTTGTCCCCGGATGAGCCAACAACAACAGGTAAGTTGAGTTGCCAGGGAACCATAATATGATTATGTCAAGGTTGACATCTTCGCTTGGTTTGAAGTATTCAAGCTGTGTGACAGGGTTGTTGATCAATCAATCCCTGGTTGACAACACTCGTGTGAAAGAAAACTCTGTGGCATTTTAACTATTATTTTTTTAATAAACTTTGAAGACGACTGACCAGTTAAAATATCATTGACATTCATCAACTAACAAGTTGTACCCTCAAATATACACCATTATTTATTCTTTATCTATATTACACCCTCAACTAACTTATTATTATTATTATACACTTCACTTATTTATATTCACTACAAGTATGTATTAATCATTATCATACATCAACCATTGACTTGATGTCAATCAACTATTGTCTAGCTCATGAATGAACCAAAGACGAAACATAACAAGACGCGTGTGTGTGTTTGGGGTTGAGAGAATGAATCCTGGGATATGATATCCAAAAAACTATTTATTTTTAATTTGTTTTCATATCTTTGTTAATTTTTTTGATGTGGAACTCTCCTCCACTCTCTCTTGCCAGGCCTTCCTTCCCCACACGCACTCTCATTCTCTCTCTGTCTCTGTTGCTGTCACTCATCACCCAGACACTATCACTCACTCTCACTGCTGCACTGCTCTGCATTGACTGACAAGTTTGTTACATCAACATCATATCTAACACTCACTCATTTACTCTTATTTATATATTATAACAGGTTGTTGATATAATATTAAATATATATATATATATAAAATGGTCTCTGCATTTGAAGATCACGTGGCTGCTGTCACTAGAAACTACTACGTCAACCCACGTCTCGACTACAGAACCGTGACTGGTGTCAACGGTCCATTGGTCATTCTCGAGAACATCAAGGTATGTTTCTTCAACCAACTGTCAATTCGAATGATTGATTGATTGTGTGATGCCATCAATGGTGATCATAATTATCTAACATAACGTTCATCATCACTCACTCAATCACATCAATCATACGACATCAATCAATCACATTGAATCGATCAACCAATCAAACAATCAACAACTTGAATATATGATATTACTTTAACATTTGGATAATATAGGGACCAAAGTTCTCAGAGATTGTCACTTTGACTTTGGGCGATGGCACTCAGAGAAAGGGACAGGTGCTGGAGATCAGTGGCAAGAGAGCCGTCGTACAGGTGTTCGAGGGTACCATCGGTATCGATGCCAAGCACACCCGTTGTGAGTTCTCTGGTGACATTCTCAAGATGCCAGTCAGTGAGGACTCTTTGGGCCGTATCTTCAACGGTTCCGGTAGACCAGTCGACAAGGGTCCACCCGTCCTTGCCGAGGACTACCTGGATATCCAGGGTCAGCCAATCAACCCATCCGTCAGAGTGTACCCAAGAGAGATGATTCAAACCGGTATCTCTGCCATCGACACCATGAACTCCGTGGCTCGTGGCCAGAAGATTCCAATTTTCTCTGCTGCCGGTCTTCCACATAATGAGGTATGTTCATTTGCAATGATTGATTCGTTAATTGATTGAGCCTCGTCATCTAACAATCTCCCTTCTCAATCTTCTTCTACTCTACCTTCTCCTCTCTCCCTTGCTTCCATCAACTTCCAAAAGATTGCCGCCCAAATCTGTCGTCAAGCAGGTCTGGTCAAGAGATCTGGAAAGGGTGTCAACGACGACCATGATGACAACTTTGCCATTGTGTTCGCAGCTATGGGTGTTAACATGGAGACTGCCTCCTTCTTCAAGAGAGACTTTGAGGAGTCTGGTTCAATGGAGAGAACCACCCTGTTCCTCAACTTGGCCGATCACCCAACGATCGAGCGTATCATTACCCCACGTCTGGCCCTGACCACCGCCGAGTACTTGGCCTACCAGTGCGAGAAGCACGTGTTGGTCATCTTGACTGACATGTCGTCGTACGCCGACGCTCTTCGTGAGGTGTCTGCCGCCCGTGAGGAGGTGCCAGGTCGTCGTGGTTACCCAGGTTACATGTATACTGATCTTTCCACCATCTACGAGCGTGCCGGACGTATCGCTGGCCGTAACGGATCGATCACTCAGATCCCTATCTTGACAATGCCCAACGACGATATTACCCATCCAATCCCCGATCTGACTGGATACATTACAGAGGGACAGATCTACGTCGATCGTCAGATCAACAACAGACAGATCTACCCACCCATCAACGTGCTGCCATCGCTGTCTCGTCTAATGAAGTCGGCTATCGGTGACGACATGACCCGTGGCGACCACTCTGAGGTCTCCAACCAGATGTATGCCAACTACGCCATCGGCAAGGATGTCCAGGCCATGAAGGCCGTCGTCGGAGAGGAGGCTCTTTCCTCGGAGGACAAGCTGTACCTGGAGTTCTTGGAGAAGTTCGAGGGCAAATTCATCCAGCAGAATCACTACGACAACAGAGACATCTTTACCAGTTTGGAGATTGGTTGGTCGTTGCTGCGTACCTTCCCACCCACCCTGCTCAAGCGTATCACCGACAAGACCATCAAGGAGTACTATTCACGTCAAGGCAGTGACAAGGGTACCGTCGACAGCTCATAAGCAGTTGTCCTCAGCGGTCCTTCTTCGTCCACAATGACCAGTCCGACTCCCTCTCTTGACCCGTAGCCCGTCCAAGCATGCTTCATGGACCATGTTCCACAAACTATATTAATAAGTACAACTCTCAAACACCTTTATATCTCCCTCACCTTATGACAATAAAATACCATTATTATACAATAACCTTCATTCATTCTATCTATCTATTATTCAATCAATCAATCTTCCGATAATGGTTACACACACAACGGGTGTGGTTCACACTCGTGCTGGGCCACTGATCACTTTTGGCGAGCCGATCGTCAGATATTTGTGTTGGAATCACAAGGACCTTGTGTGTTGTGAGTATGAGGTGCAAGGTGGAGATAGATGGATGTGGTTTGGAGATGGATGGATTGATGAGGTCATACTGATGGGCATCACCTGATGTAAGCTGGTCTTTTATTATTCATTGGCACAAGATAGATTGATGGTTGGTGATGTATGTATGTATCACCTACAACTTTAGATATTTATGTATATATTTGTCCTTCCTTCTCGTCGTCATTCTAGATATTCCTTCTTAATTCCTTTACTATGGGTACATTTAACAAGACACAGAATGATGGATGGGCGGATGGACCTGTGTTTCATCATAAGTCATTGTTATTGGTCAATCACCCTCAATCAATCATACATCTTTCCAAGAGATAATATATAAATATATACACTAATATATGGAACAATACTTAAAATATGTTGGACTCGAGTCCTATGCCAACCTGTTGTCAGATAATGGTAAGTGGCACTAATCACATCCAGACCCTCAACCCTAACCCTTACCCTCGACCCTCACTTCCACTCATTCCAGGTTACGATGATCCTGACCTTCTGTCTGAGCTTACAGAGGAGGAGTTGATTGCCATTGGTGTAAAGAGGGGACATGCCAAGAGAGCATTTATTAAGGCAAGAGAGATAACTGCAAATGCAGCATCATCTTCCAACTCTTCACCTGCTCCAATGTCACCTGTTATTGTATCCTCCCCATCTTCCACACCACCTTCAAAGTCAAAGGTGACTATTGGTCGCAAGGGCGCCGAGGAGTCTGATGATGAGGATGACGATACCTCTGGAAGCGTCGGATCATACGATGGCCCACGTCTCCAGAGCAAGGTGCTCTACGAGGGCTTCCTCCAGAAGAAGGGTAATGAGGGATTCTTTGGCTCAAAGGTCTGGGCCAAGCGTTACTTCAAGATCTTTGAGGAGGGCCGCATGGCATACTACAAGCAGCAGAATGATGTCTCACCAATCAATGTGATTGAGTTGCGTGGCGCACTCGCCTGCGAGGACTTTGATGGCAAGCAGTTGGCCTTCAAGATATCGATGAAGACAAGTGCTCGTGTCTACTACTTGCTCGCACCATCCAGTGATGCCAAGGCCAAGTGGATTAGCACCACCCGCCAGCTCATCACACCACCAGTCACACCAAAGAAGTTGGACCCACTTGCCCCACGTCCATACATCCAGCATCAGCAGGAGGCTCCACAGTGTGCCAGCACTCGCTTTGACACTGCCGCTTCATGGGAGGTTGCTGAGCGCGCTGCCAAGGAGGACAGCACCCGCATCTACATCCACACCAACGGTGCCACCTACGTCGAGGAGACACGCAAGCTCACCATCACAGAGTCTGGCGGACGCACCTGGGTGCGCCAGCTTCCACGCGACCTCGATGACAAGTCGGTCCACTTCTTCTCTTACACCGACTCCAACGCCTTCGTCAGCGAGCAGACCTACCATCACGACGAGATCACCCAGCAGAAGTTGTTGGAGAAGTTGATTGGCAAGACCATCGAGGTGTCAGTGCCCCGTGATCGTCAATTTGGCGAGCCACACACATTCAAGGGTGAGGTCCAGTACATCCCCAAGCAAGGCAGATATGCCCTGGTCAATGCCGAGACCAACAATGTTCACTTCTTGGATGCCGACGAGGGTATCTCATTCAACCTTTTGGACAATGTATTGGAGGATGGTGCATTCCGCCCATCATCGCTCGAGTGGCGCGTGGTCTCAGACAAGTTGGAGCATCTCTACAAGTTGTCTTACTCATCCACCAAGCAGTTGTTGGACTGGTATGCTAGCTATGTGCTGATTGTCAACCCTCGCGAGAGTGAAGTTGAGTTCAGAGGATGGTACAACGTGAAGAATGACTCTGGCAAGTCCTTCAAGGACTGCAACCTCGTCTTGGTCCAGGAGCCAGTCGACCCAGTCAAGGTGGTCGAGGAGAAGTCAGACTCTGGTTTGGACATCGCCCTCCCCATCCCCAAGGTAGGAGGTTTGTTCAAGTTGGGCAAGCTCCCAATCCCAGGTTTTGGCAGCTCAGCTCCCGCACCAGAGGTTCCAGAGAAGCGTGTCTACAGGTACACTTATGATCATAAGACTGATCTGGTCGATCAGGAGACCAAGCAGTTGTGCTTCGTGTCCACCAAGTTGCCAGTCAAGTCCGTGGACTACATCACATTCGACACTCCCAAGTACACCAAGTACACCAACACATCCAAGGAGCACGGCACCGCCGCATCCAACGGTCGCGTCGACTCATCGCTCATCATCAACTGGCAGAAGCCATTCGCTTTGCCCGCTGGTTCTGTCACCCTTCGTCGCCAGTCCAAGGATGCCTTTGGCGCCGACATTGTCAACACCTTCTCTCTTGCACACTACAACCCCACCGACGTTATCATCGTGCCCTTGCAGCCACTGGGCAAGGTCAGCGCCGCCAGGAAGCAAACAGGATTCAACTTTGACATTGACAATATGTTCATCGTAGAGACGTTCGAGATCCGCGTTGTCAATGGCCGCGAGGAGCCAATCAAGGTGATTGTCGAGGAGTCATTCTATCGTTGCGAGCACTTTGAGATCTCGTACGAGTCCGAGAGACACACAGCACATCCATCACATCCACGCAAGGTACAATGGACACTGTCCATCCCACCACTCGACTCGACCACCATCAACTACTCCGTCTTCTACTCAGGACTCAACCTGCCAGACTCTGCACTTCCCAAGAAGGATGCTGCAACTCCAAGCACAACCACCCAGAAGAAATAAATTGTTCCACTTGCGAGCAAGTCATCACCAACCGATCCTTTGAAGCTTGTAATTATTATTTACATTTGAATGGTAGTACATCTATTCTGTGCGTCCTTGGCACGCTTGGCATCCAAGATGGTCTTGGCTAAACTGCCACTGGAGCATGCTTGTTTGATGAATGGATGTTTGAGAAGTACATGTGCGTCTGGTCTGTTCTCTGGATCTCTATCAAGACACCTCTTAACAAAGTCCTTAAAGTCGCTTGACCATATATCTGGCTCCTTCAAGTCAGGAATTCCCTTGGTAGATATCAGGAACAATGCACGTAGATGTGGAAGTGACATATAAGGTGGTTCAGACTCGGCCATCTCCATTGCCATGATTCCAAGACTCCATATATCGACCTTTCTATCATAGTTCTGGCCTCTAATGAGTTCAGGTGACATCCAATATGGTGTTCCAACAATAGTCATTCTTTTCTGTTTGCTCTTTGTCAACTGTGCGGCATAACCAAAGTCAGCCAACTTGACTGATCCATCTGATCCCAACAATACATTATCACTCTTAATATCTCTATGTATCCTATACTGGCTATGAATGTATGCCAATCCTTTCAAAGTCTAAGGTAATCATCCATGTTAGTATATTTGTATGATAAGGTTGACTGTCTGGAAACATACCTCTTGACAAATATAGGCTATCTGTGACTCAAGGAGTTTGACCGTAGCAAACTGATCGAGTACCTCGGTTAGACATCCTCCGCCCATGTACTCCATGGCAACCCATAGTGAGTCTCCTACAAGGTAGCTATCAATATAGTCAATGATGTTTGGATGCTTGCATGACTTGAGTATTCCAATTTCAGTTACTAACAACTTCATATTATGTTGAGTGAGTGGCATCTTTTTGATTGCTGCCTTGGTACCAGTCTTTTGTCTCGTGACAACAAACACCTCTCCGGCAGCACCCTCCCCAATCTTTGTATTAATATCACTATACATCTTTGTTGGATCATCCTTACTGATCAAGTCAACTTCATAGTTAAAGTCTAAGTTAGTCTATGTATCAAGTGGTTGATTTTTTGATTGATTGATACATACTCAATGAGAAGTTGGATTCATCAGGAACACTGAAGTTATTGATGTCATAATCAAAGTCTCCGTAGAGGTTGGACTCTTCTTCGATACATCCAAGGGTCGAGGGTTTGCGACTTGGTGCTTGGATCACTGGTAGTTGATTGGAACTTAGATGGAAATCCAGGACATCTAGGACTGCTTGGGGTTGGTCCACAACTTCCTCCTTTGTAATACCAGATGCCTTTAGAACAATCTCCCATTCCTTTGGAAGACCCTCGAATCCAGTAACCGAGTTATAGTCTACATGTACATTATGTTTGACATTGAATGGTAGTCCTACCTCTGGCTTCTTCTCTATAAGATTGGTACATGGGTGTTAAATCACTGGTTGGAGTATAAAGCAATGACATAGACACATACTATTGTTAAATCTTGTAAAGATATGATAGAAGAAACCTTTCTTCTCCTCTTCTTTCTTCTCTGGGTGATGGTGAATATGTTGAACTGGTGGAGATGGAGGTGATATACGATTAGGTGTAATGAATGGTGAATGTTGAGGATGTGGAGGCGATGGTGTCTTGGTCCTGTGCGAGGCCATTGGTGTAGGAGGAGTAGGGGTGGATGGCTTGGGTGAAACAGGTACTGGTGTTGTAATATATTGTGAAGGTTTGGATTGAATATGAGGTAGTGGTCTGGGTGGAGCTGGTGATGATGATTGATAACTGGTCTCAATATAGTCGTTAAAGACTTGTTTCTTGGGAACAGGATGTCTTGGTCTTGTCTGAGGTGATGGGGTCTTGGACAATGTAGTTGGTATTGGTGTTGGCTTTACAACGACTGTAGTCTCATTGTAAAAGTTATGGTTGTTGATATTGTTACAGGGTTTCCTCAGGGTGGATGTAGTAGCACCATGTTGGAATGTAGGAATGGGTGCTCTAGTATGCTTTCTCATTGTGGAGGGAGATAGGTCAGAGTCTGATCTCTCAAACTTCTCTCTAATACTATTGACCTTGCCACAATATTGACCATAATGTCCATAATCAACTACTAGATATTGAATCAAATATTAATATTTGACATGTCAATCAATCAATTTATCCATCATACATACCTTCCATTCTTCTATAATTAAATAGTTATTGTAATAATTATTGATTGATGATGAAGTTGTTCCAAAGAAATCAAGCAATGACTGGGTTTGGTAATGAGTTGAAATGATGTATCGATGTAGTGAGGGGGCTTGGGAGGCAATCACGATCACTCTGTTGTCACGCGCAATCCTACCTATCACAATCAATCAATCGATTAATCAAATTGGAGAGAGGACAGGTATAGCAATAGCGATGTTGGGTGCACTTAATGGTAATAATAAATATTAATAATAATTGAATATTATTTAAAATAGTTGGTTTGGTTGATAGAGATGAGGGCAAAGAGATAGAGAGATAATGAAACTTGGATTGAGTGATGTACGTATGTCTGGTCCACACTTCAAGATGGACGCGGCATATGTGTGAGTAAGTAAGGGAAGGTAGTGGGGGTGGTACCAGACTAGATGGAAGAAGGTACCTACCCTGTGACTTGATAGATGGTTGTTAATCATCGATCACATGAGCCTACTATTTATAAATAGCAAGTCTGTGTGTGAGTGTGTGATTGATAGAGTGTGAGTTTGTGATCAGACACTCGGATCACCCAATCAATCAAATAGAGTTATATCCATTGATTCATTCATACACATACCATCACACACACTCTGATGATCATCAAACATACACATAAATACAACAACAACTTCAACTTTGGAATTGATCGAATGACGATAATTATTATTTGATTGGATTATAAATATAATTCTCACAGTGTGGAGTTGAGTTGGAGTGTAGTGTAGTGCACTACTGGTGATACATCAAGGGTAGGTGACGTGCGGCTAATGTATAATAGCCAGTGATCCAAGGATACATTGGATGTAAGTTCATTCCATCACATCTGTCTATTACCTTACTACATTGTGATTGATGCTAAATGTTGACTTGACGATCGAATCATTGACCACCGACAATCGGTTATTTATATCATCAACTTGATCAACTTGAATTAATATCCCAGACGTCATTGTTGAGAGTGGTTCCAAAGGTGAACGTCAGTTGATCAGATTGTTTGATTGATTGTTCAGATCTGAAGGTCAGTGAGTCAGTAAGTAGTAGATTATATTTAGAACACTAATGATCAATCCATACTTGATACATGCTCAATCGATCATCATGATCATCACTATTATATTAGTGAATCTTTATTCTCGAGTGGACGATACTGCTGTTGCTGTAGTGGCAGTGTCTGTGGTGACTGTGACAATGGTTGCGATGATGACTGTTGTTGTTCATCCGATGAATGCTGTAGATCAAGTACAGGTATCAGTAGTACAGCTGATCCACTCTCCTGAACTTGTTGGGTTGTTGGCTGGATGTCTACCTCCTGAGCCTGACCATCCTTGTTGTTGTTATCATTATCCTTCTCCTTCTCCTTCTCCTTCTCCTCCTTGTCCTTGTTGTTGTCATCATCATTGTACTTGTCATTGTTATCAAACTCTGATTCTTCCTTTTGTGGATATGGTGATGTAATCCTCTCAAAGTACTTTGATGCATTCTCCATCAGTTCATTGATCTCCCAAACTGACAGCAGTGACAGACATGTCTGGAATGTGACCAAGAAGTATCCTTGCATCTTTGAGCTCAGTGACTCTTCAATAAAGTCCTATTTGGTTCGATTGAAGATTGGTGGAGTGAGTAAGGATGTCTGATTGTACTGAGGACGGACCAACATACCTGCAAGAACATGGCCTCCGAGTACATGTTGGGTATCTTGGCTTTAATAACTACAAATGTGAACAGTGGAAGGAGATCGTCTGCACCTCTATTATTGATTGAATTGAATGATATGGTAGGCCATGTGTTAGTGATTGATTGAGTGAGAGGGATTGTTCCATTAGAGTTACTTACAGTACTAAGCTATCGGGCTTATCCTTCTTCCTGTCCCAGAATGATTTGATTGCCTCACAGATGGCATCGGATGTGTCGATGAGACATTGGACCTTCTCACTTGGTGCGCGATAGGTGTGCAGCTTCTTGAGGTTGTCGATGGCGTCCTGGTAGGGGACGGTCAGCTGGCCGTCCACCTGGTCAATCAGCCAGAACTTCTTTGGTATCGACAAATGCAGTGGCGTGAGCGTGAGGAATTGCTGAGCCTTGTTGTTGTGCTCCTCGTCCTCCTGTGAATACTTCTTGGTGTACTGCTCGAACACGTCAAAGTAGATGTGACCAAACAGCGCCGTCTCGACACCAAGACGACAGTGCAGCAGTGACTGTTCCGACTTTGACAGGATGGGCAAACGATTGATCAACAACTGTGAGAATTCATGCAGTACATCATCGACCATTGTCTTGAGTTGCTTGATACTATCTTCGTCCTTGACACCAATCTCTGCCACCTTTCTTCTGATCGTCTCTATTCTCTCGGCAAACAGCATGCCAGTCTCAAACTCTGGTTGATTCAGTATGACTGATATATACTTTATCACCTCATCCTTATTGTCCACATTCTTTGTTATCTGTTTATATGTCTTGCGTTGAGGGTCCTATTATATTGATTGATTGATTGAGTGAGTGGAATAATACCAAATAGTGATCATTATATGTTAACGTACGAATATATCATCAAAGAATGATTGTGATGATGTGTTCTTTCTCATGGCGGCCGATATTGTAGCATTATGTTGCTTCTGCTTCATTTGTTGTTGCTCTTCCTGCTTCTTTTGCTTCAACTCCAAGATCTTGAACTGCTGTTCTATCTCTTCCACATCTGGCTCATCACTAACAATGAATGAATGATTGAATGAGTGGACAGTTAGTATTGACCAGGTCCTGGATAGTTGAGCGTGGAGATAGTAGATTGCAACATACTATTTGACCAGATTATGTTTGGACTCTGGTTGACTAATCTCTAGAATCTGGTTGATCATCTCCATCTCTTTCTCTTGGTCAAAGTTTAGAGTGTGTGGCCCGATGACTACGATCCACATGATGGTCTGCTTGGGATCGTCAGACCAGAGGAAGTGTGACAGGGAGTTGTTGTGACTAACAAGACGCACGCCAAATCGGAAGCTGTTGGTCTCGTCAATGAAGCGAATGTCAATGTGCAGCTTCAGTTGGCGCAGGTCAATCACATCGATCGGTTCCAAATCCTTGCTGATGTGATTGAACAATAGATGCTCGCGCAGTATGAACCAGCGTCGATCGTTAAGTGTGCCTCTCTGCTTGCCCATGTCGACGACATTATAATAGAGTAGGCCTTCTTTTGTGATCTTGGCGACAGGCTTCTCTGGTGCGCCTGTTGTGAGCGAGTCTGATACCACGGTGGAGGGGACGGGTGGTGCAGTGCCAGTCAGTCTAAACTGTTTCTGGAAGTCAATGCCATTGGCATGCTTCTGATAGTTCGAATAGATGTTCTGGTATCGTTCATTCTTGTTGTTGTTGTTGCTGCTGTTGTTGCCAGCACCGCCACGATTGTTGTTGATGTTGTTGTTGTTGTTGTTACTGTTTGAGCGGGATGGGCCAGTGTCGTTGCCACCTGCGTTCATCATCTTGGCACCAAACGCTGCGGATGAACTCTTCGGTTCGTAATCATCGTCACCAAGCTTCTGATCAATCATCTCAATGTACTGTTTGATAGAGTCGATTATTGATGTTGAGTGTTGCTCAATCTCTTGTCTGATTGACTGCTGCTGACTGCCATTGTTGCTGCTGCTGTTGCTGCCACTGCTGGTCAGCTTGGGTGAAGGTGTAGTTGTGTTTGATGAAGACAGAGTGTCTCTTCTTGGAGGGGGAGGTGGAGCCAATCCACTTGATGCAGATGCCGATGCAGATGACGATGATGATGTTTGGTTACTACCAACAGATGACTGTGTTGGTGTGGTCGGTTGTTGGTAGTAATATCCAGTCTGTTGTTGTTGTTGCTTCAAGTACTGAGGCTGCTGTTGTTGTACCTGTTGCTGTGTTAGAGGTGCTGTTGCTGCTTGTTGAGGCTGCTGTCGCTGTGGCTGTTGCTGACTATGCATCACAGAGGTGTATGATGGTGGAGGGAATGTTGGTATTTGAGGCTGTTGTTGGTAGTTATAGTAGGGGTAGGCAGGCTGGTTTGATTGTACATTGGAGAATGGATAGGCGTACTGCATGATGTTGTTGTTCACCGGTGAGTATTGATTGTTGGCATACATGGGTGGAGTAGTCACTGGATTGTTCAGCTGGAATGGTGTGGCAGCAGCAACAGGATTATATCCAACTTGAGTGAATGCTTGCTGTATAGGTGACATGGTCGCAGGGTAACCCTGACCCTGCATCACTTGAGGTGAGTATACTGGTTGTTGTAACTGTTGCTGCTGAGGAAATAGAGACTGTTGTTGATATAGTGAATGTTGCTGCTGTTGCATGGGATAGAGAGGTGCCTGTAGCTGTGGTTGCATGGATTGTTGTTGGTAAAGTTGTTGCTGTTGCTGCTGTTGTAGTTGTTGTTGAAGCAATGATGGCGATGGTTTATCTGGAGTCGCTACCTTTGTGGATGTTAGAGTTGGTGTCGAGTCTTTGGGTGTCGATGCTCTAGGTGCATTTGCGGCGACTGACAAGTTAGCTGGTGAAGGAGCCATCACATTGAAGTCATCGTCTATTGAGTAGTTGGGTACGAGTGACTGCAGATATGACTGCTGAGTGATAGGTGTTGTACCACCCGCTTGGCTCTGATATGATAGATTGGATAGTCAGTCGGTCAGTCAGTCAATCGTTCATAGCATGTTAGATCCTGTCCAAACACTAGTTTACCATTGTTGTTTGATTATAATTATTGAATCTAACTCTTGTAAGTAATATCAGCAGAATATATATGTGTGTGTATGTGTGTCGACCTGGTGAGATGTGATGAATGAATGAATTGATTGATTGATTGATGAAGAGTGAGAGTAGTGATGTGGGGAACAGCCCTAAACTAACAATTAGTGCAATATCCTCTTTGGAGGGGTGAGAGTGGGATTCCGAACCAAGTGTTTAGATTGAGTGAAGGCGAAGACATCTTGGAGTCCCAAGAATTCAGATTCTTGAAGAACTATTTAATTAACCAGAGATAGAGAGAGAATATATTTTGAACGTAGTATACATAAGGGTTTATTAATAATAATAATGAAATGTGTTACAGATATAAAGAGTAATTAAATAGGATATGATTGATTTAGAAATCGTTAATAAATCAAAAATTGGGTTGTTGTTCTTGTTGTTGTTTAAAGGGTCTGGCAGATCTTGTTGGTCCATACTAGTACATTGGTATTATTCCATATCCATGATGGGTAGGATGGATAGGTAATATTGGGAGCTCAAACAAACTTATAATAATAATACTTCTTAAATAATTTTAACATCTTCAGATATTAAACTTAGTTAAGTGTTTGTGATTGTGATTGGAATTGGATATTCATGAAATTCCATCTCATTGGATTAGTTCCACGGTTAATATAACTATTGAATAATTGGAATAATGTTAGTCCTATGTCCATATTTGGTAAATTGATTGATTGAATGACTTACCCAAACTTAAGATTTTCACCTTGAGAGATACCATAAATTCTGATGTACTCTGGGAAACCAAAGGCTCTATCGGCTTTCTTGGCAATGCCCCAATAGTCATCTTGTTGGCGAAGACCGAATGAGTTCTTGTCTGGAACGATATTGCAGTCAAATATTATCTCCTCGCCTTTGTTGGTGATGACGGCAGACCATACTGAGAATGTTCCAGAGCCATCGGACCATGTTGAAGTCAATCTTTGTGAGATGGCCAATGGTGATACTGGAAATGCTTCCTCCTCACATTCTACAAATACAACATATAAACTGATAAACATTAAAAATACAAATAGTAACTGTTTGTTGTTGGTGTTGGTCATTTTTTTGAAATGAATGATTATTTAAAGTAATAATTAATTATTACTGAATAGGATATATCTTGGAAATGATCAATAATATAATATAATGATTAATTGATTGATTGGTTGGATGGAATGGATGGAATATGTTTGATGACCTGGACAATATGAATGAATTGAATAAATATCTTAATAATGATTGATATATATTAATATAATGATAATAATTTATAATGTATATAATGATGTCTCTTGGATTGTTGAAGGGTAAATATATTTGATATTTTATATCTGTTCTAATAACCAATGGATGATGAAGGAAGAGGTGATTGATGAATTGATGGATGGATGGATGATTGAATGTCGCGGTGCTATGTATTGATACAACAACAAATGTTTGGCGATGATAGTTTCTTAAGAAGCAAATTATTGGATCGAACAGGAGACGGATGGAGGAGGGAGTGGATCGCGTATAAGGCAGTTGGTGTAGATTAATAGGCAGTTGGCAGGCTGCGTTGTCCTGTCCACATCACATTAGCGTGCCAGGTAAGTGAGAATAAGTGAGGAGTGAGTGGTGTGACTCAGCAATAACTTCCTTTCCTTCATCATCATCACTCAATTAATCAATCACACTCTCACTCACCATACACATAATATCCAAACACTTATGTACGATCTATTTATAACATCGGACTACATGGAGTTGGTGGTATGGTTGATGGTCTCATGCTACACCATGGCATGGTGAAGTGCCGGACAAGTTCGTAGAGCATACGTCAGTTGCACATCATCACGCGGTGAGTTGTTGTTGTTGGTGTGCTTGTGACTCTAACAACAACGGGCGTCTTTTCTTCAACATTTACAGCGTACGGTAATGCATGGTAGCAAGACAAGGCAGATGTGACCCCCGGCACGATGCGACTGCCGTCAATCTCCAGTCATACCAATCACCAATGTCTATTCAACAACATCAACATTCCCTTTATCCACCCTCCTCTTTGCTGAATTCCCCTCAGCATCACACATACTTACTTTGGTGTGTTGTGTGAGTTAGTGATGATTGTTTGTTAAGTTTGTTAGTTAATGGGTTCGTGGGTTGGGTTGATGCTGTTGGTTGATGAATAACCTGATCCACCATCGACTTGCCGGTGATGCCGAACGTATACTTGGTATAGTGCGTTGAATCGGATAAAGGAACTCTTAACAATATGTTGGTGATTATTATTCTGTGTATGTATTAGTTAATTGATTGATTTGATTGATTGATTGATAGTGATTGAGTGATTGATTGGTTGAGTGAGCGTAGATTAGGTGGTTGTCTGGTAACATGGTATAAATGATATGTAGTAGGTATGATAGATGTTGTCTCGACTACTATTTTGTTGGGTGTAGTCATGTGATGTGATGTCGGTCAACCCATTAACCAATCAATATCACTCACCCAAGATTCATTAAGTGTGATGGGGGTTGTTGTTGTTGTAGTTGAAGTGTGTCTTTCGTTCACTGTATGATGTGATGAGAATGTACAACATCACGAGATAATAATAATAATAAGTTCGTTACTTACCTCTGTCTTATAAGTATATTTGTCATTGAGCAGTTGATTATGTGAGATATGGGTCCCTACCTTAAAGGGTATGGAGTGGAACAACAATTAATAATACCCATAAATGATAATTATATTAATTTAACATATTTTTGAATTCAATTGATCTTTAATTAATTATTATTATTTACTTTAAACTCCCTTTGGAGGGAACCTTTAAAGACTGGATAAAAATGTTCCATGTTTTGTTGCCTCAATTGTTGTACAATGATTCCAAAACACATCATTTATCAGTGTTCTTGGGGCTTTGAGAGTCTGGAACATATGAACGTATGTATACGGACTTCCAAAGTGTTGAAAATTATTCAACGAATGTGTGATGACTCACGCCATCATTGTGCATGTCCAGCTCCAATCCACTTTTTATTTTGTATTCTGGACCAGAACTCTAAAGTAATATTTAAATACAAATAATAATCAATCAAATAAATAAATAAATATCTACAAATATATTTATAAATACTAAACAAATAATATCCTGGATATAGTATTCATTTAAAATATATAATAAATTAAAATATTAATTATAATAAATAAAAAATATATATAGTAATGATTTTAAATCTTGGACCAATTTCTGGTATCGGAGCCTTTAACATCAACAACAATAATAACAATCAACATCAAGATAAAATAATAATGAGTATTTCACAATCACAAGAAATGCCACGTGTTACAAAGAAAAGACAATGGATGAAACCAAGAAGAGCAATTAAGAATATGCATGAAATTAATAAGAGAAGATTGGTCCATATGGCATCCTTCAATAATAATAATAAGATCAAAGGAGAACAATCATCAATCAATATCAAGATACAATTGCCCAATCCCTTCCAAGACAGTTGTGACCTATTCTGTAACAATATGCGCATCATTATTGCCAAGCCAATATCCCACCAACCATTGGTACCACAACATCCCGAAGAGAACCCAGATGACTTGGAATCCTCCGATGATATTAATAATAGTTACCAACAAATTATACCCGATAAACAAGTCAATGATACTATTGAACTTTAACATCATTCACCGAGATGGTCCACAGCTTGATCGATCAAATAATATTAATAAACACATTGTAAATTATAGAATACCATCTCATTGATCGAATTTCACAAGTCATTCAATTTGTGTGTGTTGCAGACTTTTGACCAACTTCACTCTTTGTTTAGAGATACATTACATTCATTGTATTCTTATTACCTCACATACATACATACATATATAGATACTGAAGATGGGTCAAGAGAGTAATACAGGGGATGCATTTAGTAATGCAGAGGAGGATGACTTCTTTAGACAGATCAATGAGATACAGAATGATTTTGATAGAGGTAGACCAAGGACTCGTTCAGAGATCACTCCAGACAGAAGATCAAAGAAGAATAAATGGGAGCAGGATAAAGGACAAAGTGGTCTACCAGGTGTACCCAAGACATTGCCACCAGGTCTGACCGATGAACAACTCGCTGCACTCATCAGTATGTATCTTTCATTCATTCATTCATGTGCTTCAGATACTAACAATACCTTGATCATCATCATATAGTACGTATTAGAATAGATGAGATCACAAAGAAGTTGACAGTTGGTCCAATCGAAATAGATAACAAGGATGATAGGTATGTCTAAGAATGAACGAATGAGTGAATGATTGAGTGATCAGAACTAACCAACCATCAACCCTTATATAGGTCTCGATCACCTACACCAGTATATGATCACTCTGGTAAGAGAACAAACACTAGAGAGCAGAGAACAAAGGATAAGTTGAGCAAGGAGAGACATGTGTTGGTCACTGTGGCAGGACAGGTCAATCAATCGTTCAAGCCACCTCAAGACTATCAACCACCAAATGAGAAGAAGACGATGAAGATATACATCCCTGTGAAGGAGTTCCCCGAGTACAACTTTATCGGTCTGATCATCGGACCAAGAGGCAACACACAGAAGAAGATGGAGAAGGAGAGTGGAGCAAAGATCGCCATCAGAGGCAAGGGCTCAATGAAGGACGGCAAGGCTTCAAAGCCTCAGTACGTCGAGAGTGAGGAGCTGCACGTACTGTTGACGGGTGACACCCAGGAGCAGTTGGAGAAGGCGGCAACAATGGTCAGGCAGTTCTTGGTGCCCATCGAAGAGGGCAAGAACGAGCACAAGCGACAACAGCTTAGAGAGTTGGCCGAGATGAACGGCACACTACGCGAGCGAGCGATATTTGGCGGCGGCAGGAACTGGCAACCCGTGGACATCAAGTGTGTGCATTGTGGCGAGACATCTCATCCTTCAAATGATTGTCCTCTCAAGGGCAGCAATCACAACATGCACATCATCGAAGCAGAGTATCAGAAGTTTATCGAGGAGATCAAGGACTTGCTCATCATGACAAAGGAGGAACCAAACATTCATGGACATGGTGGCGGCAACAGAATCAGCAGCGACAATAACAGATTGAGTAGTGACAATGGCAACAACAATGGTGGTGATGATTCTTATGATGAGTTCCAGGCTGCACTGAGGTCGCAGGAACAAGGTGATCAGCCACCTCCTCCACATGGATGGCCACAACAACAGCATCAATTCAACAACAACAATAGTAACAATAATATGTATCAATCACCTCCTCCACATGGCCATCCAGATCATGGCGACCAACAATGGAACCAACAACAGCAACATCATGGAAATCAACAACAATGGGGCCAACAACAGAAGCCACAACAACAGTTCAACGCATCACCGTATGGTCCACCATCCAATGGCAACGCACCACCACCTCCAGCAGCCTCACCGTATGGTCCACCACCGGGCGCATACTACTGAGCGACAACAACCTCTTCCTCCTCCTGCATTGCAGGACCTTTATAAATAACAAGTACTAACCAATAAATCCTATATCCTTCCTTCCTCCCTATGCATGTGTCGTTCGAACAACTACCTTCCTCCCTCATTTAATGATCCATCCTCTACTCTCTTGCAAGTTTGCGTGCGTGTGTCCATGTTGCCTGGACTGTCATCATATATATATTATACATTGAGTCAGGGTCTGTCGTACATCTCTATTGATCTGATCGTCTGGTCTATGGACGACTTGATCAAGTCAAGTCCATCAACTGATTGATGCCTCTTTAATCGTATTTGGTGTTGATCTTGTCTATCAAGTGCTGTTTGATTGATTGATTGGATGTCAGTGAGTAAGTTGGACATGATTGAGTGATTGATTGAATGATGTACATACCTGCAATGGAGCCATCTCCTTCTTCTCGACCAAGTTGAACTCTTTGATGAACAGGTAGAAGTGCTGGATTGGATGGTGATGAGTTAGTGTCCATCCAGTCTCCATTTTACCCTGGATTTGATGAGAAACCTACCTTGAAGCATGTATTCAAATGAGCCTCTACACCAAGAGGACCAACTCTATCCATATGTGAATAATATATATGTGCGTACACTCTAAACAATCGCTTGAATATTGTCTTTACAGTCGGCAGGAAGTTCTTGGGCATCTCAACATCTAATAATGATTGATCAAATAATATGATGTATGAGTGATTGATTGTATGATTGAATGATGGAATGATAACACCAACATACCTTGTCTCAATGGGAATACCTCCTCATCTTCGAGTGTCGCCTGTATCCATGTCATTAAATAGTCTACGTAGACTGGTGCAGAGACTCTTACTGGCTTCTTGATGTCCTTGCCATCAGCCCACAGGAACTCATATTGTGGACCTGCAGACATCACCGGACAAACCTTATTCGTACAGAACTCTGTTATTGATCCATACAACAAGTTGCATTGATTGAAGAAGTCGATCGCTTTTGGTAGGATTGAATGAATGAGTATGGTATTCCAATTCTTTGCCTCTAATGGGGCGAGGACCTCGAGGCCTCACCAAGCCCCACACACTAAACAATCAAACATACTATTTACAGCCAGCCACTCGTGCAAAGACTCGCCTGGAGGCAACTTAATAGCCTCCTTTAAATCGCCAGATCCCAATGTCTCCTTTATCTTCTGATGTAGCTCGTAATGCTTAGTACCCTTCTTGATGGATTTCTTTGGCTTGAATGTCTGTGCCTTGGAACCACTGTGAGTGCGGCATGTGCCATCAAGGTGGATGAGCGAGTATAATATTGTTAGTGAAATGGACTACACTACATGTCGACACTTTTGGTTAAGGGAACTTACAATATCTTGAACATTGTTTGGTTCTTTGGTGTGATTGGATTGATTGAGTTTGGGTTGGAGTTTGGTTTGAGTGCTGGGTTGGGTTTGTTAAATAAATAAATAAATTAGATAAATATAGGTGTTGAGTTGCTTGCTTGTTTGATTGATTGGTACAATGGATGGTAATACAATGAACTTAATTCAATGTCTTAAATCTGCATTTGATCACGAATGAATGGATGAATGAATGAACGAGATGATTGATGATGGTGTGTTTGGAGGAATGGAAGAGTTTGAGACCTAACTTTGCTTTGATGTACTATTTATATAAATATTTAAATGTGCAATCAAGCAAGCAATAGATAGATAGATAGATAATTGATTGCAGGGTTGTTGTTGTTCCTTGGTTGTTGTTTGATTTGTTTACGATGATGGTGGACCCTTCCACATAACCTTGTGGTGATTGATGATGGGTGGGTTGATGGTCCACCTCACATTCATCACAACCAATTAAAATTAATTCTCAAAAATTCAAAAACAGGAGGATTTTTGTTGAATTGGTGATCAACAAAACTGAAACTCCTGATGTAATGTCGACATGTGGAAGGTTGAGGTTCTCAAGGCAACCACGCGATTAGATAGAGGTACCCTCTCTATCTCTATCTCTTTCTCTTTGTGTGTGAGTTAGTTTATAATTTTTAAAAGTTTAGAGACCAGCCATGACTTGACTGGCTTGCTCATAGAGGACAAAGCATGCGGCATTGGCCGGCATGGACCTGATGAAACAAGGTGTGAATCCAACGTAGAAGCCGGCAAGACCGCGCTGACGGTAGATCTTGGAGGCACAGTCGATGAAGCCAGCGTAGCGACGCTGTGATGGGATGATGCTGTCGGTCTGGATCGATGACTTGATCACATCAATGGGGTACGTCAGGGTCCAGTAGGACATGCCTCCAATGCCACCGGCCAGCATAACCTTCCAGGCGGGCAGCTGGGACAGCTTCTGGCCGTCGTCCAGCAGCATGCGTCTGGCCAGCTCGTACGCGCCAAAGTAGGCGGCGTTGGCTGGCACGTTCCTGGCCATTGTTGGCACCAGACCCATGTAGATACCCTGGATACCACGGGCCTTGTATATCTTTGAGGCGCAGTCCACCAGTCCAGTGTACTGTCTGTTGGCGCCCTCTGACACCTGTACCTGCAGCTGACTCTTGAACAGATCGAATGGACACTCGACAAAGGCGATCGTGGCACCGGCCACACCACCAGCCATCGTCAACTCTGACACAGTCAACTCCTTTCCAGGCTTCTGAATGTATGACTTTGCCTGACCGTATGCCAAGAACATCACGGCATTCATAAAGCATAGGCCAACCAATGGTGATTGTACACCCTTATATAATCCTGCAAACTACAGTATTGAATTGATTGATTGAATAAATTATGAGATAGAGAGTGAGCGAAGGAGTGAGCGAAGGAGTGATTGAGTGATTGATGGATGATGAGACATACACCTTCATTGGCAATGGTCTTCTTGAAACAATCTAGTGTGCCAGAGTATAGTGGAGAACCAACTGATTGTGTTTGAAGTCTGACCTTGACGGTATCGAGTGGATGACCTGTGATGACTTGACCGACGCCACCAATTGAACCGGCGACGATATCCTTAATGGCCATGACCAAAGGTGAATCTTTCTTTGTTACAGGTTGTGACATAGTTTGATCTTGATTCTCTTAGTAAGAAAAGTATCTATTTGACAACTTGTATGACTAAGTGATTGTTTGATTGTTTGATTGATTGAATGACTAAAGTCGTTTTTTTGAACTTGGTCTTCAATCCTAAAGTGGGAGGCAATGAAAAATCTTCAAAAAAATAGTCCAAAAAATCAAATAGACAAGTTCGAATGTATTCTTCATTTTCCTCATTTATTCCATTGTCTTGTATTATTTACAAACAGATAATAAATACAAATATATATAACATGCAGAGTAGCTTATCATATAATGTAAATATCAAACAAGATACAATCAATCAATCAATCAAACAATCAATCAATCACCTGACTTATTGCCATCTCTTCATTACCATTAAACAAACGAAAGAATGAAGAACTTGGATATCTTGGATGTAAACATTATAGAAGATCATGCAAGCTGAAAGCTGCTTGTTGTGGAGAGTTGTTCACTTGTCGTTTCTGTCATAATGATGCGAGTAATCATGAGATCGATAGGTTTGCAACACAGGAGGTACAGTGTATGAAGTGCTCAACAGTGCAGCCAGTGTCCAATCAATGCATAAAATGTCAGAACATATTCGGTCGATACTTCTGTGCCCACTGCAAGTTCTACGAGGACACGCCCGACAAGAAGCTGTTCCACTGCGACGACTGCAAGCTCTGCCGAGTGGGAGAGCGCGCACACTACATTCACTGCAAGCGATGCAATATGTGTCTAGGAAAGGAGCACTTTGAAACACACAAATGTCTGGAGAACAAGTTCGAGAGATGTCCCATATGCTTTGAGGATATGTTCACGAGTGTGGCGCCAATCACTACGCTGCCATGTGGTCATGCGATACACAACGAGTGCTACAAGTCATTGTTGGACAACAATGTCTACTCGTGTCCAATATGCAAGAAGTCAGTGGCGACGTTCAATTGGACAAGGATGGACAGGATGGTCGAGCGTCAACCAATGCCACCAATGTACAAAGGATCAACTTGTTCAATATTATGCAATGATTGTGAGACCAAGTCCATTGACATACCTCTTCACTTCTTGGGCAACAAGTGCACAGTGGCCACTTGTGGAAGCTACAACACAACAATCATGTCAAAGAATATGGTTATGGATCCTACTCAATCAAATGTTATGCCACCTGTCACTCAAGTCGATGGTGAGGACGATGATGATGATGAGGATGACGAGGATGATGAGGAAATGGACGAGGAACTGGAAGAACTGATCACTGACAGCAGTTCAGGAGGTGGCGAGGACGATGTTGACGACGACACCAACAACAACCAATAAATAGACAGGCTTGAGTTGTTACCATGTAAGGATAAACGTTTACTGAATCTAATCCATAAACCATTCATCCATTTCTAAGTTGGCCTTGAGTATAGATGTATGTATGTAGTTGATCGATCATTAAGCGGACATGATTATCCAAGCTTATAGGCGACCATTGTGTCAACCTTGTGGATCTATGTTTGATTGATTGATTGAATGAGTGAGTGAGTTGGCAATGTGATTGACTTTGGATGATGTACATACTGATGTTGTGAATGAACGAAGTCTGACTTGCTGACTGTTGGCAATGTATTGTGGATCACTCTCCTCCCACTTTTGTGGTACGGCCAGGTCCTTGCTTGTGTAGACCAACAAATCGAATGTACATGCGTTGGGCAACAATGGCAAGAATGTGACACTAGCAGTGATCTGTCTAATGATAGCCTGTATCTCATTCATAATATCCTTCTCTGGTTTGTTACGTGGTGCTCTATTCGTGTGTATATGTGAGTTAGTTCAACTGATGACCAGACTTGTCTCTAAGTGCACTTACTCTCCCTCCTTGGGCAAGTCGGTCTGAACGTCAAAGACCCATCGCTCCAAGACCTCCTTTGTGACTACATCAGTGATGACTAGGACCAGCTTCTGGACGTCACCAGTCTGCAACCATTGAGCCAGTTGCTTCAACACGTTGTCCAAGTAATCCTTGAGTCCCTGATCAGCTGTGACCAAGATTGACAGACCATACTTTGCAACACGTGTAAAGGTCTCTGGTGGATATATACCTCTTTGGAATAATATACTATTGATACTATAGGCTATATATAATGTTGATGTTAGTTGTGACCATTTTTTGATCATTGATCACATGTCAGACATACCAAAGAACTCAGAGACGATCTCAGTTGATCCTTTTAATGTTATATTGTTCTTGGTTGCGATGGATTGCATTGTATGTATTTGATAGTTAATTAATTGAACAATCAATGATTCGACTGATTGATCTGATGGGAATGGAGGTGAGCGGAAGTGTGTGGAATCCATCCCAAAATTTGGCGCGCCAACTTCCGAATTTCAAAATGAACAAGCGACAGGACTAATGTCCTCCTCCCCAACCATTTATTGTTGCTGTAGGTGCTGTGCCAGGTTGAATGGTACAAGTAAATCATTGATCATCTTCTCGGCTAATGTAAAGTCCACTTTGGTGATGTCAAAGTTGGTGCCCTCGATCAACTTGTTGAGGATGTTTTGATTGACGACCGACACCTTTTGGACAAGTGCGTAGGGTGTCCTCGAGAAGGAGATGAGCTCATAGCGAGAGATGTAACGACGTGGGAACTTCTCCTCCAGTGCGTGCTCCAACTTCTTCTTGAACTGATAGACCTGGTTGGCAACGCTGTCTCTCATCTCGATGAAGTTCTCTACTGCCATCTCGGCAATGGCGTCCGAGTTGTCCTTGCGATGCACCTGGTAGTTGGAATAGGCGCGCTTCAAGCTGGCCGTGCTGAGCACCTTGCTGGACTTGTCCTGCTCGGCAATGATACATTGGTATAGATCGAGAACGTCCTCAAAGGCGGCGTTCATGCCCTGACCATAGAATGGGACAATGGCGTGTGCAGCGTCTCCAACCAGGGTGACGCGATGCTCGAGGGACCATGGGTAGGTTTTGACAGTGACGAGAGAGCATGTAGGATTGAGCTCCCAGTCCTCCAAGAGAGTTGGCATGAGTGCATGAGCGTCTGGGAACACTCTCTTAAAGTACTCGTCCACCTTTGGGAGGGAGTCGAGCGCGGCAAAGCTGTCAGTCTCGCCATCGAATGGGAAGAACATGGTACAGGTGAACGATGCATCGATGTTTGGCAAGGCAATCATCATGAAGCTGCCACGTGGCCAAATGTGCAGCGCATTCTTCTCGAGCAGATATGTGCCGTTTGGTCCGGCTGGGATGCATAGCTCCTTGTAGCCGTGAGCCAGATACGACTGGGAGTACTCCTGGCGATCCTGACGGGTCAATGCTTGGCGGATGGCCGAGAAGGCACCGTCAGCGCCAATGATGGTGTCTGAGTGAACGGTGTTGCGCTCGTTGGTCGTGTTGTTGACCAGCGTGAACTGGTTCTTGCGCAGGTCGACATCCTTGCACGCGACGTCGTAGTGGAACTTGACCTTGTCGGAGGAGTTCTTCTCGGCGTAGTTGCGCATCTTCTCGTTGAGCAGTTGTCGCGAAACACTGAGCAGATGCTTGTTGGAGTTGGACGAGTAGGGCTGGAAGCTGGTCTGCGAGTCGATTGTGTGGATCATGCGGCCGCGCATTGGGATCGAGATGCTGTCGATCTCCGACATGAGACCGGCTTCAGTCAGTGTCTTGATGCCACGATCGGACAATGCCAAGTTGATCGATCTTGCTCTGTTCACCAACGATGTAGCGTCGTTCTCTCTTGGTCGCTTCTCATAGACATTAATGTTTGAGTAGCCTGCATTAGACAACAACACAGACAATGCACAACCTGCAAGACCTGCTCCAACAATTGATATTGACTCTACTTTATCTGTCATTCTTCTTAACATATATATGTATGTAATATAAGTAGTATATGTATATGTATGTATGTTTGTTTAAGGATATGAGTTGTGAGTTGATGATGCAAGGCGACTTCAAGTTCCCGAACAAGATTGCAAAGGGTGAGTGGAAATTTCGTTGAAGATTCGTGTTTGGACAATGGAAGCCTAAAGAGGAAACAAAGGTACAAAGACGACTTCCATCATGGAAGTTGGATGATGTTTACTGGATGTTGACACATGTGAATGACTACATTAATACCATATTTGGAAAGAGAGAGTATACCTTGGATGAACATGGATGGCCGCAGCGAGGCCAGAGAGGCCTTCCATCAATCCTCGAATGTTACAGTACAATGTGATGCACTAGTTGTTGGAATCTCTTCCTATATCTTGCTGGATCGATTGCTGATAGTTGTGACTGAGGTAAGGAAGGAGGGATATGGATGTGTGTGTCAGTCAAGAGTGAACAAGTGATGTATGAGTGGCGGAATGACTTACAGATTCATGTACCAATGACTTGAACATGTTCTCATACTTCTTGCGGAAGTCCCATGAGGTGAGGATGTCGATGATGGCAATGAAGTATACTTCCTTCTTGTCAGACGACAGGATGCCGCCATAGTGTTGCTGGAAGATAGAACTCTTTCCAATTGTGTTGTTGGCGCTGCTGCTGTTGGACTTGAAGAATCCTTCATCCAGCATATCGATAATGTCACGTGATGACGACTCTGGATTGTCAGAGTCCAGTGCCAATGGAGAGAACTCATCGATGCGATGCACACCCACCAACAGACTGTAGTCGCATATGTTGTTCGATTCGAGCAGCATGGTGTCATGCTCAATCTGCTCCATGAGTGCCGCCTTGAGCTCGGGTCCAATGTGTAGCTTTCGCTTAAAGTCCAAGTCCTTCAGGGCGACCTCGGCAATGTTGGCAGGGTTGTCCTCGTCCTTGACGTGCTCGACGTGTCGTCCGATGGTAGATCCCTTCAGATCGTACTTCTCGTGGATGGGCAGCGGCGTGAAGAACAGATTGTTCATGACGATGAACCTAAAGTCCTTGGTCTTCATCATGCTGTAGCAGCCCAATGTCTTGGCCAACAGACTGTTGGGATGGCGCTCCAAGTGCTGCACATAGGCCGGCAGTATGGACTTGAGAACGGCCTCCTCATTCTGCGGGATGGTCTTGAGAAGGTAGCGGCCTTCGTTCGAGCGGAAGAACATACTGCCACTGCGCCCACTCGACACGACCTCGCACAGCACGGACAGGTTGCCCATGAGCAGGTTGCCAAAGATCTTCTCGGGTCCGAGCGTGAACATGTAGTACTTGGGGTCGATGCCCAGACGATCGCGCACCTTCTTGAAGGGCAGTGGAGAGCAGTCGCGGAACGTCCACCCATCGTACTTGAATTCAACGACCACATCGTAGTCCTTCTGCTTGAGCTTGCGGGTTGGTAAGGTCAGCGCTTCGCCAATGGCCTTTCTGATGCCGATCATGATGTACTGCATCGTCAACCAGTTGTCGTGGCCCAGTGTGATCTCCTTGCCCTCGAAGCTCATCCACTTGGACATCTGGTTCTGCTCCTCTAGGCTGTTGTTCTCGACGACTCCCAACGACTGGACATAGTGTGAGTGGCGCAACATTGCGATGCGGTAGTCCTCAAAGTAGATACGTCCATCAAAGTTGAGCTTCTTTGTGAACTGGTCGTCATATGATGGCTCTGTTGTTGACGTTGACGTTGTTGTCGAGTGCGCCACTGATTGATTATAGTATGATGATATGTCTGGCATACTCATTGAGCCAAGTGTGCTTAGAATATGCGCTTGTGATTCGGGTTCAGAGTCTGGTTCTTGCTCTTGCTCTTGCTCATGATCATGGTGATGGTCATCCTCCTGTTCTTGATCATGTTCATGCTCTGGTGAGCCGATGGTTGAGAGGACAATAGGATCCAATGATCCACGATGTTTGCCAATGCGCGAATCCACTGACAGGCTCTTGGTAAGTTTGCCAGGTTGGTAAGGTGATGTAGGTTGTTGTGGTTGTACTGGTGGCGGTGATTGAATCGATTGATGTATTTGTGATGTTGTTGGTGTACCAACGTTGTTTGGGTTTGGTGAGAGGCCATAGGGCTCTCTCCTCTTGAATACAATGGTCTTGGGGAATATGGTACATATGAACACGGCCGGTGAGACACTATTGATCTTTAAGTTGGCCAAAGAGTGGAAGATTGATTGAAGTATATTCAGGAACTCGCGGACTGTGACGTAGCCCAACTTGTTTCGATCCAACATGTTGAAGGCAACTAATTGTCATTGATTGATTATTAGTTAGTGGGGAGTGGGTGAGTGATGATCAATCGGACATACATTGAACTTGTTCTTCGAATGAGGCATTCTGTAGCAATGATACACCGTTGAGGAAGTCTTTCAAATCCATCTTTCCATCCATGTTGGTATCGAATGATTGGAATATGGCATCAGCAAACTCTATTGCATCGCTGATCATTGGTCCAAGGCAATCACCAAACTCCTTCTTATATAGATAGCCCTGTTGATCCTTATCCAATGTGTTGAATTGATTGTACAATCCTTCCAATCTCTTTCTGCTAACTGATAGATTGATTGATAGAGTTAGTGAGTGGCCACAAGCATGCAAAGGACATGTGACTTACTTGAATGTCTGTGAAGTGGCTTGGAGATGTTCACTCTGTTGGCTTTGAGGAACTCGTCGACAGAGTCAGAGGGTGTTTGTTTCTCGCAGGGCTCGGTAAGGGTTGCCTTCTTCTTGCACTTTGGATGTACACAGTAGCCACACACCTCGCATGCAAAGCCCTGACGTCGTATGCCCCAGAGGAAGTAGCCACACAATGAGCACCAGACCGGTCCCTTAAAGTCCTTGAGCACAAATACATGTGGATAGAAGCCTGTTGCGCTTGTCTGCTGTTGTTGTTTGTCTGTCGTGGCCTTGTTCTCGATGATGTCTTGCACGACAGTCTGTTCGTTGACTTGTTCGTCGTTGTTGTTGTTGTTGTTGTTGTTGTCTGTGTTGCTTGTTGATGTATCTGTGACTGCCTTCACTTCCTGTGCTGTGTCGTTGGTCGGTTCGACGTGATCATGGTCGCCCTCATGCTCCAACTCATCTGACTTTGATTGCCCGGTCAGTACGAGCAACAGGTCAGTCTGTCCAGTCTTGCGAGCTGCATCCAGTGCGCTACCGGTGGCACCTCCAATGTTACAGTCGGCACCATGTTCAACCATGAGTGTGGCAATGTTTGTATTGTGTCCAATGATTGCAAAGTACAGTGCGGTCTCACCACGCTCATTCTGAACGTTGAGATCGGCCTTGTTGTCCAGCAGGAACTGGACCACCTGGGTCGAGCCAAAGTATCCGGCTCGATGCATTGCTGTCTCGCCGCGTATAGTCCTGGCGTTGATGGGCGTCCCCCTACTCAGCAGCAATGAGAGCAGCTGTGTGAACTTGCCGACCTCAGCCTCAGAGAAGGTGTGTCGCGCTAGATAGTGTAGAGGGAGCGTGCCGTCCTTTGATATCGTCATCACCGCCGCGTTGCCCTGCTCGACAAGCAGACGGCATACGTCAAGGTTGCCCGCGTACGCAGCAAAGTGTAGCGGGGACCAGCCCTGCTTGTCCTTGACATTGACGTCGGCCTTCTTGTCCAATAGATACTTGATTAGCGCCATGTCCATCTTCTCGACGGCCAGATGGATGGGACGCATGCCTGTGTGATCATCCATCCATTCGACCCATTCATTGCTGGGGAACTCGCTTGAGAACACTCTCTCCAATATTGTTATAGGGTCGTGATGGTACAACACATTGAACAGCTTGGCGACATGACGTTGCACTCCAATACGTATGTTTGATGATGGCTTTGACGCCTCGTCCAGAGATGAGACAATCGAGTTGTTTGATGGGATACTATGTTGTTGTTGTGGTTGTGTTGATGTAGTATCTTGATGTTGCTGTTGCTGTTGTTGTTGTTGATGTTCTTCAGTATGATCAGTGAACATGGTCATCTTCTTTGCCAACTTCTTGAATAGATGTAGTAGATATCGCTCAGAGAAGTGTGATAGACCAGTCTTCTCAACCTTGTCCAGATAGACAGCCATTATAATGGCCCAGTGCTCGATGATCTCATTATAAGATGAACTATGTGCTATGAGGTAGCCATTTGCATAGCCACCTTCGACCAGCAATAGAATACGATACTTTGCAGCCCACCAAAGTGGACCACCATATCTCTGTAATACAAATGTCGGTGTACTGAACAGCTTGTCATCCAACGATGACCAGAACAGCCAGTTGCTCGCTGCCACCGGTGGACAGATGGTCATCCTGTCCTGTCTTGTCTTGTCTTGTCAAGTAAATCTAGAGAGTCACCACCTCTTTAATGATTGATTGATTGATTGATTGATCGACAGTTTTGTGTGATTGATTGATGTACTATTGTAAATAAATATATATAATATATGTTACTACAACTATTACTTGTTAGGGAATGAGTACAATAGTGGGTGCGATACCTTCTCCTCAAACATTTGAATGAGTCAAGGTAGTGTACCACACCAACAACGCGACAAATCACTTTATTGTTTGATAACTTTAGTGAATTATACAGATAAACTGAATAATGAACGACTTCTCTCATTATCATTATTTGATTAACTTGTTGTTTACAGGTATCTAGACACATATCAATCATTCAGTATCCTCGATGAATGAATGGAACGATTGAATTTATTGAGCAACTGCGTCCGCTACGGGAGGACGGAGGATTGAGAATAACTTGATTGATACTTTGTTCATCTCTTCATTGCATAGTATGGGTGGTATTGTGCTGGCACTGTTGCATAGATTGCATCTGGTCATCTGTGGCAACAGACTAAGGAGTAGTCTAAACCTCTGATCAGGTTTGCCCCCGCCAAGTATCTGATTCAAATGCTCCGACTTGCTCGTGCTGAAGAATTGATGTGTCTCCTCGCCATTGAGCAACAGACACTCCTGGAGATGCAGCAATGACAGCAGGAATGAGTACATCTGTGTGATTTCATTCTGTTCGGCACATATCTGGATTGAGTCAATCAGACGATTCTCCAATCTTGGACGCCTGGCTGACGCATCATCCTCGTACGCATCAGTGCTGTTGTTGAGTGTGTTCACTTGAAGTCCTTTGAAAAGTACACTCATCCAACCTCGCGCCATCATTGTTATTGTCTGGACGATTGAGTAACACTTGTCCGTGCCCATCAGGAGGTTTGTCCACCATTCCGAGTTCTTGATATGCTGCATCCATGGTCGACTTGGTGCCTCATCGCTCTGCTTCGATATCCAATCTCGATAGAAGTATCTAAACACTATATTCACTCGCTTGATGCTGTACAGGTAGTTCTGCCAATGGAATAAGTAGAACTGTATCAATGGGCGACCATTCTCGACATGTGTCGACTCGGCCAACACGTTGGTCAGATGTTTGTGGCAGCATTCCACCAGGATGCGATAGAGGTTGAGGGGCGGGATGGAGAAGTCCTTGCGATTATAGTTGACCATGCACAACTCAAACACATTGGTATACATCGACATCAATGCCTTTTGATTGAACTCCAAGGGGAAGGCTATGAGCGTGGACAAGAGATGGTAGAACTCTTCAATGCCGCCAAATTGTGACATCATCTTGCGCTCTTGATACAACAGCTTCCAGAGTAGTCCTTGCGAGTCCCGCTGATTGGCATGATGATGTATGATCGTCGGAGTGAACAGACGTGTGTTGTTGGCGACGATGCTTGGCTGCAGATTGTGATGCTCCTCCATCGTGATGAATGGCTTGCCCTTGCGCTCCATCTGGCTCTGCCAGTATTGGTTATAGATCTTGATGTAGAGGGGCGTCGAACTGGACTGGCAGCGAACGAGCAGCTGTCTAAACTCGGCGTCGGACAACTCCACCATCGACTTGTCACGATGTGGCATCGTGATGACATTCCATCGTCGCAGGTACAATGGTTTCCACAAGAAATTATCCATTGATATCTTGTTCAAATAGCGACTGACCATTGACACGCTGACCAGGTCACGCTCGTATAGGTATACCATAATCAATACCCATACCTCTATTGGTAATAATTCAGAGTCATTCAACTCTGTCATTATTACATCTTCTATTTCTTTATCTTGTTGTTGTCGTTTATCATCCAATCCTGATAATAATGTTGAATTGATCTCGGTTGGTGATCTTATCGTCATATGAGTAATCCAATCCAATTGTAAATCCATTATTTATATTATATTATATATTATATAATTAATAATATTTTTAAACATAAATACTAATTTAATGTATACATTTAATTACTTGTTGTATATGTTTATGTTTATGTTCTTAATTGATGTTGTTGGATTATGATGATGTTGATGTTGATGATGATGTTGATGGCCACAATGCATACAATGCTATTAATTGCTCTTTATTTGTTTGATCACATGAGTGAAACATAGATACAGACATGTAGGATAGAGAGAGAGAGAGAAGAGAGTGAAGGTAGGAGGAGCGAAGATGTAAGTCGGATTCGGATGATGTTGTTGTTGTGTGAGTGGGTCAGAGAGAGAAGAGAACTTCTCGGTGAACTAACACCCCTATAAGGGTGTGTTTGAGGTTGGTTGGTCAGCTGCTGTCCAACAACAAAGAATGGGGTTGAGTCTACGATCCACCTTTAGAAAAAGCACAGTGTGTACAATGCTCAATACACACACTTACATTCGATCTAGGCTTGATTGTAGTTGTAGTTTGTTGCGATGAGCTCTTCATCACTCTTTATCTCGACCAAGAGTATATACTCTTACATTACTTATTGTAATAAATAAATAAACAAACACTTTGAAAAGGTCCACTGATTGTGTTTGTTACACCAAAGTGATTTCATTGAATTGTTGAAAGAGGGAGGTAGCCTGGGGAAAGATCGTGTCCTTGCTTGTTCTCAACATTCATTCATTTGGTTGAAGTTGAACTCAACACTTTAAGAAATAGATAGAGATAGAGATAGAAATGGACACAGCGATACAGAGTAATATTGCAAACCATATATATATGATTGAGGATAGTTATGTAGATGAGAGAATCAAAAGAATTGAAAGGACTACCAATTGGAACGCTGATCATTATCTTGCTTTGCGACTACATCTATTGAGACAGAAAGCAACCGATTCAAAGTTAATCGTTAGAGTGAGTATCGGTGTAGCATCCATCATTCTTTCGTCAAGTTTACTTACTCAATCAATCAATTAACAGGACGATGGAGACAGAAGGGATGACTATCTTAATATCCGATTCAATCTCCTTGAATCAAAGTATAGAAAGGCCGAGTATGTTCAATCACTCTTAATAAATGCTGGTGAGCTTGTTACTGACACAATCAATCAAACACACATATTAGGAATGGTCAAGCAAAGAAGAATAAGAGAACCATAAATACAATATCACCTGTGTCGACTCCTCCAAAGACATCGATGTCAACTACTACGACGACGACGACAACAACTACTACAACAACACCACCGAAACAAGCGCAAACACCATCACCAATAGCGACACCACCATCTACTCCTTCGAAACCAACGACATCCACTACTACGACGACGACGACATCAAGTCCATCAGTTATGTCACCAACAAAGAGTACAACAGCGAACACATTGCCTTTAAACGACTTCTCATTCTCTGGCATTCATCATATATTTGACAATCACAAGAAGGCTTTGTCCAGGATCAGATACGCCAACAATGACAAAGAGTTGTTGGCCTTCTCCTCGGACGACACCACCATCTCACTCTGCAAGTCAATGTCAAACCCATCCATACTCTCCATTCTCAAAGGCCACAATGCACCAATCATCGGTATGTCTGTCAAGTTGCATGCTTGCATTCTTGATCCATTGATCACTAATACGCTCTCATATTGATAGACTTTGTATGGATGGCCAGCAATGAATACTTGACATCTATATCACTGGACTCTAGCATGATTGTTTGGAGTGTAAAGTCATTCAAGGCGGATCGTGTTGTCAAGGATGCAGGAATCTGTAACTGCATATGTACCAATCCATCAAAGAACAACTTGGTGTTTGTCGCGGACAACAAACATCTGATCAAGACCTATGACCTTGCCTCTGGAAAATGGGTTGGCAAGTGCAAGACCGCCTCAATAGTCTCATCAATGCAGTTTGAATCACGAGGAAACTACTTGTTCGTTGGAGATGACATTGTAAGTATGATGGATGGGTGGTCTATCGGCCTAGGACACTCACTCACTCTGATCATGTTCAATCACAGGGATACCTCTATATTTATAAGTTCGAGAAGGATATCTTGACACCAGTGTCAAAGGTACAGGTGTCCAAGTCAAAGATAACATCGACCCAATTACAGTATTGGCAACTTGGACAGAAGTTGTCATTGTCAATCCTTATCAACTCTGTGGACAATGTGATGCGAGTGATCAGTGTGACCAACTTGCAAGCTGGTACAGTATCCGTGGTCAAGGAGTATGCAGTCAATATCAAGACATCAGTACCATCTCAGATTGTTAGGAGTGAGTTTTGTCCATCACTCAAGGGACGTGATGGCCTGTTCTGTGTCAGTGGAACATCAGATGGTGCCATCAGCATCTACGATTGTCTAAGCAAATCCAAGTCGCCAATCAATCACCTCGTGGGCCATGCCTCGCCCGTGGTCGACATCGACTGGAACGCCGACGAATCCCTCTTGTCCAGTGCCGACGCGTCTGGAGTTGTAATCATCTGGAACAGGAAGGCCAACATCAGCAAGTAATAACAACCATGATATGATTGTAGGAGCGTGATCGAGCAAGCTAGCTAGCTTAATAGCCAATGTATTTTTTGATCGATGATAACCAGTTGGCACCCGAGTTGCCAAGTGAATGAATGAATCGTTGACTGCTAATGCCAAGGCTACCAATATATGGTCCATACGCCTTTGATGTGTTGAGGTAGGCAAACAAGAAGGAAGCGCCCAACACCAGCAGGCCCAGAACATAATATCTATAATGGCTCCTCTTCTGTTGTTTACCATGTATCGATATCATCCAGTTGAATGGATAATTGGTCATTGGTGATCTAAATTATTGATTGATTGATTAACAGGTGCTCATGATTACGCACAGTTAGTGGATACATACTCGATGGATAACTGAATATCCGCTCGCTCTTGAAGTTTCTTTGGAGGTATCTTGTCATAGAGCTTCTGTGTTTGTTGAATAAGTAGGTCCAGAGGCAGATCATCTGGAAGGTTGGAGAAGTAATGATGTACAGTGTCATAAGCACATTCAAGTTTCAACAAGTCTTTCTTGAGATAGGTAATTAACTGGATTGGAATGGAATGGGATGGAATGGAGAGGGATTAGATTAGATAAGTGTTTGTGTATGGTCCAGGTGATGCCAGTCCATTGATTGAGAGTGATCGTACAATTACAGAAAAGTACAAGGGAATGAGTGGATGTGATGCCAAGAAGAAGTCAAAGAGTCTTGCAGTTGGTTCCAGCTCTTCAAAGTTGTGAGCGAACCATGTGATCAGCCAACTGATCGCAAACATTGGTTGAACTTCAGAGTTGACAATGAATTGATGTGTCTAATGCAAAGAGGTAATGAAATGTTAGGTTCATGAATGAAGGTTGGCGTGATGACACACTTACTTGTTTGTCAACAAAGGATAATAGAGGAAATAGGAGATTGAGTATCTTTGATACCTCGGAGAATGATGGTCGCATACTGTCACCAATATGATTCAGACTGAGTCTCTCGAGCATGGCGAATGACAGTCGCTCATTTGTGACCATCAATAGGATACTACCTATCTCATGGTATCCTTGGAAGTAGTGCAGTTGTGGATACAGTGACAGTATGGCATTGATGATCCTTGTCAACTCTGCTCGTTTCTTCTCTCTTAGCTTTGATTTACCCTTTGTAAATCTCCACATTGATCGCTCTACATCTTTGGTGACCTGATCTGTATCTTTATGCTCGATGATGGCACCTTCATGGATGAGTAATGTAGTGTAAGTATAAAGACTTGGTATGTCGGACATACTAAACAACGAACGTACTCTCATGATTTATAATCTTGCTCTGATTGATATCCAGTAGGATTGGCCATACTGAGGTTCTAATGTCATTGTTTACAAACCCAAACTCTGTAACTGAACATCGTCTCAATCCTTCTACATCAACCTGTGTTTGTATAATGTTAGGCCAATCAATGGTATCGATCGATCAACCAATTGCTCCTCATCTATCTATGTACGTACTGGTACTCTCTGTAAACATTGTCTTATAGCAGTGATCTTCTTAGCCTTCTTCCTATCAACTTCAGTTATGACTGCCTGTTCAACTGACATGTTTATTGTTGTTGTTGTTGTATCTATATGTATATATCTTCTGTCTGTCTGGTCAATCAATCTTTGGAATTAATGAATGAATGAAGTTGAATGACTCACAAGTTCAAGTGCGTTTTTCGAAACAAAGACATCAACAACTTGGAAGTGAGGTGGAGGAGGCGATGACGAAACAAAGACAACACTCTGGGGGCTGGATGAAGGGTAGACTGGACATGTCCTTCCAACTTTATTAAATATATCAATAATACATGTGATGTTATGTTAATGTTATGTGATGAGTGAGAGTGAGATTTGGTTATGATGATATGATCGTCGTCATGTTGGTCAGGTGTTGGTTTGATTGATTGATTGATTGAAATTGGTTAGATGAGCTGGATATTGGTATGGATGAATGATTGATTGATTGATGTTATACACTCATCTTTTGAGTGTGATAATGATGATGATGATGTTATCGCAAAAGTTAAAGGCCTTGATGACTAACGGTGTGTTGACCAAAGAAGAGGAAGAGGCTTACAAGAAGTAGTCTGGCAGCTCCTTGGTTGTGTCTTGTGAGGGCTTGTTATGTAGACTCTCTGGAGCTGCTGAATAGGTGTTGAAGTACTGCTCAAATGATTCGTTGATCTCTAATATCGATGCCATGTTGCCACAGCGATACGAGTAGTTGGGCGCACTCCAAATAGTAGACAACGTCCTCTTAAATAGCACCTGATATCCATCCATGCACAGTTGATGTGCTCGCAATATATGATGTATCTTGTTAATCTGTAAGAACTTGGCCACTGTATCTTGACCAAACGTGTAACCGGCACCTCTGTATATGATTGATGTGAGTGATCGGTGAGTGACATGTACATGGCACATGGGCCTTTGGACTCGTGACCTTACCTTTGTGACTCGACAAAGCCATCACGATCAGGGTCGGGGTCTGACCACATGATGTCAGCAAGGGGACCCTCGTGTGGTACCTCTTGGAAACGATCCAGGACTCGGATCTGATCGATGGATGGTGCTGAAGGCGAGAGACCTCCGTGCACACAGTATATGGTCTCTTCGATGATGGCTGCCACGGGCAGATAGTCAAACATGTCGGTGAAGTACTTCCAAACGTTGGCATTGCCGTACTTCCTCATGCACTCGCCGTAGAATCCATAGACCTGTGTGATCTGTCGCGACTCGTGATTACCTCTGAGCAGCGTAACCCTCGATGGGTAACGCAACTTCAAACATGACAACAAAGTGATTGTCTCCACACTATGATATCCTCTGTCAACATAATCTCCAAGGAACAAGTAGTTTGTATCTGGGCACTTGCCTCCAATCTTGAATATCTCTAATACATCGTAGAATTGGCTATGAGGGTTGAGGGTCGAGGGTTGAGGGTTGAGGGCGAGGGTTGAGGGTTAGGGTCAGGTCATCATGCTCATCATCATGTTATGTTGACATACCCATGTACATCACCAACTACTGTTACTGGAGCCTTGATTGATTGTACGTTGGTCTCATTGATCAACAACTCTTTCATGCGATCAGTGATCTCTTTGACTGTGCTCTCTGAGAGTATCTCGCATTTATGCAGTTTCTCAATGCAATGATCCAAGTTCAATGTTGACATCTCTATATATATATCTGTGTCTACTGTGTTGTGTTTATCTGTTTGAATGAATGATGAATATATATCTAAGATCAAAGATGTAAGTGTGTGAGTGTTGGTGGTTTTGTGATCAAAATTTGATTAGTTTGTTTGATTGTGAGTGTGTTTGGGCGAGGTCCACTCGATATTTTCAAAGTATGAATCTGATCATAGTTGTAATTAATATATTAATATAAATGGATAGATTATCAAGTGTATTACTTGGTGAAATATGTAACAAATTGATCAATCCAATTGATCGTTTGTGTATGACATTGGTGTCGAAGACATTGTTCCAGCGTAAACATCAATACTTGACATTCAATGTAGATCATTTGTTGTATTGGAGAAATACTGGACTTGGTTATGACTATACTCAGCCAGTTGGTGATGTGGCTGCTATTGAGTGCGGTCCATTGATTGACACGACATCGTCACGCACCTCAATCAGACTTCCCGGCAACAAGTTTCGCTCGTACAACACGCAGATACTAAAGTCGTTGCAGACTACGCCTGGATTGGTCATCCTGAGCCTGGACGAGATGGATGACGAGTTGGTCATACCGGATGATGCCAACATTGTCAAGTTGGTGATCGTCGCGCCAGAGAGGGACACCATATCCACACTCATACTTCCATCGCGTGGTCTCCCTCGATCAATCACTCACTTGGAGATCAAGTCGTATGGACTTCGACGTGCACAGAGGATATCGATCCTCAACATGTCCGCGCTCTCAATCACCCGTCTCGACATTAGTTCTATCCACTGTGTTGGTGATCTTATACTTCCATCGACGATCACTCATCTGGATGTTGATCAGTACAGTAATGTGCCAATCACAGCTATTCCAACATCGGTAACATCACTAAGTATTCCACCACATAGTGATGCCAACTTCTTGAATGTCGGTTTCATTCAAAGATTGAAGAGCTTAAGAACACTAAAGTTGGTTGGACGCAGCATGTTTCATACGTGCATCACTCAGTTCAACTTGATCGGTGTGAGCCCATCACTTACCCATCTACATCTCGGTGATCGGTTCAAAGCGATAATCATGCCTGGCGACCTCCCGTCCACCCTCCGCCACCTGTCCTTCGGCACATACTTCAATCAACCTTTGCCCGTTGGATCCATTCCAGACTCGGTAGAGACGCTATCATTTGGACAACATTTCAATCAATCACTCAATTGTATTGGAACTATCCCAAACTCTGTGACCTCACTCACACTTGGCTTCATGTTTCAACAAGATGGTAATGATCAATCATCGTATAGCGAGCACATAGGTCAGTACATCTATGATCTCGAGTTCATCCCACCATCAGTCACATATCTGTCACTAGCAGGTGACAACCTACATACATTGGATACACTACCAAAGACTGTCCACACACTATACCTTCGCTTCTTTAGTTACAGCCCCGATTTAGACATCCCAACATCAGTGACCCGTCTTGAATGGAGTGTTCCAGGTCGTAGCGTCCAACTCATGACCAAGCTCACACCATCAATCACCTCACTATCACTACATTTCAACTCCATCCCATCAACCATACTTTTATCCAACATCCATCCTAGTCCAACCCCAAGTCCAACAAACCCAGTTCGACTTGTCGAGTCCAACAATATAGAGTCGTACAGTGAGGGCGTCACAGTGTATGGTAGAGTGATTGATGGTGACACGGTAGTGGTGCTCAGCTCAGACTTTAGCCGTGGTGGATTCGTTTCCCTGAGCCAACTGCACAAACATGTGCATCCATTGCTACCAGACCTGCTCAGTGCATTGTTCGTCTGTCCAAGCCGATCATTAGTTCTCCACAATCGATTCCCTCCAGCACCAGGCACCATCTACAATGTCGAAGAGTACGAAGAGGTCGAGTTCATGTTTGACTATTGACTCTTGTGGCATCGTGTGGTCTGTTCGTGTGATCGATCACATTTGGTGTTTGTGTGTGTGACTCTTGTGTGTCCCCTCGATCACTCAACTCTTTTTCATTCTCAAACACCAAAGTGATCAAAAAAGTCAAATAATGATCGAGCAAGCATCGGTGTGGCTGTGTCTTGTGATCAAAGATTCATTGAGCACGTGGGGCAAATACTTTGGAGACAGACACAAAGACATAGCACTCTATTTATATTTATAAACTTATAATCTTGGAATATAACTACTTATTATCTCTTCTCTTCTTACACATACATACATTCATTCACAGAATACACATACTACATACTACTACATTGAGATAAACAACAAAATGCCTTTGGCTGATTATATATTAGATGGAGAGTTGGGAAGGTATGTTCATTGTCATTGTCATTGTCATCACACAAGGTATACCTTGTTCAAGCATCATGATACTAACAATCCACTCCACTCACTTCAACAACATTAATGTCTATAGAGGTGCATTCTCAATTGTCTACCGCGTCATTGACAGAAAGTCAAAGAAGGAGTTTGCCATGAAGGTCATCGATAGGAAGTCATCATCAAAGGCAGCACTCCAAACAGAGATTGAGATCATGAAGAAAGTCAGTCATCCAAGTAAGTAGTTAGTAGTGATCATTCATTCAATCAATCAATCAATCGATCATATACTCACTCACTACTACCAGATATCGTAACGATGCATGAATACTTTGAGTCGACAGAGAAGATCTACTTGGTCGTGGAGTTGGTGACAGGTGGTCAGCTATTCGATAAGATTATGGAGAAGAAGTTCTTCTCAGAGAAGGAGGCAAGAGTGATTGTCAAGCAGTTGTTAGAGTCATTGCAGTATCTACACAGTGTTGGAATCGTACACAGAGATCTCAAGCCTGAGAACCTATTACTAAAGAATGAGAAGGATCTCACCATTGCCCTCTCGGACTTTGGTCTCTCCAAGATCCTGGCAGACGATGTCTTTATGAAGACAACATGTGGAACACCATCATATGTTGGTAAGTCCCTCTAGATCGTTGATTGATTGATCTGAAACAAGTACCCTAACCTTGAACCCAAACAAACAGCACCAGAAGTATTGAATAACATTAATAACGCACCGACTGCGTATACTGAGGCGGTTGACATGTGGTCTGTAGGAGTGATTGCCTATATACTTATGTGTGGCTTCCCTCCCTTTTACAGCGATGACATTAGGAAGCTGTTCGAATCGATCATGGCTGCCAGCTACGACTTCCCAGAGAAGTACTGGAAGAACATCTCCAAGGAGGCCAAGCACTTTGTCAACTGTTTCCTCACCGTCGATCCAGCAAAGAGATACACTGCCAAGCAGGCACTCGAGCATCCATGGTTAACATTGGTAAATATTAATGAATGGACATGAGTTTGATAGATTGATTGATTGACTAACATGGATGATGATATGATGTAGGCTCCACAATCAGCACCTCTACCACATTGGAATGATCAGATCAAGAAGTATGTTGTGATTCGCAGAGAGGAGAGCAAGAAGTTTGGCGCAGAGTTGGTGTTCAACACGAAGCTGGCACAACCAACTACACAGTCTTAAGGTTCAAGGCAGTCCTGGTCCAGTCCTGTCCAGTGTAATATTACCAACATACATACATACATACATGTATCCAGTCATGTGATTGATTAATTGATTGAGTGAGTGAGAGAGCAATAAACTATCTCCCCTTATACATGTATATTATATTATATTATATGGATTGATTGATTGATTGAATGATTGAATGATTGAATGATTGATGGACTGGTATGTATTCGAATACATTCCAGGCAGTGAGGATGATTGACCAGGATTGATATATTACTTCCAGATCTCAACGTCATCCTTTGAATAGTGCTTCTGTCTGTCCACTATTCTCTTGCCACCAAGGTGACGCATGGCCTCTGCGTAGGATTGAGGAAGGACTCTCTTTGGCTTGTCTTGTACAGACTCCTTGCAAATGAATGTGAAGTTGAATGTGTTGGACAACTTCTTCTCGGGACCGCCTTGTAGAGGCACGGACACATATGCAAAGACCTCGACCTGTACATAACTAATGTCCTCCACGGTCTCGGTGTAGACAATGGTGGCCTCCAGTGTGAGGATGTTGCCAATGTCCACGGGCAACAGGAATGTGATGTCGTCCATGCCGAGGAACTGAGGAATGGAGCTGTTGAACTGGAGGAAGCACGTGGTGAAAGCAATCTCGAATCCCTTTCTCATGAGGTAGCCTCCGAATATGTTGCCGTGCATGTTCCTCTCCTGTGGCTGACAGAGGATGACGGTCTGCAGCGACGTGGACTGCATTGGCAGCCAATTGTATTTGGTCTTGTCGTCTTTGGATCGCATGAACAGGTCGTGGATGATCTGCAGCTCGTCATTGGTGGGTGGCACGTTGTGCAGAGATTTCTTGGCGTAGTCCAGTCTGCTGGACTTGTGCTTCTCGCCATCATCAAACTGTCTGGTCTCCTTCTCGTTGGTCGGCACCAATCTGTTGACCAGCGCAGACTTCTTGGTGAATGGGTCTCTGGCCACCATTGTGAAGTAGGCCACGAGCAGTCCCTCCCACTGGCCCGTCTCGCTATTCAATGCTCTTGCCTTGATCATGATCTCCATCGAACTCTTTCCGACCCAAGTGACAATTCCATCCATCTTGATGTCATTCTGAGGGTTCAAAGGTCTCAGCAAGTGTATCCTGTCCACAGACGCAGTGACAATAGTGTACACCTTCTCCTCAGTAGTGTCCTCAGCATGTCTATGTGTGATAGGATGTGTCAGCTAAGATTCACGTTGGGCCCAACGAGGCAAGGCACGACGACATTGACATACTTGTAAGAAACAGTTCCAGCGAGAGCATCGAGATCCTCGAGAAAACGACCGACACGGAGATGTCCGTAGGGACTGAGGTACATCTCACGAAGTTGGAGATCAGTGTTGAAGTGCAGGTAGATCTCTGTGTAGCTCTCTTGAGGTGCCTTGTCCACGAGTGACCTAGAGATGGGCTGAGTCTGATCGCCCTTGGACTTGGACTTGACATTGAACAGTGGAGTCCTTGAGCGCCACAGATGATTGGTGATCGCAGTCCTATTCATATAGGATGACTTGCTAATCGATTTCCAATCGGTCTTGCTGATTGACAGGGGATAGATCTGAACGTCGGTTGGTGTGCCAGTGACGATCAGTGTGGGCTTGGTGGCGAGGGCACGCTGCTTGTCCACTGAAGTGTCAAAGGTGATGAATGCAAAGCCTTCATTCTCTATATCATCAAACACCATCTTTATGCCATTGTTTGATATTGACAATCCTTTGAACATATCAACAATATCATCACGTGTCACTGATGATGGCAATCCTCTTATCTCTACACTATTCTGAAAGTCAATTGATTCATTCCTATCATTGATAACTTGTTGTTGTTTTGGATCTAATGTCGATGATGAAGAAGATGAGGAAGAAGAAGAGGAGTATGATCGCAACAAGCTACGAGCACCAACATTGTTATTCAACTTTGAGTTATGAGTTTGAATGAATGTTGTTGTTGTAGTTATTGGGACAACATTGTTGGTGTTGTTGTATGTCGATGAAGACACCAATCGACTGATCCTTGATAATAATGAACGAGTGAGCATTGGAGTCAGACTAACAACAAAGTATTAATAATTATGTGTGTAGAGTGAGCTTTGGATGAAGATCATAATCAGTGTGTGTCATTAGTGAGTTGGAGTCTCTTTTTTCAAAGTAATGTCTTTGACTAGCCTGGGGGGTCTGAACACTTTCCAGATCCCATCTTCACTTTGATTCAAAGAGACATGTAATTCATTGTTGCATTATTACTACTACATCATCATAATTCATACAATACGTAATCATACTTTGATGACCAGTACAGCAATGAAGATGATGGATACTTTACATGTCACCAACAGACATGGCCCAACCTTTAAATATCAACATCCAACCGTCACCAACAACAACATAACAACATAACATAACATAACAACATAGATACAAACTAATATATATTACTAAATAATGTCTGATAATCCTAAACGTATTAAATGGTCCTCACCAGCTGAGGATGAAGAACGAGCCAATAATAGAAAGTTGATTATTGGATTGGCAATTGGTGCAACTGTTGGTGTTGTGGCATTGGCACTTATAATGCGTTATAAGGTGGCAGCACCACATCAGTACTTGGTAAAGACTGGTCTTGGTATCACTGATATGGCCGTGTCCAAAAAGACCTTTATGTGGCCATTCCAAGAGTTGCGATACATCTGTATGAATCCACGCAACTACTCATTCAAACTGCACAACATGTCCAAGGAGAGTGTTGAGTTCCACCTGCCCGTCGTCTTTACCATCGGCCCAACCGACCCCAACCGCGACCTCGAGGGCTTCAAGAGCTACACGCGTCTGCTCTCTGACATCTCCTACGAGGACATGGCCCACACGATCAACGGTGTGATCCAGGGTGAGACCCGTATACTCTCTGCCAACATGACCATCGAAGAGATGTTTGCCGATCGCGACAAGTTCAGGAACTCTGTGCAGGACAAGATCGGAGTGGACTTGGCTAAATTTGGTCTTCAAATCTACAATGCCAACATCGAAGAGATGAGCGATGCTCAGGGCAATGAGTACTTCAAGTACCGTCGTCAACAGGCGTTGCAAGGCGCCGTCAATCAGGCCCGTGTCGCAGTGGCCGAGGCCAAGAAGCTGGGTGACATTGGAGAGAATGAGCGCAAGGCCGAGTCGAGAAGACGTATCGCAGAGGTGGAGGCTGAGACTGTCCTCGTGGAGAATGATCGTCGCAGGATGATTGCCGAGTCAGAGACGAAGCTAAAGTTGGCCCAGATCGATTTTGAAAAGTCCCAGCGCCAGTCACAGATTGAGGCAACACTTGGAGTCGATCAGAGACAGATGGAGTTGCAGAAGGAGCTAGAGATCAAGCGTCTGGACCAGCAAACTTCCCAGCACCGTGCCAATCTCATGTCCAAGACTGCGATTGATGTGGAGGCCAAGATCCGAGAGGCTGAAGGTTATGCTCAGGCCACTGTCAAGAGGGCAGAGGGTGATGCCATGGCCAAGATCAAGGCTGCTGAGGGTACTGCGACGGCCAATGTAAAGATGGCCGAAGCCGATGCCGCTGTCAAGATCAAGTCTGCCGAGGGTGAGTCCGTTTCGATCAAGCTGTTGGCCGAAGCTCAATTGGAGAAGGATCAAAAGACAGGTGCAGGTGCCAAGGCTCAACTGCTACAGGAGGCCGATGGTCTAACACAGTTCAACAACAACCCTCTTGCTCCATTCTACTTGGGTCTCAAGAGTGGACTGTACAAGGAGCTGGCTGAAGCCAATGCCAAGGCAATCAATGGACTACAGCCAAAGATCAATATATGGAACACTGGAGCAGCTGATGGTCAATCCAACACATTCTCACCAATCCAGAACCTGTTCCAGACTCTCCCACCAATGCTTGATGTGATCCAGCAGCAGACAGACATCAAGCTACCATTCATCACCGCGACACCACCACAAACTCCATCTCCGTCTATGGCGACTGATCATAGTAACATCAACCTAGGCAACAGCAGTAGTAGCAGCAACAACAACAAGACAATCAAGATATAATATTATGTTACAATCTTTTGAATAGTATAAATAAATAGAACGAATGATTATTATTTTAAATAAGAGTTGCCAAGGCGGTCAAGATCAAGACCACAAGTGTAGAGATTGGTGATGTATGAGTAGCGCTGGATGGATTTCCAGATGTAGTAGAGGTCGATGTTGTAGTTGATATGGGTGATGTTGTTGTGGAAGTAGAAGTGGAAGTAGTTGTAGTTGAGGTAGATGATCCAGTTGTAGTGGTAGCAGGTGTGGTCTTCTGATAGACTCTTACAAAGTCAATATAGTTATATTGAGGCCATAAAGTTGTATTATCAGGAGATCCAGGCCACTATCCAGTCCAAAGTATTTAAGTTAGTCATTATTATCTCATTTCAATAAATAGTTAAAAGGACACTTACACCTCCACCAATGGCTGTATTCAATATGATATAGAATGGTTGGCTAGGTATTGGAAGATCTGGTGATGTACTGTTTATAATGTTATACACTACATTGTCCACCATACTATATATATATTACCGATAGTTAGTACCAATCAATCAATCAATCAACCATAAGTATAACTTACAAAACAATCCAGTTTGGCTCCCAGATGACAGAGTAGTTGTGATACTCAGTATTGAGTGTTGGTACTGATATTCCTTTGTTTTGGCTGACTAGGGTAGTATCATTACAATCCTTTCGATAGTTATGATGGAATGTAGCATATGATTTCAACCTTGAATTGATTGACTCCATTATATCAATCTCACCTGCATTCAAATAACATGTACCTCTTTCAAATGGTACCATCCAGAATGCTGGCCACATGCCCTGACCAACCGGTAACTTCATTGATGCCTCCACTCGACCATAAGTAACATTGAGTTTACCCTTGGTATCCAGGTATCCTGAAGTAAAGTTCTTTCCCTGAGTGTGTGATCAGGAGTTAGTGGGGGTTGGGGGATGGAATGATTCCAGATCATTGATGAATGGTGATACGCACATTGAATACTTCTTTCTTTGAGACTATAACTAGTTTGTTATCATGGATGAGTATGTTCTGTGGTGAATAGTATTCCAACTCATTGTTGTAACCAGCCCTGTCATGTATATTCCAGATTGACTTGTTGATGCTGTTTCCATTGAATTGCTCTTCAAATTGTAATGACCAATTATCATAGTTGACCTTTTGACCATATGTATATAGAGTATCCGTTGATTGAATTGTATAAACTAAAGTTGTTAACAACAAAATAAATAAAATAATATTTGTAGTCCGCATCTTAAGGTACTTATTATCTCTTTGATGTGAGTAATTGAAGATGAGTATGACGATCGCCTATTGGGTTAGGCCCTTATATGTTTGCTTCGTTCAATCCACAAAAGAGATATTTTACAACGTGATGGCTTTATTGTGTCTTCAGATTTGATGACTTTCGCATGTCGACACCATCTCCAAACCCACTATTTTTCCGATCGATCGAATTACTAATTCCGAAAGTTGGTCTTCATTGTGACACATGTTTATGATTGTTGGATTGATGAATTGTGATACAGACCAGGAGTCGATGTAATAATTTAATAAATAATGTAATGGTTTGAATTATTTAAATAAGTATGGCCAAGGTGGCGGTTGCCAAGAGGAGGACCACTAGTGGAGAGGCTGATGATGATTGAATGGCGCTGGATGGGTGGCCAGTGGTGGTGGATGTCGTAGTAGTGGAGATGGTAGATGTTGGTGCGGATGTTGTAGTAGTTGTTGTTGTTGGTGATGCTGTTGTTGTAGTTGTTGTGGTCGTGGTTGGAGAGGCGGTGGTAGTTGTGGTTGTTGGTTTGTTGGTAGTACCTGCAGATGTAGTGGAGGTAGTGGTAGGGTTGTTGCCAGTAGTAGAGGTGGAAGTAGTCGGATTCTTAGTGGTAGAAGATGAGGTAGTCGGTGTATTGGTCGTAGATGAAGTTGTAGAGGGTGATGACTTCTTTTGGTATACTCTAACAAAGTCAATGTAGTTGTACTGAGGCCAAGTGGTGGTCTCATCAGGTGACTCTGGCCACTGAGCAGTTGTAGTTTGTTAGCGAGTTGATACTAACTTATGTGAATCCTGGTCAAATATATATACTTACGTCTCCACCAACAGCAGTGTTCAGGATGATGTAGAATGGCACGCTTGGGATTGGAAGATGTGGCGAAGTACTGTTGATAATGTTATAAACAACATTGTCCACCATACTATATATTATGGAGAGTCAGTATCACAAGATGATATTAACATTCAATCAATTAATCAATTATTATAACTTACAATACAATCCAGTTTTGCTCCCAGATCACAGAGTAGTTGTGGTAGTCAGAGTTGAGTGTTGGAACAGCAATGCCTTTGTCTTGACTGACGAGGTAGTTGTCAGCACAATCAGTACGATTGTTATGATGGAATGTTGCATATGATTGCATCTCAGCATTGACAGTCTCCATGATATCAATCTCACCAGCATTCAAATAGCATTCACCCTCATCGAATGGCATCATCCAGAATGCAGGCCACATTCCCTGACCAATTGGCAACTTCATCGATGCTTCAATTCTTCCAAATGTAACATTGAGTTTATCAATAGTGTCCACGAGACCAGAAGTATAGTTCTTTCCCTGGAAGGACGGGTTGATTAAGTGATTAGAGTGAGTGAGTGGAATGATTCCAATCATTGATCGAGGTTGATATGTACCTTGTATACTTCCTTCTTGGAGACTAGGACAAGTTTACCATCTTGGATTAGGACGTTCTGTGGTGCATAGTACTCCAACTCATTGTTGTAGACAACACCACTGTCACGAACATTCCAGATAGACTTGTTTATTGTGTTGCCATTGAATTGATCCTCAAATTGCAAAGACCAGTTATCATAACTGACCTTTTGTCCATAAGTATATGTATCAACTGATTCTACAATATACATTGACAATGATATAGTCAACAACAAAGTTGATATCATTATAATATTACTTGACATGTTTGATATTTATCTGATTATAATTAATGAATGAATGAATGATTGAATGAAATAAAGAATGTCTTTAAGTCCATTTGCATTGATCATTCATTCATGTCCATCCATCGGCCAAAGTAGATATTTTTACAACGAGTTGGGTCGACCATCAGAGTGGATGGCTTGTGGAAGGGAAGGGTACCCTTTGATCACTTTGAAAAGAAACAAAGTGTGGCTTCCAACTTTAGTCCCAAATTCGTTTCCGATCACTTTTATGTTGAAGTGGACTGTGGAGAGCGTAGATACATGACGTGGGTTGTGGAAGTGATCATATGTTGGAACCTTCCAATTTCAGACGTGTAAGTGTATAACAGATATAAAGATATTTATAATTCATGCATGAATGTTGGAATGTATTATAATAATAAAAGTGATTGATTGAACATGACATGATGGTCAACTACATAATTGAACATATCCGTTTGGATTTGAATGATGGGAATGGTTCCAGTTGATGATGATGATGGTCTGATTGAGTAAGGTACCTGTAGCACTCAACATTGAGTTTCGTTTTATACTCTACCATTACTATTGAATCAAAGATGTTTGATGATTCAAGTAACTTGGTTGTAGTTGGACCAACATCACACCATGTTAACAGTTGAATACATCTATTATGTTTGGCAATGGCTCGCAGCAATGTATCTTGATAGTAATTCATAGAGATGATCAATGTTCTTAAATTTGGATGCATGGCAATTGATTTGAATAATGATGGCGTTGATTGATTGGAATGTCCATTCCACCATACTTCAACATTGAGTGATAGTAATCTTGGATGATTGTCCAAGAATGCTGCCAATCGATCATAGTCCTCAATGTCATCGGTCCATCCATGTAATGTCAATGTCTCCAATGATTGACCGTTGGTTGAGGACAAGTCGAGATGCTTCATACATCTGTTTGGCACGACAAAGTGTCTAAGACGCTGGCCAATTACACATGGATACTCGATACTTGAATCACTGAATGACATGATATTGATGGTCTCAAACTGATCCAGTGCCAGTACTTTTGATGTCTTGATCGGCGTCATATCAGTGAGTTCAAGTCGATGAATGTTCAAATGTTCGAGTGATACATTGTTCAAGAACTCCTTGAGTTCCTCAGCAACCTCATGGGCCTCTAGGAAGGTGAGTGAACGGAGGTTAGACAGAGGATTGTTGGCCAACTGGTAAAGACCAATGAGGTTGATCAGTCGTGTTCTTGTGATTGAGATTGAGTCCAACGATGTGAATAGATGTAGTTGAGGTTGGATTCGTTCAACAAACACTCTATCATCCAAGCTTAGTGATGTCATTGTGTTGCAATGTTTGGTCATGATGTCCGCAAGTCTCTCAAACATCTTGTCATGTATACGACTTCTATATTTATCTCCAACGTAGAAGTCAAAGCGTTGTACATGTCTGGTCATGGCCAAGTATTCAAGCATACTATCATTCAAATATGATTGTACATCGAACTCAAACAATATGTTTGATGAGGTCGTGTGCGACAAGAGTAGTTTGAGTATACGATCACTATGCTTGTCGAGTGGCCATTGATGATGTTGGAACTCTGTTTGAAAGAACTTGAGCTTGATGATTGTGTTGCCTTGTTGATGTTGTTGTAGCTTGTCTACAAAGAAGTTATCGCTCACCAATGACAGACTAGTATGGTACTTCTCATGAAGCAGCGCCTTGATTGGGTATATGCTAATGCTGATCACTCTTGATGTTGATAGGATGTTGAAACGATTGCATAGATGTAATAGGATGATCTCTGAATCATAGGCCAGTTGTCCATATGTCTTTAGTTTAGTACCGTCATTTAGTATTGGACTTGGTGGAAGTAGTTGAACAGGTATATTTATCACTAGATGATTGACAATATAATTGAACCAATTCCAGTTGACCAATGCCAAAGAGTATTTCCACTTTCTTGACACATACCCATCGTGCCAACATTCATTCAATATATTCTTCTGAATGGTCAATGGTATATCCATACTTTATTCATTGATTCAAATACATTTGTATTAAAATATATGTTTGATCAAAGATTTGTTGATTCAAAAAAGTAAGTAAGTGGTTTGATTTACTTCAAAATTGGAAATTATCTAGTATTTTAAAATGTGATTTGATTTGTTCCAATCTATTTAACGATCTAGATAACTAGTTTTTTAAAATGATTAATCATTTTGAGTTTTGTTTTTTTAGGGTATTTTACTTGATTTTTTTATTTTGGAACTTCATGCGCACTTTTGCCCGAGAGGTTAAGGGGCTGAGTTCAGGTCTCAGTGGCTTCGCCATCATGGGTTCGAACCCCATAGAGTGCAAAAACTTTGAATGAATGTGGTAACTTGGAACTTCCAAATGAGAAGATACTTAGATATTCAGTTGTAAGGTTGTACAACTTCTTTGAATAAAGTAGTAAAGACACACAATCTTTATCTATCCTAATACTGTTATTGTAAAAGATCTATGATGTCCCCAAACCCTCGGTTGTCCTTGTCCAAACGTCAAACAAAGTCGTGGCAACATCACCGAAACATTAATTTATACCAAAGAGAGATAGATAGATAGATAATAAGATGTCAACATTCCCTATTGACACTGTTGACAACAGTGAACATCCATTCGTTAACTTATCACATGTCTTATTACAAACAATAACAAACAATCTATATAATATCGATCGTATATGTTTCACATTCGTTTGTCAACGATGGTATCGACAAAAGGATGACTACCTATTGTTAGAGACACTTGGCGTACCAGTATCTGCAGAGATCAATGAGTTCAAACATAAGCGTGTACTAAAGTCCTATCTCAAGATCATTGAGTTCTCCCTGCTCATCAAACGTGAGACTCATCTACTGATCGCAGGCGAACAGAGTGAGATTGACATGCTCACATGGCTATCATTAGACTACATGTTATTACCTGGTATGTATACACCATCCTCTCACTTTGACCCAAAGTTTACCAATGCTAACGACAACAACAACAACAACAACAGACAAGCCTATACCATCATCTGTGACTAGACTTGAACTTGGTGATACATTCAATCAACCATTGTCAGTGTTGGAGACCTTGCCAACCTCATCAATCAGGATTATGTCCTCCAAGTCATTCAATCAACCATTGGAGGCAAAGATGTTCCCTCCAACATTGACAGAGCTGTATCTTGGAAAGTCGTTCAATCAAAAGTTGACGCCTGGATGCCTCCCAAGCACGCTAAAGTCGATAACCTTTGGTTGGGACTTCTGTCAGGACATAAACCCGGGTGTATTACCCGATGGTTTGCTTAAACTAAGGTACAGCCATCATTGGTATATCACTGTTGTACCAAACAGCATACCAAGTAGTGTGGTTGACATTGAGTACTTCCCTGTTGGATCGCTGCACCTTCTCCCCACCTCAGTGACCAGGCTTCATCTATTCCTGCTCCATGATATGACCATCCCCGTCGGTGCTATCAAGTCCCATGTTGTGGATCTAGAGGTTGGAAACTTTGCCTTCCAATTTGCCGAGGGCATGCTGCCACCAAGTCTCACCAAACTTCACATGGGCACGGTCTACAATCATCCAGTCACCAAGGGTGTCTTTCCTGACACCTTGACAGAGTTGCAGGTCAGCTCTGCCCTCAAGTATCCAATGGGCCCTGGCGTCCTCCCCTTAGGACTAAAGAAGATTCAGTTTGGCTATTGCTGGAACATTCCACTGGAGCCAGCAGACATCCCCGACAGTGTCACATACCTCAGGTTCGAAGGACAGTTTGACCAGCCCATCCATCATCATGTGCTACCCAAGAATTTGGAGACGTTACACTTTGGAGACAGCTACAACCAGATCTTAAAACCAGGTGTCCTCCCTCAGACCCTAAAGACACTGATCTTTGGCTCAAGTTACCAAAGGGTGGTACATCCAGATACATACCCTGTAGGTATGTCTACTCTCACTGTCAGGTCGTTCAAGTTCTTTGAGGTCAACAGGCCAAACGACTTGCCCAAGACCATCACGTCAATCGAAGCGTACGGTCTATACCGAACAGCCCTTCGTCGTCTGAACGATTCACTATTCCTTGGTGTTGGAGGCAAGTTCAAGAGTTCCTTCATCAGGTCCGACCATCACTTCATGGATGATGTAGAGTCAATTATCAAGATGGAAGGTATATCCTTCAGTTTCTAAGGGGAAGACGATGATGTACAGCAACAACAACAACACAACAATGACATAATAATATGGATACATCACATGGACAACGAGCTTATTATTGAATAAAATGAACGAATATCAATGGACAACGTTCTTTGTTCTGTGTCGACAATGAGTTGTACCAGTTACGCAACACTAAGATATCGTCATGTTGTCCAACACTGAGTTGTAGCAATGTCGTGGCTGTGGCTAATCTAAACTCAAAGGTGACTACAATGCGTGGATGTTTGGTTAGTATCTATTTGATTGAATGGTGGAAGCAGATATGATGGAAAGGGTAGTGAACTTACATGTATCAGCATTAAGAATCTGCTTGATGGTGGACTTGATGTTGGCAATGCCTTGCAGGTCATTCTTCTCGGTTAGATGGTAGACTCCAGAGATGCCAAGCGATTGCATTAGTAGACTGCATACGACCTGGTTGGTACTGGAGTGTGCGCCAAGGTATTGCCAGAGTCTAGTGGCAATGAAGTTGTTGAATGTCCAAACCCATCCGAGAAATTGTGATAGCAACTCGATACTCTTCAGGTAGCTGAATATTCTGTATTGGTTTGATGATGCCAGTGCTGAGTCAAACTGGATCAGTAAGCCATTGGCATAGTCCATCAAGTTTGTCTGGGTCAATGGCTAGAGTGGAGAAGTTTAATAATATATTGTTGTTAGTATTATGATTCAATTGACATCGTCACCATTCATCCAAACATTGATGTACATACTAGTGATTTGAACTCCTTGGAATAGTTATCTTTTGAATCGTATTGTTGGAATATTTGATAAAGACAACACCTTATTGTGGCGATCAAGTCATCTAATTTAGTGATGGAAAAGATGAGATGTTAGTATTGTGTATGTCATTCATGTGATCTAGAAGTTCATCATATATACATACTGTCGGTTGTAGAGAGTAACATAGGTACACTGTTGTGAATGGTTTTAAAAAGTTGAATGGTGTGCTTGGATCTGACCTGGAACAAGTCGTACATCAATGTCAGCACAGGCGAGGCGTCATCTGTCTTTGCGAGAAGGCAGAATACATGACTAGGAGGAAAGGAATGGTTTGAGTTAGTGCTTGGATTCTTGATGCCAGAAGGAAGGAAGCAGCAAGAGTACTTACCACAAATAAATAGATTGGTTGATATCTTTGGGCGATGGACTGAGTTGGGTCTTGAGTGTGCTGCATTGAGAGAGTATCACTCCATTGAGATACTTGAACAACTCATTCTTAAAATCAAACGTCTGGTGCAAGTGTTGTGTAAGTCCATGAGATTGAATGTCTTTGATCATGGCAACCAATCTCAGTGAGTCTTGATGGGTGTAGTCAAGTATCATCGGACTGGAGAGTGGACAATGACTCTGGAACAGACTGATTGAGACAGCAATCAACTTCTTGCACCATTTGATTGCCTCGTGCGTCTCCAATCCATTCATGGACGTGTAGAGATTGCCCAGTACCTCGTCTGAGCGCTTCAGTGTACCACGAGAAACTTTGGTGAGAAGACTCTTGATTGAGTTATATGTGACTGGTTTGATGGGCTTGGGTGTTGGCTCCAGGATGACCTTGGGCTCGCTTGGGATGAGTTGGAGTGGAACATTGAATATGTTGAACTGCGTACTGGTGGACTTGGTTGTTGTTGTTGTTGGTTCATTCTTTGATCGATTGGGTGATTGAGGAAGTAGAAAAGTGGATGATAATGTCGTAGTTGTTGTTGCGGTTATATCTTGGGTAAGTGGTAGAGTGGGTGTGGATATTGATGGCATGGCATCAGCAAAGGCAGTAGCCTTTGCCAGGGCAGGTATTGGTGTTGTTGTGTGGGTGAGCTTGGAAATAGGKTGTTGGGGCTGGAGGTGGAATATGTTGTTGTTGTGTAGTTGTCGTTGATTGCGTCGTTCTTGCCCACGGTAATACCATGGTTGACTTTTGTGTCGACTGGTGTGAAGTTGTTGTCTTGGTAGCCCAAGGTAGAGGGAGTTGGTTGAGATGTTGTAGTTTGTGGTCGTCGTTGATGGTACTCGGGTTGGGATATGAGGTAAAGGTGTTGTGTGTGCAGGTGTTGTAGATGGAGTTGGTTGTGAAAGTGAGGTTGATGGCTGAGAAGGGGTCGTCTTCTTCTCTGGTACTGGAGTCTTGGATATTGGTGCTGAGGGGACAGGTTGAGGTGAATCATCAATCTCCATAATAGTGTCTGTCAGAGGTGCAGATGGGGCTGGGGACGATGGCTTCGAGTCAATGGTCATCGCCTGATCGGTACTATCATCGTCAAGTGAAAGATTTTCATGTGACTGAGAGTTTGAGAGGTCATCAGATGTTTGATTATTGTCGTCTGATGTGGGCTGATCGCTACTGATGCTGTTGATGCTGTTGTTGAAGATAGGTATGACTGGCGTTGAAGTAGACTTCTTAGGTGTTCCATTTTGTTGCTTGGTCTCATCATCTGTGAATATGGCACCGGGAGAGATGGGTGATGCAATGGACGATTCCATAATATTGTAATATTGATGTGGGGTAGCAGTGGGTGACTCGGTATCAACCAGCTTCTCCATCCTGCTCTCATCATTGTGCTGTACAACAACATCCATCTGATCGTGGGTCGTGCCATGATCATCGCCTTTGTCCATCTTCTCATCATTGTCTTGTGATGAACCAACATCTTCTTGTTTATGAATCGCAACATTGTCTTGGATGATCATGCTCTCAATCTGGTCGTCTTGCTTGGCAGTAATCTCTTGAACATCCTTGTCTTCAGCATCCTTCTGAACATCCACTTGTTGATCATCCTTGTGCTCCTCTTTGTCCTCATGCTTGTCATTGACCTCCTCATCCTTCTTATCATTATCTTTGTCATTGATTGACCCATCGACTGCATCTTCACTGTCACTGCAATCCGACTCATTCAATGAATCGAGTATCGACACTGATTGAGTCAATGGTTTGTCGGTCACAACCAAAGTTGATGCAGGTGGCAACATAATGATCTCTGCATCAATGAGTTTCTCAGAGCTCGGAGGTGGAGCAGATGATGCAGGTTGTGTGTCAACAGTGTCAACCACACTACCCTCCAATACTGGTCCAGTCATGTGTATCTCTTCCATCTCCACTGATTCATTTGCTGAGCTGAATGAATCGTCAAAGCCACCTCCGCCATGATAGTCATAATATTCAGTATCGCTTAGTTGTGGCGCTGTGTTGTCTCTTGAGAAGTCATCCGAGTGGTAGTCAGGTCCAGAGTCGCTCACTGATGTTGCCTTGTTGTTGTTGCCATCGACGTCCACACCTGTCTTTGACCCTTCGCGACCATGCTCATCTCCAGTGCTCGTGTTGTTGACATCATTGTCGAACAGCTCATTGTCCAACTCCTCCAGACCCAAGTTTGTAGTGGCAGTGCCATTGCCATTGCCACCCGATGATGATGCGCCTGCCTTGAGTCGTGATGGCGAGCCGTAGAATGACGGGCCGTCCTGGACATGACCACTACGCAACTTGAAGTGATTGAGTTGTTTGAGCAGCCTGTCATTCTCACGCTTGATCTCTGCACATCGCTTCTTTATCTCCTTGGTCTTCTCGAGCTTCTTGGTCAACTTCTCATTCTTGTCAATCAACATGCGATAGTCTCCAAGCTTGGCCTGTATCTGATGAACGAATGACTCGAGCGAGACGATCTTTGAGTCGCGCTGATCCAACTGCTGTCTAAGTAGCTCCTGTTGCGCCTCAGCCTTCTCAGCTCTACTGCGCAGGGGTATATGATTGTTGATCTCATTCTCCAACTGTGTCTTTAACGATTCTGACTCCTTCCTCTCCAACTGTAATTGCTTCAACAGGTTGTCATGCGACATTGGTGGCTGTGTCACTCCATTGTTGTTGTTGTTGTTCGATCCATTGACAGCAGCACCAGTAGTACCAGCAGCATGTGGTAGTGATGCCTTCAACTTGTTATTCTCTTGTAATGACTGTTTGTGTTGACTCTGTAATGACTTGTACTTTTGTATCAGTGTGTTGGTGGCGATGATCTTTGATTTGAGTGTATCCAAGTTGTTTGTTATTGTTGTTGATGATGTTGATGTTGATAATGTGTTAGATGTAGTTGTTGTTGTTGTTGGATGATGTAGTAGTAGTTGATGTTGTTGGTCAGTGTTGATACTGCCACTGCTACTACCAATCACATCAGCATCACTGCCATTGTTGTCTTGATTGGGGAACATCATTATATCATCATCATAATAGCTTGGCATAACATTAACTAGTTAAAGGTCGTATATGTTATATTAATGTTATGTTATTATGTGTATGTTGTTTTCAATTAATGAACTTTTGACAAAAAGACGAAAGTCGACACACCCAAGAGTCGGCAAAACTCGCCAAACACACAAGTTTCGTTTTGTTCATTCATTTAGTAATTTAGTAATATCTCTATCTATCTGTGCAAAAGAGTCTGGAAGGGATATACTATTATTATTATTATTATTACACGCGAATGAATATTGAGACACATTGATTGATTAATCGTCAAGTATTGGTGTGACTTCAATCAATGTGGTTGGATCGATTGTGAGTTGGAGTGATGATGTTGGTAGATTCCAGTGGTTTCGTGACATGCTTACAACCATCGATGGTATGGGATCGGGCGATAGTTGATCAGGTCTCCATATATCGAGCAACTTCTTGATCTGTAGAACGTTGAGGGTGGTGAATGCCGATTGAAGGGACTCGGTGTCTGTGAAGATGGACTTGTCAATCACCATCAGGTTGGACGCGTCGGCGATGGCGCCCAGATGATTCTTGCAGTGGTTGAGCAGGTCGCGCTCATCATTGGACGACACCCAGTCCTCAAAGATCGACAGGCTCAGCTTGATCTTGAATCCCGAGCTGGGCGTGCATGAGTTGGCCGTCGTACCGCTCACAATGTCATTGACCAGCGTGTAGGAGATGTAGTGGAACACCTGCGAGAAGAACTGTTGGATGATGGAGCTGAACACAAACTTGTCCTTGAGGTAGTTCATGTACTTGTCCATCGTCTTGCAGACCTTGTGCAGGTCGCTGGTGTGTGTGGCCGACATGCGGTTGGACTTTTCCGAGAGGGCGGCAGAGGCCTCGGCCAGCACGCTGGTCAATCGCGGTCGCAGTCTACCGTAGATGTGGTGCAACAGTAATGAGTAGGCTTCTTGAGTCAGTGCATCCAGTTGGATGACAAAGCTGGTCGATGGTGACTTTCGCGATGTGTTTGATGGTGATGCGATCGCTGGCGTTATTGTGATTCCATCAATCAATGGATCCAGTTCACTTTCAATATTATTCGGTCCATCCTTAATCAAATGAATGAGTCCAGATATGTTGGATATCCAATAACAAAGTTCAGGTGCATTATCAACTGATCTCTGTATAATGTTTGATTGTGATTGATTGAGTGAGTGAGTGAGTGAGTGATTGATCATGATGGCTTCGACTATAATCGTTCAAACATGACATACCTCAACAGAGTACCTCAGGGCAGTAATGACCTTGTTGAAGAGTCTTGAGTTCTCATTGCTAAAGGCATTGTGATCCAATAGTTGAGTGTACAGTGATTGTGAACATGCTCCAACTCTGTTGTCCCACAAATTAAATTAATGTTAGTGTGATGGATCGATCAATCAATAATCCAATAATACATACCCATCACTGAATGAAAGTGGCAATGTGTATATACATTGCTCGATTAGCTTGTTCTCCTCTCGCTCTTGTATCTCTGCCTTGGATCCAGATTGTGGTTGTGGACTAGTCTGTTGCTGCTGCAGAGGTGCCTGCTGTTGTTGTTGAAGTTGCTGCTCCAGTTGCCTGACTCTCTCCTTCAAATCCTGATTGTCCTTCTCAAACTTCCTCACTCTCTCACGCTCCTTGCTCAGCTCGCTCTTGGTGTCAGAGAGCTGTCTCTCGAGTTGCTCGCGCTCCTTGTTGTCCTTGTCCTTGTTCTTGTCCTTGTTCTTGTCCTTGCCACCGGCGCCAAGACTCAGGCTGGCCGCCGACATTGTCTGGTTTTCCAATCTGTTCTGCAGCTGCTCCTTCTCCTCCTCCAACTCCCTGATCGTGCGCTTCAACTCCTCCGTGTCTTGGACGTCCTCCATCATCCTGTCCAGCTCATCCTTTTGCTTCTGTAGTGCCTTCAAATCGCTGTTGGCATTGGACAGCTTGTCCTTTAGCTCGATGTTCGCGCTCTTGAGCTCATTGAGTTCGGCTGTGTTGTCGACTGTTGGTGTCGATGGTTTCTTGGTGGTAGCTGCGGCGGCAGCAGCGGCTGTGGCAGTAGCGGCGGCGGCAGTGGCAGCAGCAGCGGCAGCGGTCAACCTCTCAATCTCCTGCTTCTGTGATATGATTGTCTTGTTGTGCTCGGCGATCTGCTTCTCCAGTGGTGCCATTGCTGCGGCAATGGCTGACTGACTGGTGGAAGCGGGAGATGATGTGGAGACAGTGGGTGTGATCGCAGCTGGAGGTGGACTGGCGCCGCTCTTCATCTTGGCGATGATCTCATCCTTGTCCTTGACATCCCTGGTCAACTCCTGGATCTTTCTCTTGAGTTCCAATGTTCCTCCACCAATCATCGCGCCGCCAGACTGTGCCAATGTCACATCGAGCTTCAATTTCTCGATCTCCTTCTTGAGTTTCTCGACTTCCTCATCATTGTTGTTGGTTGGCGCGGGCTGTGCTGGAGGTGGTGATGCGACCACAACTGATGATGTTGCTGCTGCTGCTGCTGCGGCTGCTGTTGCTGTGGCGGCAGCGGCAATGGCTGCAGCCTTGTCCTTCTCAAGCTGACTGTTCTTGTTGATCAACTCTTGGTGCGCAGCATCCTTCTGTTTGAGCAAGTCGTCCTTTTGCTTGATGTTGTCATCGCGCTGCTTGACCAGGTCATCGCGCTGCTTCAACTGCTCATCGCGCTGTTTGATACCATCGTCTCTTTGCTTGATCTCCCCATCACGCTGCTTGACCAAGTCATCACGTTGCTTAATCTGATCATCCTTCTGCCTCAACTGGTCGTCCCTTTGCTTGATCTCGGTATCCTTCTGCTTCAGCTGATCTTGGAGTTCTGTGATCATCTTGGCATCCCTTGCACTTGTAGCGCTCACCGTTGTAGTGGTGGCTGTGGTGCTTGATGATGACGACGATGAGCCTGACTTGTTGTCCAACTGTTCCTGCATCTCCTTGACCTTGTCCTCAAACTCAATGTTCTCCTCAATCAACTCCTTCACCTTCTTCTTCTTAAAGTCCAACTCCTTGTTCAACTCCTGTACCTGTTTCTCCAACTCCTCGATCCTCTTCTTATCGCCACTGCTGCTTGAGCTGGTGTTTGAGCTAGTGCTGGTGCTGACACTTGGAGTGGCCTTGGTATCTTTGACTGATGGTGTTGGTGTAGTTGGAGTAGTAGATGAAGTTGGTGTAGTCGTAGTTGGCGTGGTGGACACTGGATGATGTGATGGTGTGGGCGTTACAGGTGTAGTAGTCTGGCTACTTGGATGTGATGATGTTGATGATGTCTCACTGTCGTCTGAGAAGTCCTCTCCATCCTCCTCCTAGATGATGATTAGTGATCGATCAAAGGATATGTTGGCGTTAGTCGAAGTTGGAGTTGAGTTGCCGCAGCATTGATGAACATACATCATCTGATCCATCGTTCGAGTTCAAGTCAGTCTCTGTTGCGGGCTCATCATCTGCACCAATCTGGAGCTCTGTACACTTGACCATCATCTATTCGATTGAGTGAATGAGCGTTAGTATGCATGTGAGTGTCATGCCTGGCAACAGCCTCTGACTCTGGACATACATGAAAGACAAAGGGCATCTTGCCCTTCTTTGGCTTGATTGATAGGATCTTCTTTTGATCATCCTTGCTGCCTGTGAAGTCGGCCAGATCGATGATGGTCTTGCCAATGGTGGTGCCCTTCTTGCCCTTCTCCTCCTTGATCGATATGCTGACGTTCTTTGCCTCAAAGGTCTTCTTGGGCGTCTTCATCATTGTAGTGATCATCTGCACGTGATGATCGAATATAGCACGCTTGCCATTTATCTGTACGACCTTTGTCTTGCCATTGTTTGATGACTTTGCGCCACGCTTCCAAGACACATACAACGATCCAGTCTCCATTGGCAAGTTGTCGACCGATTGAATCCTGATGTCGAATTGGAACTTTGACTGTTCCTTGCCTGGCTTTGATTGTTCCTTGCCAGCCTTTGGCTTGGCAACTGCATCCTCCTTCTTCTTCTTTAATATATTCATTATTATTATTCTAACTATTATTATTATTATTACAATGAATAACAAATGAAATGATTGAAATGTGTGTGTGTTTTGATGATCACATCAACACACTTTGTTCAGATCGATCCAATCAAATATTTGGAACTTCAACTGTTGAATTTGACTACCTATCAACATGAATTTCCCGCCTCCAATTAAGAAGAATACCTCTATTTGATCAACCTAACTCCCATCATTGGATATATAAACTTAGATACCAGGACACTTTCAATTCGAAATTTGAGTATTGAAACCTATCACCAATGTCAATCAAGACAAATTGGTAATATATTTTCAGAATAACATTTATGATTATTATTTTTTAATTTCTCTTCTCTTGGGTCATATTAATAGTTCATCGATGGACCTATCCTTTTTCAATCATTTCCGGTTATAATAATAACAAAATCAAATCTAAAAATCTATCAAACAATCATTTATATTGAAAAATGTTGTACAGTATGTATATTATAATAATAATAATGAAAATATCATTTGTATTAATATTATTATTACCAACCAGAATCCCTTTCAAACCTCTCTGGAATGATGACATCCAACTGTATTGTCAATAATAGCCAGGTTCAGACCAAGTCTGGAGTTGGAGTCTCTCAGTCATCCAATGCACTTAACAATGCAGTTTTTGGTAACTTAGTAGGTTTGTCAATTTCAGTTCCTATTAGAGTTTCTCTTGGGTAAATAAAGTTCACTCAAAAGACTCAGAATCTTCTTTCAATGATTGATATAATTATATCAACTCCTATTCCTTTGATACGGTATCGTCCTCTAGGGCCTGATCACTGTGCAATCCTATAATCGTCATAAAACTGATTGATCTGATCCAATAACTCCATTTTTATATCTATCCTTGGTAAATTCATATTATACATTTCCTCTCTCTCTTTTGTAAGTGTAGTCCCTGTCGTTTCCAGATGATATCTTATAATAATATAAGTAAAAGTGTTACAACAAATAGGAGATAGAAAAATGTGCCTGTGTGTGATGTGGTTCAATGCATTGCAATCAAAAAAAAAGATAAAGATGATTTTATTTTTATTATTTATTTATTTTTATGCAAGAAGATTAGATCTCGCCCGAACTCATAGTAAGGATAGTTAGGGGTTAGGGCACACCCATCAAGCATCTTGTTTTTATTTTTTTATGCTACTTTAAATTACAACCAACAAACACGAACATGATTTTATCACTATCTGTATATTTATTGAGAATAATTGTTTCTTATCTTGACTGTATTGATATGCTATGCCTCCTCTTAGTGTGCAAAAAGACATTATTTCAGCAAAGAATTATCACACCATCACCTCAGCTACACTTTTCCTTTCTCTCCGAAGCAACAATATCTAATTTAAGAGGAACATTTGAACATTTAAAGCAAACACAATATCGATATGATTTCCCCAGGGGGCATCCACTAAACAGTCAAATCCCAAGCATAACATATATAAATGATGGATCCTTTGAACAACCTTTACAAGTTGGACACGTACCACAGTCAGTGACTCAATTATCATTGACTGTTTTCAACCAGCCTCTTCAGGTTGGACACATACCACAGTCAGTGACTCAATTGTCACTCGTTATGTTCAATCAGCCTCTTCAGGTTGGACACATACCACAGTCAGTGACTCAATTGTCACTCGAAATGTTCAATCAGCCTCTTCAGGTTGGACACATACCACAGTCAGTGACTCAATTGTCACTCGGTATGTTCAATCAGCCTCTTCAGGTTGGACACATACCACAGTCAGTGACTCAATTAGTGTTCGAATGCTTCAACCAACCTCTTCAAGTCGGACACATCCCAGAGTCAGTGACCCAATTAACACTTTATGGACTCGACCAACCTCTTCAATTTGGACACATACCACAGTCAGTGACTCAATTAGTGTTCGATTGCTTCAACCAACCTCTTCAAGTCGGACACATCCCACAGTCAGTGACCCAATTAACACTTTATGGACTCGATCAACCTCTTCAGGTTGGACACATACCACAGTCAGTGACTCAATTGACACTCAATAAGTTCAATCAGCCTCTTCAGGTTGGACACATACCACAGTCAGTGACTCAATTGACACTCGAAATGTTCAATCAGCCTCTTCAGGTTGGACACATACCACATTCAGTGACTCAATTGACACTCGAAATGTTCAATCAGCCTCTTCAGGTTGGACACATACCACAGTCAGTGATGCGGTTGATCTTCGGTCCCCTCTTCAATCAGCCTATCACTACAAAGAACGTACCTTCATTCACATCACTAACTATTCTATGTGGGCTGTTCTCTCCAAAGAACTTGTGTTTGTCTGGCCACAAATTTCTTAATTCACTCTCTATTGTCTATAAGCACAAACAATCTTTTCCACTCCAAAGTGACACCTTTACTAAGATGAGAAATCTTTCACATTTAATCATCAAAGTCTTCGAATATCCTCCAAAAACAATAGGCAGTGGTATTTTTGGTGTGGCAATTTCTTTTTTAAGGCAGACCCTAAAAACAATTCCAACAATAACTCTGCAATTCAAAGGAGGACCTGAAATCATATGGAGGCTCGTCAATGAAAGAACTGCGCTGATTGTGATATCGAAAGCGGACCACGAGGGAATCATATCATTTTGGATGTTTAAATAAATATATTATAGGAGTTCATATACGTTTTATGTATGATCTATTATGGACAAAAGTAGTGTCGGTATCATCACAATCAAGTTTGGAATACCCCCATTAAGCGAAGAAAACACTTATGAAGTGGTGATAAATAAAAAGTAGACTGTCTTATTGAGGTGGACACCTTGGCAATAAATATACAGAATTACAAAGAAATAATAAAAATACGTATATATACTCAATCAATAATCTTTCATAAGACCTAAATCAGGAATATAAATGATCATTCTTTTCAGTCATTAAAATATAATCAATCAAACAATTAATTATTTTTAACAATGTTGTACAGTAAGTATAGTATTATTATTTTAATAAATTAATTAATTCATTCGAAACTATAAACTAATACATATTATAAAAAGAATCCCTTTCAAACCTCTCTGGAATGATGACTTCCAACTGTATTGTAAATAATGGCCAGGTTGAGACCAACTAAGTATGTGGAGTCATCCAATGCACTCAATACTTCTATTGGAGCTACTGGTTTATTACAGAAAGGTAACAAGGTGGGTGCGCTAGTTAAAGATGTTCATATTGCACTTGGTGCAGATATTGATATATAAATAAGTATTTATCAATAAATGAATAATAATCAGTTGATTATTATGTAAATATATTTTTCCAATTCCAAGATGTAATAAACAATTTTTATATATATTCCTCAGACATGAGCCAACTAGATCCTGAATAATATCCAGATTTACCAAGTGTCCAAAAAGGTATTCTGGGTCCCAGGGCCTATAACTTTGTACAAAAGGATGGGGTTTATTCATCCAGGTTCTTTCCAAAGTTGATCAAATAATCAATTGTCTATAGTGTTGTCGTCTTGATTGCTGGACTCGTCATTCTCGCGGAGCATTGATATGGTTCGACTCATAGCCTCGAGGTTGGACAAGGCCACCTTCATCAAGTCATTCTTCTTCTGCTCGCCAGACACTAGTGTTGGTCTGAGGCCATTCATGCTGGCACTACTGGCTGGTCCATCTAGATTGTGAGCATTGTTGATAATCTTGGGGTCGACCTTTGACGACGACTGTAGTTGATGTAGATGTTGTTTCTGTTGCATCTCCATCCGACTAAACTCGTCTTCCTGACCATCATCATTAAGTGCATGTGTCTTGGACATTGATGATGATGTGATAGTGGTGTTGTTGCCATCGCACTTCTTTGTTCGTGCCAACGACTCATTGCGAGTTTGTCCTGACCACTTGCCAGAGATGAAGGACAACACTGCCGACAACCATCCAACAACGAATATCTTGACGACATAGTCCAGATACGTTGTCTTCTTGTTTGATCGTCTTAGTATCTGTACAGAATCCTCCAAGTTCTTGGCCTTCTCGTACAAGTCATGAACATCATTCAGACTTGATTCCAACACAGGCTTGGACCTGTTTATCCTTGAATCCATGTCATACTCCTCCTAAACAACAAGTGTCAGTCGTCACTCAATCATTCAATCAATCAATCGTCTCGAGAACACATACATCAGGATCAATCATTAATGACTTGGAGACCTCGGTGGCCTGTGTGAGTTGCTTGGAGTTGTTGGCCATCTCTGTGGACAGTTGTTTGCACTTGTCTCGTTGGTCAGCAATCTGATTGGCATTCACCAGCATGCGCAGCTCTAGACTGTCCGCCCTCGCCTTGAGTTGGCTAATATATATGACCTTGCGTTGAAGTTTCAATTGATCACGATACTGCTGTGCAACTGATAAGTGTGATTCTAAACAAAGAGGGGTGTCAGTGGTGTGGCCGGTTGGGTAGTGTATCTCTGTCCAATCATTGGATACTCACTGAATGTATAAGGTGACTCATAGTCTGTGCTCTGTGGCGCATCAGACTCGAGCACTTGTAGTAGGGAATCGATGTCCTTCTTGAACTCGGTGGTGTTGGGCTCTTTCTTGCGCTTGGGCAGTAGTTGGAAGTTGGGCATGGGGATCGAAGGGAGGTTGCGCATGTTGGGCAAGATCCTTTTCAGCCTGCCACTGTCAAAGGGGAGGAACTTGTCCGTCAGTGGTCTGCTCTCATGTTGTTGTTGTTGTGCTGAGTTGATTGTTGTGCGCTGTGCTTGTGATAATGTCAATGATAGTCGATTTGGATTGAATGTCCTCTTCAAAACACCCCTCCTTTGTTTCTTCTCATTGTTGGCGCCACTATTGCTATTGCTGTTGCTATTGAGGAATGTGAGGAGATTGTGACGATTGTGACTTCCATGACCATGATGCTCCTGTTGAGACGTCTCGGACGTGTGCTGGCCATGTTGCTGTCCCGATTGGGGCATGAGCGAGTCGTAAGAAGACTTGAGATTGAATGATGGAGAATGATTGTTCGAACCACCTCCACCACTTGGCGGTGAGTGGTCGGTAGACGAGGAGCCGGTGCGTCCGGACATCTGCTGCTCGTGCAGCATGGCCAGGTTCCGCAGGTCCTGTGGCGCCGCTGTTGTTGAGAATGATCGTTTGTGGTCCTCGCCACTCGGTGACGATCCTCTTCGCATGTTCTTGAGAATGGCGTTGCGTTGAGCTTGTGCTCGTCGCTTCTCAACCAATGGATTGTAGTGCTGTCCCGAGAGTATACATTGATCGATCTTCTCGTAAAAGTCCTCCATCATCCGTTTGTACAATGCAGACTTGCCCATGGTCTCCTCGGAGAATGCCAGTGCTTCATTGAGGAATGTGCTCGTCTCGTCCTGTGGTGAGGTTGCAGTGTGCGTCGGGGGAGAAGCAGACACTGGCGACGAGGAGTTGGGCTGGGACACGACCAAGGTTGGTGGCACCACTCCATTGTGTTGCTGCTGCTGCTGTTGATGAGCCATCGCGAAGCTATCAGAGAGCGATGATGAGTGCTCGACCAATGTTGGTGGATTTGTGGTCGAGTCATCGTCTTCAGAGTATGTAAAGTCGTTGTCTGTTGAAGTGCTCTTGTTGGACACGTTTCCTCTGGGTGACTTCTGAATGAATGCGCCTCTGTGTTGCCCAAGCGTGCCTGTGCCAGATATGCCGCTGCCTGTGTTACCACTGCCCTCGCCGCCACCAGGTATCTTGTTCAACAGTGATGGTATGGCGACTGTTGAGTGCTTCTTTGGGTTGGCTATCATATGTACATTGGATGATGATGATGTTGAGTTGCTTGTCTCTGTTGCTGAGGGCTGCTTCTCTGGCGATGTGACATGCGCTGAAGACGAGGTATGACTGCGCGGTGATGTGTTGTCCTCTGAGAGTGATGCATCTGAGGCCATATCCCATGATGGACTGGCAGTTCCACTCTCATGTGTAAGTTGTAATGTGTTGTCCCTGTCCTTGTCCTTATCTTTATCTTTATCCAACTCCTTCTTCTTCTTCTTCAAATCCTTCTCCTTCTGTTTGATCTTCTCCTTTAGCATGGCGTACTCCTCCTTTGCCCTCTCCTTCTCCCTCAACAGCTTTGCCTTTTCCTCCTCCTTCTCCTTCTCAATCAACTCCTTTGCACGCTTCTTCTCCTCCTTTTGTAACTTCTCTCTTTCACGTTCCCTCTCCTTCTCCTCACGCTCTCTATCCTTCTTCTCTTTCTTATGATCATCCTTTTGTTGTTTCTTATCTTCAATCTCTTTCTCTTTCTCCTTCTCTCTTTCTTTCTCTCTTTCTTTCTCTTTCTCTCTATCTCTCTCCTTCTCTTTCTCTTTTTCTTTCTCTTTCTCCTTCTCTTTCTCCTTCTCTTTGAATATACTCAATATACTACTCCTCCTCTTTTCCTTCTCTCTTAGACTACCAGTCTGTGATGAGAATGATGATGAAGAGGATGTTCTAGATAGTTCAGCCTTTGTTTCTGTATCCATTTCTCCCTCTATCTATCTATCTCTATCTCTTTCTCTCTATCTTTATATATACATATAATACAACAACATAATAATAACTGATTGAATGATTGAATGAATGAAACCATGCCACTCAACCACACTTTGATCAATCTTGTTGTTGATGACATTGATGTTTTGCAGAGTTGTTGGTTTGACCTCATTGAGCCATCCTTCACCCCCCTAAGGTTGTGGCAGTCGACTGAGCTCTGACTCTAGTGTAATCATCTTCAGTCGCGACATTGCATTAATAGAGTATTTGTGTAGGTAGGTACCTGGCTAGATACATTATGATATATTGTCCTATTCGATTGACGTTTTATTTCTATATTTTATAATGCTGATTTGATAATCGCTTAGTAGTAGGTAGCCTTCTCACCACCACCGTTTCTCTTGCAATCCAAGAAAGCATCGTAGACGAACTGGCACGATGTAAGATCGTTAGAGTTCTTCTCCAAACAGTTCATGAATGCTGTTGTTAATTGATTGTCGGGTAGAGAATAAGATATGAGATTAAAATGAAGAATGAATGAATGTGAATGGAAAGGTTGATTAGTGAATGAGTCGATCAAGTGATCATCACATGTGATGCAAGTTATAACATACACTTGTAGATTGGGTTGCAAACGTTGGTCTCGGTGGCAACGGTCTGCATGTTGGTGTCTTGTGGAACTTGAGTTTGTGGCTCGTTGTTGCCGCCCATCATTGAGCTGACACCACCGACCAGAGCGTGACCAATGACGTTACCGGCGACAGCACCGGCCATTGAGGAGGCCATGGTTGAGAGCAAACCTGGTCCCTGCATGACGACTGGTGTTGGCTGTGGAGTAGCATTCTGGGTTGGTGCAGATGCTGGCTTTGAAGCAGTGGTTGGCTTTGGTGCCGATGAAGTGGTGGCTGGTGCCTTTGAGATTCTAGCTGATGATGCTCCGCGTCTTGCCATTGTTATTATTATTATTATGGTATAAATATATTAATTATATAATGGTATATAGATAGTATATGTAATAGTATGTAATGTTGTTGTAAACAGAATGAATGTGGGTGGAGTGATGTACGAACTAACTCTTTTTCAACTATTCAATTAAAATAATTAAATAAAATTCAACTACAAACACAGATCCCAACTCAAGTTGAACAATAATGATTGTGTGGCAATATTCCACTTCATTCTCTGTTGACAAGTCATCATCCTATTATTACATGTAATATAATAATAATTCCATCACTTACATGTATTAATACATGTATAACACGAACGAATGAGTCATCATAACAAGATTGAACAAATGAACAATATCAAATGAACAAACAAACGACGAATGAATGAATGGATGTTAACGAATGAGTTGATGAGGATCAAAGGAAAGGACACTTGATTATGCCTTCCTCTTTTTAATTAGACCCTGCTTGAGTAGCATGTCGTAGGTCTTCTTGTTCATGACTTCACCTTGTTCATCTTCGTATTCTTCGTCGCGATCTGAACGGAAGGTGGTGGTGACGTTCATCTCCTTGATCTTCTTGTTGAGATCCAGTGCGTCTTTGATCTTGGTGATGTGATGGAAGTGTATTGTGTTGGGTATGCCAATGCATGACATGCCATAAGAGTGTCGGGACTCTTGGAAATGCTTCTCAAAAGCTCGTCTGCCCCAATACGATTGATTGCCACAGATCTCGCACTTGTACTCCACGCCCAACTCATGGAACTTGTATACCCAGTATGGTATTGGCTTGCCACTCCAGTCCACCGGATAGTTGGCAATGCGCAGTTTAGTCGGTTCGTCATCCACCATCACATCGGCAATCTCTTCATCCTCTGCATTCATGTCGTCCTAACAAAGTGTGGATGGTCAGTACTTGTTTGATTGATTGGCGTGATGTACATACCTCAATCTCCTTTATACTTCTGGATTGCTTCTTGATGACACTGTCGATTGTCTCTTGGATCTGATCGTGCAGACGCTCACAGAGCTGGATGATGTGGAACTCGAGGAGATAGACTGGCTTGTGTTGCTCTTGCTGACCGGCACCCTCACTCTCCAGTTGCTTCATGATCTCAAACAGCTTGATATGCTTCTTTCCTTTCAGATGTCCATTATACACGTTCTGCGAGGCAAACAACTTCTTGCAAGCCTTACAGTATAGTGACGAGGAGGGGTCGTCCTTCTTCTCCTCCGTATTGTTGGTGGCTGGTTGTGTTGCGCTATCATGTTGTTCATCTCCATTACCATTGCCATTGCCACTATCATTGCCATTGCCATTGCTATCACCCTCTTGTTGTGGTTTCTCCTTCTTATTGTCGACTTGATCATGTTGTGATGTGTCATTGGTGGCAGCCACAGCACTCCTTGAGAACTCTTGATTGGACCACTTCTCATCAAACTCGCGTATATTATCTTGTAGGATTGACTTTAGATCGAGCATTGGTTGTGAACGCTCCATGAATGATTGAAGGTATGCAATGAGCTTATCGAGATACTTTCTGTACATCTTATTCTTGAATCTTTGATGGTCGTCATAGTTGAACTTATTGAACAGCGACAGATATCCAACATAGTCCAATGTCTTATCCACAAAAGGTAGATTGAGGTATACTTCAAACAACTCATTCAAGTCCAAGAATCGACCATGTGACTCATTGCCAGAGAATGTTACGTTGGCTAAATGTTGACGAGTATGTGGATATGTTAGTACTCTGGCCATCATTCATTCATTCAATGTACTTACGTGTGTAATACAGCGAGGTGCCTACTCTGTCCACCTCGAGTGCGGGGAACTTGCGATGATATTCCTTCACCTCTCTAAGTCTATCATAGAATGCACTGAATGTAGCCAGTCCTTGACCTGCAATTGATGACAACTCATTCTGTCTTGTCCTAATTAATGATGAGGTTGCGTGAATGATGATGATGTTAGTGATAGGCCTGTCATTTGAATGAATGAATGAATTGGTGCTACATACTGATCTTCATCTTGATATATCTTTGCCAAGTCGTTGGCACAGTTGACTGATTGTTCGAGATAGTGATTGACGCGATGACTGAGCATTACATTGTCTCGCATAGTCTTTGGCTCTTCAGACTGCTCAGCCACAATCATCAACTCATATCTTTCAATAGCTTCATGTAATGCTCTTGTTCGTTCTAACAGTGTAGATGACATTCTTATATCTATGTATATATGTATGTTATTGGATTGATTGATTGATGAAGTGTAATGAGTGAATGAAATGTACTGCACCAATGTTCCCTTTTTTTTTTCAATGTTGTGGTTTTGCAAAGTCGTTCGTCATTCATTAATTGAATCCTTCATTCATTCTCTTAGTTGTTTGTATCATTAAACATACATATACATATACGATGCAACAAGTGTCATCATCACTTCAAGAGCCTGTTAAAAGTACGACATGCCCATTCATTCAAGCATTTGCCATTCATTACCATTGATCACGTGACACAGGTGTTATGTTGTGAATGAATGATCGAGCGATCGATCGATGGTTGAGATGATGATGGATTCATCACACACATATTCATTGTCCGATCACATAAGGCTCAACAACAACATCATCAACATCGTCAACATCAACAACATCAACTTTATCAGACATGGGCGATGATGGAACATGAAGACAGAATAGTACTAACATTGGAATGATGACAATCAATAACAAACAGGGATCACAGCATTGTTCCACCCAATCAATGTATTCATTGGATTGCGCTTACCATCCAGTTTGGCCAAGAATCCAAGAAAAGCGACATGGGACAGCGAACGCGCAGATATACACAACCTCTTGTTCTCGATGCGCTACCCAATGAGCGACATCCGCAAGGAGTTTGACAAGAAGTACAACCTGGCCCCCACTGACATTGAGAGTTTGGTCGAGGAGCTAAAGCCACTGCGCATCGAGCGTCGTGTCTACGCTGAGGGCTCACACAACCGTCGCGACTATTGGACATTCGCATTGAAGCGCATCTATCCCGGCAAGCCATATCAACCGTCGACGGTCAACAGCAGCGAGAGCGAGGTCAAAGTCGACTTGTTAAAAAAGAAGGTCGATACCTGGCTGAAGAACAAGTCGATCAACACCATCCTCCCCATCGCGCGTCCCTACTACTGGACGTACGAGGTGGAGCACGAGTCCAAAGAGATCGAGATTGGTGGCAACCATAACAACAAATCAGCCTTCAACCCGCGCAACAATGTCTCTGGCGACAACAGTGAACTGGTCGATTGATCAATCGACCAACGATCTCTCAAAAGTAATATAGTAATAATTAAAAGGAAGTGAGGGCGCTTCAAGGACTCGAGTCCCAAGTGCAATGAACGTACAAGCAAGCAGAATCACCTTTACTTCTGGATCTTCAGACTGAGGTCGATGTGAGGAACACCTTGGCAGAGAGTGGACATTGAGACAATGTCAACAGTGTCGAGGGCGTATGAGGCGAGGGTCTCTGGCACGACGCCACCACTGGCCTCGATGATGATGTGTGGATAGCGCTTTTTCAGACTGGCCGATGTGATGGCCAGTTGTGGAGGCTTCATGTTGTCCAGCATGATGACGTCAGCGCCGGCGTCCATGGCCTCGATGGCCTCTTGCTCGGTACGGCACTCGACCTCCACCTTGAGAGAGAAGCCGCCCACCGACTTGGCCTTGCTGATCGCTGCGCCAATGTTGCCGGCGATCCACACGTGGTTGTCCTTGAGCATGATCATCGACGACAGGTCCATGCGGTGTGCATCGCAGCCACCCACCAGCATGGCATACTTCTCGACCAGACGGAAGCCTGGTGTGGTCTTGCGTGTACCAGCGACCTTTCCCTTCCAGTTGACGGCGTCGACAATCTTACGCATCTGGGCCGAACGAGTTGTAATGCCACATGATCTACACAAGATGTTCAAGGCCAATCTCTCGCCCATCAATATATTCCTAGCTGATCCCTTGACAACTGCCAACACTATTGGCTTTCCATCGACCGGTGCGAACTCTTGTCCATCCTTTATACGCCATTCAACTCTGATGTAGGTAGTGAGTGAGTGAGTGAGCAGGCGAGTGATCATCTTGATCATCACGATACATACTGACAGTCTAGCATTGTGAAGATCTCATTGAGGAATGGTGTACCTGAGAATACACCTTGTTGTTTACCCAACAGATGAGCAACCTCTGGCTTATCACCAACTACAGCACCACCATAATCAAACGATGGGATGTCCTCCTCAAGCCATTCCGCAATCAACTTTTGAAGTTTAGTCTTTGTGAATAAATGTGAATAATCCATTGTATGTATGTATGTTGGTATCTAGATATCTTTAGTATATGTGTTGTATGTGTATGTGTATGTTGTATAAGTAAGTAATGTTATGACTTCGAATCGGAGATAGTTCAGCTGAATAAATTAATAAAAATCATATGTTCTTCTTTGAAGTAATTTCACAATATGAACTTGTAATTCCCATGTCACAGCTCATTGTTTAGTCAGCACCCAACCACCAATCAAAGATAGAGATAGAGCATAGAGAATGGATGTTCCTATTACAACAACAACAACAATGATTACACCTTGTTGTGACATCCAACATGAGGATGGAATTCATTTGCTTCCAATGTGGAAAGATTGTTTGTCCTTTGTGTTTGGCAACCAATCATAATGGTCATAAGATGGATCATATTGAGAACATTAGAAAAGCATTGTCAACAAAGGATATGGAATCGTTATGGTGTAATACAAGGTTGGACCATCTTTGGAAGACACTACAGCTGTGTGCAACATCATATCAATCGTTGAAAAAGACACATGATAATGTGACGGGTCACTTTGAACAGTTGATCAAGGTGATTATTGCACAAGAACATCGAGTCAAGAAACCGATCAAAGATAACATGACTCTCGTTCAATCAACAATCAACAGCATCATCAAAGAGATACGTGATGGCAATCACATCATCAATCAAGTGCATCCAACTGATGTCGATGTCAACAACAACAACAATAATGATGATGATGATGTCGATGTTGATGACATATCACAAATGATTGAATCAATTACTTTGTGTTCATCAGTGAATCAGTTCATCAAGGACAACATTACTCAAGCATCATCATCGGATGGTGACAAAGCCGAGCTTTCAGACAGTGAGTTGTTGTCAATGATTGCCAATCATACTCAACACATCAATGATGTACCTTATGATGAGAAATCATTGAATCTCCAAACATACACAGTCAAAATTGATGTTGCCAAGTTGGATATCATTAAGAAGCAGATTCAACATTCTTTATTGTAAAGGCACCTGTGCCACCGAAGCCCAAGATTCACGAGATTGATTGGAAGGTCATCAAAAGGAAAGATGAATATGAGTTGTTCGATGCTGAGATTGAATAGCCTCCGCTGACTCCAACTATTTCGCCAACTTGGCACTGGCCATCAGCCAGCGAGTATCGCGAGTATGATGTCTGGGCATCCCTTCCTCCGAACACATAGACATTGCCACGTGCCAAGACTACACACATCTTTGGATGATCTATTGAATGCATCTTTGATTGTTGGTCTCTCGGTGATGGATCTCACTGCGACTTGCTCGCCTTCAATGTTCAGACAAAGGCCACAAGTGTATTCATTGCGAATATCAATGCTCCCATCTCCGACATTGTCTGTTTCGATGGTGTTGACAAGTTGTATGTTTCCACAAGTTATCATGTGCTTTATTGCTATGATTTCTCCAACAACAATCAGATAAGTGAGAAATCATCCAAAAAACGATGATCACCCTGGAAAAATGGTGATTGATAGTGGAAGGCTCCTTTGTTTTAATTCCAAAGGACAATATATGTTCAATCCTGAATATAATCATTGGGGAATTCCTCCCAAACCTTATTATCACTTTAACGGATACCTATCAATAATCAAACAATGAATAAATCTCATCCCTGATTCGTACATACCATCTAACGACCATTCATTCATTCACTGTCTTCAAAGAGTGGGAAACAGAACATTGGTGGTTGGAATGATTTGTGATGCTGGGGGTTGGAGTTGGTGGGATTGTGAATGAGATAAAGTGAATGAATGAAACACCGATTTGATCTATCCTTGTTATCTCTAGAATCTGTGTACAAATACATACAACACACACAAGTTGTGATAATACGTATCACTTGCATTGTATCTCCTTGTATCATTACATCTTATCTATCTTTATCTATCTTTATCTATCTTTCAATCAATCAAGCAGTCTATTAATTAATTAATCAATCAATCACCAACCAATCAATCAATCAATCAATCAATCAATCAATCAAACATATAATATAATATACGATATATATTGTTGTTATTATTTATTAATATATAATATGGATTTACCAAGGATAGATATAATAAAGGAGTTATTGGATCAGATCAATCAGTTATATGACGATCATAGGATTGCACAGGCTGCAAAGAAGTTGCGTGATCTCGACTTGGTTGTAAAGTCAGAGCTCGATAACACCGATGACAACTCACCACAGATCAAACAATTGCTGGACGACCAGTACACCACCTGTAAACGATTCGATCGTCTACGTCAAGAGTCTGAAGAGTGTAACAACCTTCTAAGAATGCTTGAGAACACTGGTATGTTTGTTATTGTTGTCGAGATTGAGTGATTGAGCGAGGATGAACACAATCATACTTACACACACATTCTCCAACAACATGTTAGACAACTGGACAGACATAAGTAACTCTGATGGCATACAAACATTCTATAAGGATAATGGTGGTGGCATGCATAGTATAAGGATGGAGGGCATTGTGGACTCGTCACTCTTTGATATTTGTAGCACAGTGTTGGAGGTGGACTTGTATCATAGTTGGATACCACGACTGAAGGATGCAACACAGTTGGCAGACGACTCACGATTCCGCAAGGCAATCTACTGTAGGGTGTCCTGTCCGTGGCCGGTGGACGACCGCGACATTGTGGTCTACGGCTACGGCATCGACCTGCTGGAGGAGAGTAACAAGGTGGTGGTGTTTGCACGATCGTTTGAGGACGGTGACTTTGAGGGCGTGGACCTGCCCGACGTGCCCACCAAGACGGTTCGCGTCGACACCAAGATCAGTGGATTCGTCATGCAGCCCATCTCGCCAACACAGACCTTTGTGCAGGTGGTCTCGCTCACCGATCCAAAGATGGCATTCATACCATACTGGCTACTCAACTTTATCACCAACCAATTTGCTCACTACCTGTTTGTCAGTCTTCGTCGACAGACCAAGTCAGTGGCATCGAGTCCCGTCTACCAAGAACGAATCAAGACCAACCCATTATACAATGAGCTCAAAGACAAGTGGCTATCATCACAACACAAGCTGAAAGAATAGAGAGATAGAACATTGTAGTATTACCATTTAGTGACCATCATCAGTAGTGTTCATTCATTGTCATTGTCATTGTTGGCTGGGACCGGTCCAACTCAATCAATCCCAAAAGTGGCATTGATGGGTTCGCAGTTGTGGGGGACTTGTGTTTTTGATCAGATGTGTTTTGCGTGACGCGATCGATCTGATCGACAAACATTGGGCTACGCATCTGGACTTGCAGAGTGATATTCAACGAGAACAAGGTCCATCATCAGTTAGTTATAACATCTTAAATCAAAGATATATAATAATATTTCAAAAACATAGTGAAAGAGATACAGACATGACATCAAGTAGTGATTATCACTTTGCACTCAATCTACCATTACCTCCACCACCTATATTTGATGGTTTCCAATCATATCAATATCAACAACAACAATGGCCTAATAATAATAATAATAATCCACCTAATATTCCAATATGGGATACTGATTCATCACAGTTAATTCCTTTGTCGCCACATTTAACATGTGATTTGGAATCTGGTGATGAGGACTATCAAGATGCAGCAATTGTTATACAAAAGTATTGGAGAGGATGGTTGGCAAGAAGATACTATCTGGCCACCAGGCGTTCAATCATCATAATACAAAAGTACTACAAAGGATACCGAGCAAGGAAGGAGTACAAGAGATTGCTGGAGGAAACAAGGTGGATGAGGGAGATCGCTCCACCATCAACTCCAAAGTTAAATATTGTAAGTACAATCTTAGGATTGATCTATGTCCATAACTGATCAATCAATCAATCAATCAATCATAGATCACAAGGACTAGAGGTGTGGCAGGAAGAAAGAGACCTACAAGGGGTGTGAAAGTGGAGTCTAAGGAAGTCGTGAACTCGAAAACAAGTGAGGACTCGACAACAGGTGATGATACACCATCGGTACCAACAAACAAACCAAACTTGGTTTGTGGTCCTGGTGGTATGGCGATACCAAAGTTCAATCCAGCAGCCGTGTCATTAAGATCGATGCCAAAGATGCCATTGAGGGATCATCCCGTGAGTACCTCAAATCCAGAGCTGGCATATCAGTTGAAGAAAGTGCATTTGGAGGATAGACCATCCAACAATACATCATCATTGCCTTCATCACCAGTTATACCTAGACGACCTGTTGCAACAATCCAGCCTCTACCAGGTCTAGACCTCCCACTTCCACCACCTCCTCCAAATGTCCCACCTGTAACCCAACTTCCACCATTTGTAAATATTTCCTCAATACCTCCACCTCCTATGCTCAACTTTCCACTTCCTCCTCCACCCATATCATTACCACTTCCACATCCACCATCAATTGTACATTCCATTCAATCAACATCAGTATCCCAGATGAATCTTCCATTGCCACCTCCTCCTTCCCAGCTTGCAATGTCATCTCCATCATTTCCACCTCCACCATCAATGACCTCCACTTCATTATCGTTGCTCTCAAGGTCTTTTGAGTTGCCTCTGCCTCCAGTAGTTGTAGCATCTGGAGCTACATCAGGTACTCAATCATCAGGACAAGGTAGTCATGCACATGAATCATACCAACAACAGAGTACAGCCTACCGACAAGGACCAAGTGGTGGTAGTGTTGGAAATGAGTCAACAACACTAAAGGAGACTATATGGATAGAGCATCTTACCAATGATGGTAGGAGATACTATCATGAACGTATATCAAATGTAACATCATGGACCAAGCCCAACGCACCATTTCAAACACTTGAGCAGTACAAAGCCCTTAACAAACATCAACAGCAGCCTCCACAAAAACAACTACAACATCACCAACAGCAACAACCACCACAACAAGTTTGGATTGAACATATTACAGCAGAGGGCAAGAGGTATTATCATGAGAAGATATCAAACATTACATCATGGACTAGGCCAAATGCACCTTACCAAACAATCGATGAATACACACCAGTACAAGTTGGTTCGGCAACCGCTGGAAGTGGTAACAAGTCATCATCAGGTAGTCTACACAGTGGTGACACTGAGAAGAAGAGAGTTGGTGGAATACTTAGCTTCTTCCTCCGTTCACGACCATCCAAGCAAGAGTTGGAGAAACGCAACATCTTACACAAGTGAAGTATAATAATAAAAAGTTAACAGGTCTCAATAACATTGCTTGTTGCCAAGCAATGCTAGGGATCGAACCTAGGAAAACCAATAATGTTATTGCTGTAATGAGACCTTGTCTACATTCTATCTCTTTCAAACAAATAAATCATTATTGATCAATTTGTTTGATTGATTATGGGATCTCATCACTGTTTTTGGTCCAAAAAGTATCAAGATTTTGGAAAACACTTGGATTGATCATTCTTCATTGTTGGATTGAGATATAATGTAAAGATATATATATATAATTTTTATTATTATTAAAGTATATAATACACAATTGACAAAAGAATTGTCAATGGAATGAAGGTTGTTGGCGAGAGGAATGTGCCAGCATTGATATGTGGCTCAACTGGAGCATCTCTGAAGGAAACGCTGTTATCATTCACATTGGACTCTGGTATTCTTGATGTATCTGGTTCAATTCCAAGTAGATTTGTCTCAACCATTGCAATGTTTTGTCCACGCTCGATTAAGAAGTATCCATTCATACCCCAGTCCGTGCCCCAACTATTGGCCAACAACCAAAATGGTTTGGTATCGAGTGTTCCCCATCCAACCACTCTTGCTGCGTGACCTTCTTTGTACTCTCCAGTGGCAGCGTATAGGCCTGACTTGTAGGTGTATAGGTCGGAGTGTATATCCAGAGTGGCGATGATTGATCCATGATTCATGATCTCTAGTTGGGCATCCTCGATAGTTGTGAACTTCTTGCAAGACTTTCCATAATAGAATGAAAGATTATCTTGATTGTTACACTTGGTTGGACATGTTGTTGACTCTGACTCCTTATATGGATAACATTGATCTGATACAAGACCATTGCTAATAGTATACTCAATGGCCAGGTCCAAATATCCCAACTTACAACCTAGATTGCAATAAATATTGCCTGGTTTACAGTTATGAGAACAATCTACCATATACTGAGGTGACAATAATTTCTTTACAGTCTTATTTGAAGCGATACACATAGTATCCGACAATACACTTGAGGCAGTCATTGCCCAACAACTAGTGATTATTATTTTTGGAATATTAATATTTAGTAAATGATTTTTAGATTGATTGATGAATATGGTTTGACTTACCTTGAACATATTCCTTGGTTCCTGACTCCGGATATACATGATGGCCACTTTAATCTAGCATCGAATGATAGTGGTATTTGAGCCTTCTCATGGTCTGAATATTTAATAATATTTGAACTACATGATGTTGGATCACTAAGTATACTCGATGATATTGGAGATATTAAAATTAAAAATACAATTAAAAGATAATTAATATATGATTGATTTATCATTGTTTGTAGGTAGGTATATTATATATTATATATATTATAGTTAGTTATTATATATTACAAAGATGAATAAGAATATTGGATATATAGGTTACTGTGAACCTGAAAGGGAAAGTCGAGATTAATAAATAAATAATTAAATAAATGAAGATGGTAACAAAACTGTTGATAATGATGTTAAGGAGGCCTTCATGATTATAAAGAGGTCTTCCAGATTGTCTTTACAGCTTAAAGTGGATAGATGGAGGCTCAACCAACCCTAGTTTGGCAAGCTCAACCGAAACTTCACACGGGTTAACAAACATCATGATGGGGTGTGTGTGTTGGTAGATGTCCAACGAACATTGTTGTTGTCAAGTGACTTTTGCACGAAACGTGGGATATGTGTGTGAGGTTGAGTTGATTGGACACGCATCCCTTGAAGTCGACCACTCACTCAAGTGAGAGCAGTTGAGTTCACACATCGGTGTCGACCAGGCAGTCATCAAAGCCCGAAGTATATGTCGCATGATCACCTGGTGATCCATTGATTGACATTGATTGACACCAGAGCTCACCAAGACATCGGGGAGATATATATATTATATACAACTGATTTGATGATCTATCTTGTGTTATCGATTGAGTATGATTGATTGACTGATTGTTTGAGTGAGTCCAGGTAAACGGCAATGATGAAGATGGTGTAAATAGGAATACAAAGTTGGTGCATATTTATGTGAGTGAAGCTGTTGTCGCTCGTCATGCTGGCTTGGGCCTCATCCATCAAATCAACCTCAACTGCAATGTTGGATGGATTGATGGATGGGTAGAGGGGAAGATCAATCGGTCGATCTAGTGAGGCTTGATTGTTGTTACGTGGATAAATGTTGATGATACTTGATATAGAGATGTGCTATGTTTAGACTATTATCGCGATCGGTTATTAAACGTCTACGATTACTATCTATCTCTGCTCTACTCTACTCCTACTTGTTGTTGTTGTTGGTACTGCTACTGCTATGGTGTGCGTGTGTTGCTAATTATACACTGCTCTTCCTCATGTTCTTGAGTGTAAGTTGACGATCGACTGCAAGCAAGAGTGGTGAAGGATCGTTTGAAGAGCCCGGTGATGAAGATGTCGATGACACCGACTCCCTCTCATCCAAGAAGGAGTCATCCTTATTCCAAGAGAAGCCCTTGAAATGTGCATCAATGCCAGACGTCGACGACTTCCTCTTCTGCTTCTTGAATGTAATTGCTGGATTTAAGTCTGGATCATCCTTGGATGCAACGATTTCCTTGATTGATTGACGAGTGTAAGTATGAATGTTGATGGATTCCTTGATGGTTATGTGAAGTTGTCTTACAGAGATGGTTGGCTTGAATGGTGGCGTGATCATCTTGGACTCTAGTAGACGCCATGGGATAAGGTCAAAGAAGGCGTGGTTCTGGATGTCGGCGACACCACCGGTACCAAGTCTGTTCTTGGGGTCGGGTACGAGTAACTTCTCAAGTAGGTCTTGTGCCTCACTTGACAAGAACATAGGTAGACGCAGGTTACCCTGTATCATTGCCTTGTACATATCATTACGATTCGATGCCAAGAATGGAGAGCGTCCAGTGAGCATCTCAAACAAAAGTATACCAACTGACCACCAATCCTATGTTGATTGATCGATTGAATGAGTTAGTGAGTGAATGAGTGAATATGTGAGTTGGAGGCAACTTACAGCAGCCTTGCCATGTCCAGCGCCTGTGATGATCTCTGGTGCCAAGTACTCTGGTGTGCCACAGAATGTGGTGGCGAATTGGCCATCAGCGTTCTTACCGCCAACGACACTGGTGATGCCACTCTTGGACAGACCAAAGTCTGTTAACTTGATGTGTCCATCAGCACCCAGTAGAATGTTCTCTGGCTTGATGTCTCTATAGATGATATTATTTGAATGTAGGTAGTTGAGTGATGTAATCACCTCTGCAATGTAGAACTTGGCCAATTCCTCTGGGAATCTACCGGCCCTATATTGATTGAATGATTGATTGGATGTTAGTGTCTGGCCGCGCTTGGATGCCAAGTCCAACAACAACATACTTTTGCAAATGTTGGAAGAGCTCTCCTCCTGGGATGTAGTCCATGCACATGAAGAGGTACTCATCGTTCTGGAAGGCAAAGTGTAGTCGTACAATGAATGGATGGTCCATGGTACTGAGCACCATCTTCTCTGTGTTGGTGTGTGCCAGCTGCTTCTTCTTGAGAATGTCTCTCTTGTTGAGCACCTTCATGGCGTACAGTTGACCAGTGTCCTTCTTCTTGACGAGGAACACGCGACCAAAGCTGCCCACGCCCAGCACCTTCATCAGGTCAAAGTCCTCAATGGTCAGCTTCTTCTTCTTGGACTTCTTCTTGTCGCCTGACACCTCCTCCTCGCCAAACTCACACTGAAGGTCGCCGCTGTTGACAGCCGATGTGTGTGTCTTGTTGGCGGCTTGTGATGTTGGCGATGTCTTGCCCTTGTCGGCGATGGCGTTGCTTGGACTGGCACCATTGTCTATGCTGTCCACAGGTGCTTGCAGCTGTATAGTCTTTTGTTGAATGGTGACGATTGGTGCTTGATTTATCTGTTGGTGCGCACGGTCCACCGTTTGCTGTGTTTGTGCCACCAATGGCTTGTTCTTGTCCGAGAGTGGTGCAGTGGCGGGCAAGAACGCGGGCATCTTGGACAACTCGACGATGGGAGAGTAGTCATCCTTCTTCTTCTGCACGAGCTGTCGCTTGAGCTCTTCGGCACGTATCTTCCACACCTTGGCGCCCTCGATACCTGTTGACGTTTGGTGTGTTGGGGATGCACACAGTGCGCCTTGGTGGGCGTCAATGGACTGAGACCAATAGTCTCATCAAAGTCCCTGCGTTCATTAATGGCCATGTTCTGAGACTTTGGCATGTTGGACGGGTGCCAGCTGCTATGTACTGCATGCAAGTTGCTCATCTTGTTGTTGGGGAGTGAGGCCGGTGCCATCTTGGGCGAGATGTGTGGTGACGATGATGGGGACGTCGTGCTGACCGGTGCCGAGACATCGATGGTCGGCTTGACATGTGCTCCACTGACCGCCGTTGAAGCAGGGTCCACTGCCAACGTCTTGTTTCCAACGCCCAATCGTTTGAAATCGGCCACTATCTGTTTCGCCTGTTCAGCGCTATCAGCTTCAAAGTGATACTTGTGCAAGAATGTCAGAGTGAACTTCTGTGTATCACTCTCCTGATGTATACTATACACATCAGAGTTCTGAACGAACCATTGACATGTCTGTCCATTCAAATTCGATACGCCCTGTGAGCTAACTGCTATTGTCCTGTGATTGATTGATTGATGTCAGTATGTTTACTCGTCCAATCGATGAATCAAACATACCTCTGTTGTCTCTTTCCATAACTGTTGACTTTGATGACGTCGAAGGAGACGGTGTGATGATCTTTGTGATGTGAGAGATCTCTCTCCTTCTTGAGTGCACTGAACCATGGCTTATTATTACTCTTTTGTTTATAAGACATTGTTGTTGTATTGTGTTGTTGCGTTGTGGTGTGTTTGGTAATACCTCTCGAGAGGTAGTCGAGAGTTGATTCAAATGAATGATCTTTGGTTGTTTGATTATATCTGTCTATCTATCTTCTTCTTCTTGGGTTAAGTTTATATTACTATTACTATTATTCCAATTATTCCAATTATTATTATAACAATCTCATTGATGGAATGGATGGGTATGTAATACTATCTATCTATGTTTGAGGAGTGAGAGTAAAGCAAATACCCACACATACACTTCCCCCGACCACCACTCCACTCCCATCAAATCACACCAACACAGTGTAATAACAATCATACAAAACACTTCTGTTTTGCATTTACCCATCATTTGTTTACGATTTTCCAAATGGCAATGGTGTTGGCTTTTTTTTTTCACCTGGTGTTTCCCATTTGCATCAGGGCTGAACACTTTTTGCGATTATCAAACAATTTGATCTCCGATGGATGTGATCTTCGCAAAGATCTGTGCAAACATATCTGGTATCTATTCCATAATCTGAACTTCTTCTTCTTAATTAACGACAGACTTCTCAACTAACAAACCAACAAACAAACAAACAAACAAACAAACAAACAAACAAACAAACAAACAAACAAACAAACAAACAAACATTATTCATTGTTAACATAAACTTGACTTATATATAACCTCACATAGATAGACAGATATGACATCGACAACAGAACATCAACAACAACTATCACAATATGAATGTACTTATCATGATGGTGGACGATGTCAATGAATGAATGATGACGATGATAATGATGATGATTGGATAGGTGATTAACATTCTTATATGACCCATCGATGTTTACAGACCTTGATCATACAGCTGATATAATGTTTGTATGTTGTTCATGTCAAGTTACTACTATCTGATCATACATTAACATATCATCAATACAATCAACCAATCAATACAATCAATCGATCAATGATATAGCATACATGTATGTATGAATGAATGATGAGATCTACACATTGATTGATCACTAACATGTCATGTCTTTGACAACAACAACAACCTGTTACAGGGGGCTCAACACTGAATCAATCATATGAACAGATGGCATTGGCAATGATGAACTATATGGTAGAGTTGGATAGCGTACATTTAGATCAACATAGTGAAGATGAGATCAAGGAGCACACATTCAATGTCGAAGGACATGACATGGATAGTCTATTGTTTGCCTACCTCGATGAGATACTCTTTATCTTTAGCACAGAGTTCATCGTCTTCAAAGAGATATCAATCGTATCATTCGACAGAGAGTCATTCAAGATTGAGGCCAAAGGGTATGTATAGTAGATGGCGACCATTGATCACTTACTCATTCATTCGATCATTCCATCAACATTACATAGACGAGGAGTAGAATTGGACAAGGAGAAACATACAACTGGTACAGAGATCAAGGCCATCACATACTCTTGTATGAAGATTGAGGAGAAGCCAGAGAGAACAGATGTCTTTGTCATCGTGGACATATAATAATATTAGTTCATAAATGGATATCGTGCGATTACATTTATTCTTGATCTTCGTCGTCGTCATCGTCGGCGATGGGTACTTGGTCATTATCATCATCATCCTCGTCATCATCCAGAATCTCATCTTCGTCATCAACTTGATCATCATCATCATCATCAGAATGATTGGCGCCATTCATTGTTGTGGTGACTGGCTGTTCATCTTGCTTCTGCTCTTGATCCTTGTCCAGATTGATAATGGCCACTCCATTCTTAACGTTGGACACCTTGTGCCAGCGACCGAATCTATGTTCCTGTCCGATTCCAGCATAGAGCGTTGTTCCCTCCTTTGTAAACACCATGTCGTTGATGAATCCATTCTAAGTGAGTGGAGGTGGATATTGTTAATGAATGTACATTGTTGAGCATGATGGAGATGAAAGCCAACTTACAACATCGATGGTATTGATCTGCTTGAGCTTCTCGCCAAACACTCCCCACAGCCTGATGTGGCCATCGCAGGAGCCTGAAGCTACGACGTCGGCAAACTTGACACAGGCTACAGAGGTGATCCAGGGAAGACCAGAGTGAGGATGTGCGTTGTTTTGGATATGGATTGGGTTCTTCTTGTTGACGTTCCACAGCTGCACTGAGCCATCCTGTGAGGCCGACACGAACTTGTCGTCGGCAAGCAACGCCACCTTGTCGATCGATTGAGAGTGTCCTCTAAAGATCAACTGCGACTCCTCGGGGATCTTCCAGATGCGACATGTGCGGTCGTTGCCTGATGTAATGCATCGCTCTCTGGTGAGCGCGTCAATCGATGTGATAGGGCTCTGATGGCCAAAACGTGTGTCGACAAAGGCCATCTGGTGCAGGTCCCAGATCTTGACCGTGCGGTCGTACGAACCACTGTACAGGGTATAGGTGCCCTTTCTAAAGGCCAGCGCGCTGACAATGTCCTTGTGTCCGCGGAATGTCTCGACGATCTTGAAGTCATTCTCTGTGTCCCACACCTTGATGACCTTCTCCTCGCCACCAGTCACCAAGTATTTTCCATCATGGGACAATGCCATCGCCAATATACGGCCAACGAACGAGTCCTTCTTCTTTGGTGCAACGCTATCTCCATCCTTTTCCTTCTCCTTCTGCTTCAGTTTCAACAGTCTCTGTTTCTCCAAGTTGCCTCTAGAGTTTATCGTTCCCTTTATCTTGTGAACCTTCTCTTTCGTACTCAGGTCCCCTGTTTGATTGAGTGATTGAACGAGTGAGTGAGTGAGTTTGTACTTTGAGTTTGTGTTGACAAACTAAGGGTTACCCTTAGACATGTTACAAATTTCAAAGGGTACCCCCTTTGAGATGAATGGATGACTTACACTTAATGATGGCATCCTTTGAAGATGTATATAAATAACGTTCATCGTCACTTAAGACGATGCAGGTAACTGGCTGGTCGTGTCCTCTTAGCAGGGTGATGTTCTTGTCGGTGATGTTGAGTGTGGATATTGGTGTCTTGAGTTGTCGTTGGTAACGGCTAGATGATCGATCCTGTTGTTATTATTATTGTTACATTGTACTTGGTGTCAGTATACATAATCAATCAATCATTCAATCATGGGAGAGATACAAACAATGTCTTGTTGCAGGGCGTCTGACATATTCATCTCGCCTCTGGCTGCCGCGATCTTCTTGAGGTATTCCTTGGCCAAACGAACTCTCTTCTCATCGGCAGTCTCCTCCTCCTCGTCCACAGGCATTTCAATACGCTTCCTCTTGTATCTATTTTGGTTGTTGTCCTCGTCTTCTTCGTCATCGTCTCCATCCTGGTCGTCGTCGTCTTGATTATCTTCTTGGTCATTGTCTTGTGATTGATACATTGAGGTCTCCTCATCGCTTGATGATCCATCATCTCCATTCATCATTAGGTGATCATCATTGTTGTCCATATCGTCATTGTTGTCATCTCCACTCTCGTTGTCATTGTCATTATCATTATCATTGTCGTCATCCTTGTAATAGTCATCCTCCTCTTCATCTCTATTCTTTCTTTTAAAGTCTTGTCTGCCTCCTCTGTTGCCACCTCTTGCACCACCTGCACCAGCTCCACCTCTGGCACCACCTCTGCCGCCACCACGAGGGACAAATCCACCTCGACCACCACGTGATGGTGCGCCTCCACGACCACCTCTTCCACGCATGGCGCCATTGGCTGATCCGCCTCTTCCTCTACCACCGCCACGTGATGACGATGAAGAGTCTGAACGATGTTGATATGATTTGACAGCGCCTCCTCCAGAGCCATTCTTTCCTCTATTTCCTGTGCCAGGTGCACTACCTGGTTTGACAAAGAAGCTATCCATTCTTGTCTTCTTCTTCTTTAATCTCTTTTAATATAATATATGTATGTTATTGAAAGAAATAGAATGAATGATCATTCAGTTCAAAGTCGTTGTTGTGTTTTGTTATTCACACAAGACGAGTGATTAGTAAAACAAAATTAAAAAAAATCATTGTTTTGTGAATGCAGACGACTCGACTCGTCTTTCAAAACAATGAGAGTGATGTGGTGAAATTTTTTTGAAACACTATTATTATGTACAACTATCAAGTGATAACTTGTCAATGAGTTTTATAATATATTTATATATATAGACTCCTCGTCCTCTATATCTCTTTTCGATAACAAAGTATGGATGTGGAATATGACGTAGTCTTAGAGATTGAATCACTAGGTTTCAAATTTGTATTTTGAACTATGTATATATTGAAAGATGTGTAGCTTGATGGAATCATTCCATATATCCTCGAGACCCAATAACAAAATGTTGTCGAATTGTTAATTAAATGATCATTGTGGTGATGGCTGTGAAAAGGTTTGAAAAAAAAATAAATGAACCACGATAAAATTCTTCAGAGAGTTTCAGTCATGGCTTCAGATGCATGTTTGGAGCGCGAACTTGCACTTCTCTTGATTCTTCCATTCATTCATTCATAATTTATTAATATATTATTATTATTAATATATATATATTAAATCAACTTCAACACACACATAAACCTTCTTTATATTTATAAATAATGGATTCAGTAAAGAAGAGAGAGTATGCAGAGGATGAAGTTGACTACTACAGCAACATCCCAGCTGGCAACTATGACATGTCAATGAACAGTAGTGACACATATCACAAGAGAATCAAAGTGGACAACTCTACATCATCAGACTAGTATGTAGTGTAGTTAGTAGTACTATGAATGCATGTCTTGACGTATATACTCACTCACTCATTCATTCATTCAATCATTCATTCATGTAGCGGTGAACAAATATCAGGACCAAGTGCCGTTGTACATTGTAGAGGATTACCATTGACTGCCACTGAAGTGGATTTGAGATCACTTCTTTCGTCCTATGGACGTGTTGAGAACGGTAAGCATTTAATGAACAGCACTTGTTGTTGATCACACAACCATATCAACAAATCCTACCCTCCCTCCTTGGGTATACCCAACCTTACAATGATCACTCATCCTAATCACACACTACTACTTTCCTTTCCTTTCCTTCAATCCAATACCTCCCTCGATCAATCAACCAATCTGATCACATGCATGTTGCCCTTCACTCCCTCGCTCGATCGCTTGCTCGCACTCTCTCCATCGCTTCGCTTCCCTTCGCTTCATGCCACATCCCACCAACTCGTCGTCATCGTCGTATCCCATCAATCAATCAATCGATCAATCAATGCATCAAAGTTTGCATATTGCGTAAAGGACAAGCATTGATTGAGATGGATTCGATACAATCCTCAACAGCCATCATCGACTCCACGACGCCCATCAGCTTATACGGACAAAAAGTTTGATATCACCAATAGCATCAAGCAACAAGCATTAGCCCGCCGGCCACAACATCAACGCTCAAGCGTGCGCGTGACTACTAACTCAAACTCCGTCAATCAATCAAACAAATAATTAGATACAATTCTCTTACTCTAAGAGCCAACATTTGAATCAACCATCAAAGAAGAGCAATGCCCCTATGGGCGCGGCACCACAACAGAGTGCAGGCAACATCTTGCTCTGCTCCATCATGACGCCACTCTACCCAATCACAACCAATGTGCTCCACACCATCATGTCACCATATGGTCGCGTCCTCAAGATAGTCATCTTCCAAAAGAAAGGCATCCAAGCATTTGTTGAGTAAGTCTCGCTCGTATGCAGAGGCCAACTGGGGTCACATGCTTACCATCACCTCCCTCACCAACCAGGTTCGAATTGTCATACTCGGCATGGGCTGCCAAGGAGGCACTCAATGGACAGGACATCTACACAGGCAGCTGCACTTTACAGATCGACTTTGCTCGTGTGAGCACCTTGAACGTTAGACAGAACGATGATAAGACGTTTGATTACACATTGGATCCATACCAGACTGGAATGATCCCACCACAAGCATCACCATACGGTGCATTCCCTCAGGCTGCTGCCGCCTCTTCGTACGGCAAGCCAATGGCCTCGCCCTACGGCAATGTGATGGCGCCACCCGCTGCCTATCCCACCCAGCCACAGGTGCACCCCGGCTTCATGGGCTACCCAATGGAGCAGGCAGGCATGCCATCCAGCGTCATCATGGTGCACAAGCTGCCCGAGAACGTCACATCTGATCACCTGTTCAACCTGTTCTGTCTGTACGGCACAGTGGTCAAGGTCAAGATGCTCCACGCCACCAAGGCTGGTGCCATGATACAGATGGCCGACTCTGTAATGGCCGACTCTGCCATCCACTGTTTAAATCAAGTGTTGGTCTTTGGCCAGAAGTTACAAGTGTTCCACTCAAGGCATCAATCAATCGCAGACTCTGACAAGACAAAAGGTAAGATTGGCTAGATACTTCTTGTTCATGGCATCGCACTAATGTCCCTCCCTCCTTCCCTCCTTCACTTCCAATGTCAAGACTACACCGACTCACCTTACAATCGATTCAAGGCAGGTGGCAACACATACAAGAATATATACAAACCATCGGCAACTCTCCACTTTTTAAATGTACCCAACACATTCTCAGAGCAAGATTTGATCAATGTAAGTCTACTAGTACCATCGATAGAGTGTGAGACTACTCAATGATGATGTTCTAACCAACTGCCTCCATGCCCTCTGCCACAGCACTTTGTAAATCTTGGAGCTAGCGCACCAACTCAACTCAAGTTCTTCCCACCCCAACCGTATGTATCCCAGGCATGCGACATGACATCAAGCCTTCTCAACACTCTACTTACACTCCTCTTCGTCCTCACTCATATAGTGCCAGTTTGAAACAAATGGGATTGATTGAATTTAGCGATGTCAAGACTGCAACAGAGGCATTAGCAGTATGTTAGGATGAACCGCTCGGCCATGTACAACTCACTCACATCATCACCATCCTCCATCATCAATTATAGATTGCCAACAATTCAAAGATAGAAGGAAATAACTCATTGAAGCTCTCCTTCACAATCAACTCAATCCACAAGGATTCCGAAAAGAAGGCTCCAGGTTCGTAATAGGCCTTTACCCGCATCCCATCCATCTCCACCCACCTACCGACCTACCCTACCTACCTGCTCTACCTTCCAATGGTTGTTATGTAACATAATACGCCACACTACACCACCTCCATCTCCATCTCTCCACCTCCGCCTCCATCTCCGCCTCATTGCTGGAGACCCCCTTGGTCATCACTAGCATTCAATCCATGCTGCGCTTGTACAAGTGTGTATAGAGTCCACCAATCAATCAATCAAACCCAATGCAAACCAATCATTCAACAAACAATACCATGTTCATCAACAATAAATGTCACCTCCTCTCAACCATACATAACATTCCTCTCATTCACTCAATCCAATGACCATTCCATATCCATTCCAACTTCACACACCTCACTCAAAAGAATCAATCACAATCGTCAAATCCAATTCGATGAACCACAAGATTTGAAGGTGGAAGTCCACACACAATGTTAATTTTAGATCACAAAAGGGCGTGTCCATTGATACTAAAAGACAGAAGTAAGTTAGTAAATGATCATCCAGGACACATCCAAGTCCATTCATTCATTCATTCATTCATAGTTGTATAAGCATCATATATATATATAATATAATATAATATAATAATGTTAATATTGGTAAAGACACCAACAATCACATTCAGTTTGGATGTGCAGCCAGAGGACTCTACAGAGGTGCTCTACAATAAAGTTGGAGAGAGAACAGAGTACAAACGATTCCAATTCGAGTTGTTGTTTGCTGGTGACAAGTTGTCAAAGGGTACCATTGGAGGATGTGGTGTAAAGAAGGAGAGTACCATTCACATGATCGTCATCAAGGAGTTAAAGTTCACTGTTAGATACAAAGAGAATGAGTATCCACTGGCCATGCCAAACAATGCCGGTCTTCAAATCAGTCATATGATTAGGTAAGTGAGTTGGATCACTCACTCAATCAATCAATCAATCTTACTAATACACATCCACCATCCATCATACCATCACAGCCAAATCAAGAACACATTGAGGGAGTCAATTCCACAACTGTCCAACTCAACGATCGCTGTTCATGTTCCAGGCAATCCAGCACCATTATACAATTATACATTGATCCAGGATCACTTTAAGAACTTTGAGGTGGTCGAGTTGTCATTGGTCGAGAAGCCAGTCTACAAAACAGTAGAGCCTTACATTCCTACTTATGGGTCAATGAAGATGAAGGATGCTCCAAGTCCTGTAACATACAAGTCATCATCAGTTGAGTCAGCCCCAATCATTCAACAAGAGGAGGAGCAGTTTGATGCCGATGGTCTCCTTAGTAGCTTTGTGGAATCCTCCATCTCATCTGATGTTGAGGTCGTATTCTGTTTCGATACAACTGGATCAATGTCATCAATCATTAAGAAGTAAGTGCCATTAAGGGCCAGCCCAAGTAACCTAACTAACTTTGGATCCACTATAGTGTACGTACACAAGTGAAGAACACTGTTACAAGATTGATGAGGGACATTCCAAACATTCGTATTGGTATTATGGGTCTTGGAGACTATTGCGACAAGAAGGATGTGTTGACAACATTGGACTTGACTCAGAATGTTGAGGACTTGGTGTCCTTTATCAACAAGGTGCCAGACACTAATGGTGGAGACTCACCGGAGGCCTACGAGTATGCATTATATCGTGCCAAGGAGTTGTCTTGGTCAACTCACACATCCAAAGCATTCGTTATGATTGGAGACGCCAATCCACATCCACCATCATACACTGACTTGAAGATCAACTGGTTCAAGGAGTGTGATGATCTCCACAACATGGGCATCAAGGTCTATGGTGTCAAGGCACTTGGACGTTGTGTCTTTTACGATGAGATTGCAGAGCGAACTGGAGGCATCTGCATTACATTCAACAAGTTCAACCTCATCACCGAGATGTTCTTGGCCATTTGTTACCGTGAGGCGTCATCCAAGAAGTTCAAAGAGTACGAGAAGGAGATTGCCAAGGAAGGCGATTCAGACCTCAAGCAGATCCTGAATGACCTCAATCAAGAGAACTTTACGGTCGAGAGCACTGTCCCAGCTCCATCACCAGACACCGTTTGCCAAACCAATCAGCGAAGAGTCCAAGGACGCTCCAACTACATCCACCACCACAACGACAACAACATCAACTACCACCTCTCCCACCTCCAAGGTTATCTCAAAGGTATATGGAGTTCCAACCAAGCCAAGGGTAGATGAGAACTGGTACGACTTCTCAATCGACTACTCAACCACAGGATACTTCTTCATTCCAGAGATTGGATACTTCAAGCACAAGAGAGAATTGGAGAAGGAGGCCCAGACCAACACTTCCTCGAGCACATACAGTTCAAGATCCTCAACTGCAACATCTAGTAGCTCAATCGCCAGCTCACCAACTCCATTACCAACTCCTACTCCATCCACCTCAACACCTCCACCAGCTCCAGTAGTTGTTTATACTCCACCACCACCTCCCGAGCCATTGGTCCCAGTCACCATTTTCAACTTCAACTACCAGATCAGTTCGATGCCAGTGACTTCACCATACCTCTCTGCAATGGTCATTGGCGCTGATAAAGTTGGAAAGACCACGTTCACAAGATCCATCTCATTCGTTGCCAAGAACTATAAGGGTAGCATTCAATTCAGAGAGAAGACACATATTACCGTGGACGAGTTCAGAGATGCATCATGCTTTGTCATCTGTCTGGATATGACCGATGCCAAATGCATGGAGCAACTACCATTGTTGTTGTCAATGGTTAGACAGAGAGAGTTGACCAAACCAATCTTTGTGGCTGGCCTTAAGAGCGATGGAGTGGTCCCAAACTCGGTCCAAGTCAGCATGCAATCACTGGCAGCAGTATACTCAGTGTTGGACAGCTTCACCTATTCCCAATACATGAGCCACGAACAGATCAAGGACATTGAGTTGACAATGCGTAAGAAGTTGCAACCAAGTGGAAAGGCTTCCAAGAAAGAAGGCGCAAGCTGCTCCATAATGTAATATATTAAAAGATACTAGATGTATTTACAATTATCCATGTTCTGTGTATTACTACGTTTGCTTTTGTGGTGTTGGTGGAAGTACATTTGGTCGTAGTGACTTGGGTTTGGGTGGAGGGTTTGCCCTCAGTGGAGGTGAGTTGGTAGATGATGGATTGATCGGTTCTTTTGTCAATGGTTGGTGATGAGTCGGAGGAGTTGCTGTTGGTGTGGCGGCGGTGACAGGTGTTGGGTCAAGAGTGGGTTGTTGAGGTTGAGTATGGACTGATGTAGTCTTTGGAGGGGTTGGTAAAGCTCTGCCGCTTGTTGTGTGATTGGTTACGCTGCCCATCAACGGGAAGCCAGTTGGCTTGGGTAGTGGGCGTGGCTCAGTAGTGCGAGGTACTGGTTGATGGACGCTGGACGAAGGTATGGGAGTAGCGATTGGATTGGCTTGAGTTGTTGCCGTTGGAACGACCATAGGCTTCAAAGGTGGGTTTGATCGTCTTTGGAGTGTAGCTGGCTGTGGTTGGATCTCCTTTGGAGGTGTCTGCACCTCTTCCACTGTTGCTAGTCCAAGATTGGTGCTTGTAGGTCTCAGAGGTGGGTTTGATCGCCTTGGGAATGGTGCTGGCTGTGTCTCATCGAGCGGTGCCATCTGGTTGCTCTTGCGTCTACTCTCTTGGACACTGGATTGCAGGGTGGGAGATGTTGTTGGTGTAGTGGCCAGTTTGTTGAAGTTCTGAATGATACTCGAGACTGATCCAGTGCTTGAGCGCACAATCTCGCTTGATCCAACACGCTTGCTAGGGCTCTCATGGTTGTGGGAGGGCGATGCCATTGGCTTCCTTGGAGAAATAGGCTTCCTTGGGGATACTGGCGCCAGGCTATCCCTTGGAGGTATACTCCTACGTTGTTGGGGCTCTGTTGTTGTTGTTGTGTGTGGCACAGGTGTAGGAACTGGAGCAAGCTTGTACGATGTGCTGGCCACTCTTGGGACGTTGCTAGGTGGAGTTGTGACTTGTGAGTGTGTAGTTGGTGTAGTCGTATGTGTTCTGGTGTTGGAGTTGGTGGGGATTGGTCTTGGAACAACTGGTGCCAAGCCAGGTGAAGTAGGTTTCGATGGCAGAGGTGGGGATGAATGCTGCTGTTGCTGTTGCTGTTGATATTGTTGATGCTGTTGTTGGAATAGTTGATGTTGTTGTTGGAATGCATGTGGGTGATGGATCTGTTGTACATTGTTTGTTGGAGGTGGAGGCGACTGGGTGACAGCTGGTGCCTTTCGCAGTCCTCGGTTGGGGACAGGTGGAGCCACCATTGGATTGAATGCCGATGGCTGTACATTGTTGTTGACTGGGGGATGAGCCGTGACAACAGGTGGGGCCGTTGTTGTTGTTGGGGCCGGTGGTGTAGTTGTCGAGATGATTCGACTGTTGCGGTCTGGTCGTGAGGGGACTGGTGCGGCCACAGGAAGAATGGGCACAGAGCCTGTCATTGGTGTACCAACAGGCTTGGTCCTGGTGATCAAGTGAGGATCAGAGTTGGTACGATCCAAGGTGCTGTGGCTTGGCCTGTCGTCCGATCCATCCTTCTTGATCACGTGTTTCAGTCGACGGAACTTGCCAGTGATGGTGTCACGCTTGCCTCCACCCGATGAGGTCAGGTTGGGTGAGCTGGCCGAGGGGTCCTGTGACTGGCCATTGCTGTTGGGATACATTGTCGAGCGTCTCTTTGAGTTCTTATCTCCGAGGAGTGAGTTGAGCTTGAACATCGCACTGGAGCGCACGCCACTTCCTGTCATCGCGGGGTTGGGTGGTGTCATTGAGCGAGGAGCACCAGCGCCACCAACAGTGCTGAGATCATGGCCATGTCCACTACCAGACATTGTGATAAAGTCGTAGCAATACAGACACACTCTCACGGGCTTGTCCTTCTTGACGTGAGGCAGTAGCTTCTTGGCGGGACTGCACGAGCCACATACGACCTTGCCACAGTTCCTGCAGTGATGTCTACGATTGATGATGGTGAATGAGTCATTGCAGAACATGCACTTGGACGCGTCCTTGTCGGGCACCCACACTGGCACCTCGACACCGTCCTCTCCTTGTTTGGTACCGCCTCCGCCTCCCAGCTGTCTGAGGTCATCGAGCCAGTTGGTCTTCTCCTTTGGCGTCTCGGTGTAGACGGTGAATGACTTCTCTGTCGTGCTGATGATTTGGAAGGCATTCTTTTGCGTGTCCTTGTCAGGCAGGTCCTTGATCTTGATGTCCTTCAACTTCATCAATCGATGGAACACAAAATGAGTGTTGGCTTGTTGAGCCATGTTTGTAGATGATCCAGACTGCATGATTGGCGTTGACTTTGTAGCGTAGATGAGTATATCTGAGAACAAGAAGAAGAAGCGTGGCTTTGGTACCTTGCGGCACACCTTCATCAAAGTTCCCTCTCTAACAAATACTCTTCCTTCACTTATGATCTGAGATAATGGATGTTAGCTTGGTCACCAATGGATTGTGGCGCGGACAATGTGTACAACATACCCTTGGGCCTCCAGCCAGCTCGTTCTGGATCTTCTCGACCTTGAGCTTGTTCTCCTGTTTCCTAATCTCCTCATTCATGTCCTTTGTAGCCTTTGAGATGAACTCTAGGAAGTTCTTGATATCATGATAATCAATGTGTTCAGGCTCAGTCTGGTCCAATATCTCATTGAACAACAACTTGATCCTTGGCATTCTCTGTACTGGCATGATCTAAACAAAGTATTGGTATCCAGTGTTAGAACATGTCCATGTCCATCATCATGCACTCGATCAATAACTTACAAGGTATGCCTGAAGGTCCAATCTAGACTGCTGTGCTTGGGTATCCCTAACACCGTGAATGAATGTGACAAAGGATGGCTTCTTCTCCATTAGCTTGGCTATCAGCTCGATGGCAATACCATGATTCTTGCCATATTGAAGGTAGTCCTTGTATCTGGCCATCCTTGACAAGAATGGCTTGGCAACATTCTCATTGCCAGACTTGATCGCTTCGTCCAACTCCACGAGAACCTCATCACTCATCTGTTTGATCGTCTCAATACAGGAGAATATCGATTCAAAGTGCTCCTTCTCCAAAATGGCTGGCCTGTTGTTCCTCAGTGGCTCCAAGTAAAGCTGTTTGTTTGTTCAAATTGAGTGAATTTGTTAGTCGGTGAGGGTCGGTCGAGAGGACATGCCATGGCATGGACACAAACTAACATACAGTGATGACAGAGTTGAGATGATTGGAGAATGATCGTTCGGAGCTGACAACCTCGCGGATCAGTCTGCTCCTGTGGCTGAGGGTGCTGTCGAATGTTTCGTCAAAGTGCTCGGGCGTGCTACCCACGCTACTGACATCGATGCTCTCGGATAGCGCCACGTTTGAATCGGTCTCTTGGTGGACGGACAGTGGGGAGTAGCAGCTGGCCACCTCTCCATCTGTTTCGGCCTGTCCCTCACTCTCTGCATACACAGACATCGAGTCCTGTGTCTGTGACGTGTGGCTCAATAACGAAGGTGAGGTATATCCTTCGCTAGACTGGTCATAGTATGGTTGTTCTTCTCCTTGTTCTTCTCCCTGTTCTTGTGCTTGTTCCGGCTCTTGTTGTGGTTGTTGTTCGGTTTCGTATGATGCATATTGGTCTTGATGATCCTGGTGTTGCGCCAGTTGTTCGTCGTGTTGTACATGGTTGTCCGTTGTGTCATGTTGAGGTTGTTCCTCACTTGTCTGTGTGTATTCATCATAAGATGTACTATTGTCCACGGCCTGTTGTTGTTGCTCATAGTCAGCATCATAATGTTGTTGATGTTCCTGCACCTCCTCTTGTTGAGGCGTATGTTCCTCAACATTATAATGTTGTTGTTCATATTGCTGTTCATATTGCTGCTCCTCCTGATTATCATAAGTATATTGTTGTTGATAATCTGTGTGTTGTACCTCTTCCTGTTGCTGTTGATCTTCATTATGAACATGTCCATGTTCATGTTCATACTCCTGTTGCTCTGCATTATCATAATGTTGTTGTTGATGTTCCTCCTGATTCTCATAAGTATATTCTACTTGATGTTGTTGTTCTTCTTGTTGTACACCAACATCGACATTATCATGTTGATGATACTGTCCATCGTCAGTCTCCATGATCAATATATATATCTAATTGGATATATTTAAACTGTTTTGATGTCTAAAGATGAATGAATGTATATTAATAACTTAAAGTATAACCTTATGTGATACTGTATGAGTATGTTGTTGTTGAGTATATGTGTATACGTATGTGTGTATGTATTTATGTATGTGTATGAGTGAAGGATGCAATGAATAAACAAATAACAACTACAACAGAACAGAGTCTGTCTTTGCATGAAGACAACCACTACATTCGGAATCCCCCACATTGTTGTTGTTATTTGCATGCTTCTTCATCTACCCCCACAAATATCCATTGTATTAGTAAGACTATTTTCAAATTCAAACAAGTTGTTGTCGTGATTGGTAACGGGTCAATCCAATCATCAACAAAGTTGATACTAATATTAATTATTATTATTATTATTATTAATATTAATATTTATATTTATTTATTATCCAGAGGGGATGTTGTTGACCCATCAACCAATCATAATGAGTGAGCCAGCCGATAACTTTAGTTATTTCTTCTCATAGCATATATGATTCCATAGTGATTGATGTTGTGGCGCAGTGACAGTACCATCGAGATTCATAAACTCGTGAACAAAGTACACGGTGAAGCTGTGTAGCATCTTATCGCCAAAGTTCACGCTGTTGAACTGCCTGCAGATGTACCGACCCGTCTCCAAACGGAGACCCTCCGAGCCAAACTGGTTGTAGCCATTCTCCCAGAACTTGAACCAACGATGGTTGCCGTACGTCGTGTCGAAGGGCACGGGCTTCTCAAAGTCCACCTTGTAGTTGATGTTGGTGAGCAGGTCGTGGAAGGCGTTGTCCTTGAACAGCTCGACTCGCGTCCCGTCATCCAACACGCCGTGTATCGCGTGCCACCAGTGCACCTTGGGTGGTGCGGGACTGAACATGTTCCAGCCCTGGTCGAAGCGCAGGAGGAATGCCAACTGCGTCCATTTGAAGCCCCAGCCGGGGATCGTGTGGTGGAAGATGTTCAGGTTGAAGCCCAGCACAAGGTAGCACATGATCAGGCAGACCGTGTTGTTGTAGACGGAGAAGATGCGGTGCGAGGGGCGACGGTGATGTCTGCGGCGGATGTAGACTGATGGGCGACGGGTGCATGCCTGCGACTCTTGTGTCTTGATGTGGATGAGGTTGACGATCTTGCCAGCGACCGAGCAGACGACCTCGGGCACCTTGCTAAACAGCCAGGCGAAGGCGAACAGCAGTGGCGACTTGCTGGCCAGGTGGTTGAGTGCGGCCAGGTTCTTGCGACGGATTCCATTTCCATCGATCGTGACGAACCAGTCGTCACCAATCCTTCTGCGCTTGCTCTGCTCGTCGTCGCTGCCGAATGGTGTGGTGTTGATGGTCGACATGGACATGGCCATGGCGGGCTCCTCCTGAATCTTGTCCATTGGTGCGTAGATGGCGCATGTGGGCAGGATGAAGAAGGTCTTCATGATGAGTGTGGTATACTGGCTGAGTGGTGATGAGGTGTTGTAGAACACACGCAGTGGGCGTGCGCCCTTCATCAGACGGCGTTCAAAGAAGCCAAAGGTATACTCCCAGAACACTGGTGACAAGTTGATAGTCTGTGCGCAGAAACACACCCAGAAGAAAAGGCCGAGACGGAGGCAAGACACGAATCCAGCATGCAACGCCATAAATCCAACTGCTCCCAATATCCTCAAGTAATCAGTGTAGAATGGCATGTACCAGCAGAATGCTCCAATGAACTCCCACTTGGCAACTGCGAGTGTCATCAACCTGGTGTGTTATGGGGGAGTGTGTAAGTGTGTGATCAATCAGGTGATCATGGAATAGTTCCAAACATACTTGAGGGTGGTCCTCCATGGAAGGAGCATGCGAGCGAATGGGGTTTGGAAGTAGTCGAGACTGATGGCGTAGAAGGTGGCTTCTCCGTTCTTCCATTCCTCACCGTACTTGTGGAAGTAGGATGCGACGTACATGCAGGACATCTGGAGCAGGACTAGGATGGTGGCAAAGGAGATGAAACGATGCTTGTTGAGTGACTCGGCATAGCTCTCGCGCACTTTGGGTGCACCATTGGCACGGGCATCACTCTCGGACTTGGCTTCATCGACGGTGGTCACCTCGACGAGTGGGGATTGCTCCTCGTCTCGTGCCATTGTCGACGAGTTGTTGGCAAACGTCCATTTGTCCACGGAGAAACACTCGGCGGTCGGCAAGAAGATGGTGAAGAATAGCAAGATGCGGAAGTAGACATCGCCACCGTGGCCGACCAGGCCGACGTAGGCCTGCAGCGACACGGTCATGGCCCAGGTGAGGAACGAGTAAAGCTTGGTGCGGTTGCCAATTGCCATGTTGAAAGCAAAGAAGAAGTGGATCAAGAAGAAGCAGAGCTGGGCCCACCAGCTGGTGTTGGCCAAATGGATCGGCACAAAGTAGTTGGACGAGTACTTGGTGACGATGAGGTGACGCGGGAACAGACCGTTCTCGGTGTAAATAGTGTAGAGGTCACCCATGCGTTCAACAATGTCGCCCATCACACAACAGCCCATCGTGAAACGGTAGGCGGCCAGTGATCTATAGTCCATACCAAACATCATTACAAAGCGCTGCCATACTGCACGCATCGTGTCCTTAGACATCAGGTTGGCGAGAACCTGTTTCTTGGATTTGACTTTGCCCATTCCTCTATATATATCCAGGTCAGTCAATGAACTTATATCTATCTCTTTCTTGTGTTGTATATGTATGTCAATCAGGTGACTACCTTGATTGATGGATGGATATTATGTGTATATATGAATAATAAATATTATAGGATTGAATGATTGATTGATAGATGGAAAGTTGTTAGTGATTACTGAATGAATGACTGACTTTGCTGATGATGATGATCCCAATCAATAAATATTATAACATGCCTTCTACTTTGTGTACTACATCAATCAATCCAATCCATTACACTCCACTCACACCATCCATTCATTCATCCACGTTGACAGTAGAGGGCTCTCTCTCTATCACTTTTGATTGCCATCCATCCATCTATCCATCTGCAGAGCACATGTATAAAATATTTATGTGTACTGCAGAGAGTGAGCTGCTGGTCCATCATGCCATGCCACACTTAAATCCACTGCAACTGGTAGTATGCTGGCTGGCTACGCCTGGATGTTGTGTTGTGTGCCTCCATTGTGTTTGATTATGTTGAACTGATTGATCACCTGACATCCAAACGTGTGTGTGCTCCATGTGACAAAGGTGATAAATGTGATTGATGGATGGTGTGTGATCGTGTTGTGTGTGTGTGTAAATGAGTGTATGTGTTTGATTGATCAAGTTATATGTGATTGATTGATGTGAACCACACACATATCATCACATGGGCCTTGTGGGTGGGGAGTCTGCAGTACTGTTGCCAAAGCAATCAGTTGGATGTCATTTGTGTTGTTGAGTGAATGCTACAGTAGCAGTGAGAGTGCGCGAAAGAATGAGAATGTTATGTGTGGAAGAGAGAGAGAATATATATGTGTTGGTGCACGCCAGAGGCTCACACCCAAGGGAGGAAGGACCACAAACAAGGTTAGGTCCCCTACCTGGCAATTATTGAATTATACATGTTTGGTCCGCTTGTTCCTTATTCATCTTCATCTGTTTCTTTTGTTGCTGTTGATGCTGACGCCGCTTCTGTTGTTGCTGTTGCTGTTGTTGCTTTTGTGACAATGGCCCCTCGTGGAGCCATGGCATTGCTGGTTGTTGATCGCACTCTATTATTGATGCTTGTGGCTGCTGCTGGACCACCTTCACCTCTGGCTTCTTATGAGGCGGCCCATTGCTCTCGTTGTTGATTGTGAATACAAATGCGCTCAGGGGCTTTGAGTCCCACGAGGCACTATTCTCCTCGCCCTGTATCTCTTTGTAGGGCCTCTTAAATATCTTCCACATTGAGTTTCCAGACAGAGATCGCTGCGTTGGACGCGGCCACAGACTGCGCGTTGTGATGATCTTGGTGCGATGTCTGGCCTCCTGCTTCAGTCGCTGCATCAGTTGGATGTCCATCTCGGGCGTGAACTTGACGTTGTTCATAAAGATTATCGTGCAGTCTGAGATGGGAAGTGGCGAGGTCACCGCGTCGCCATGGTGTATCTCGATGCGCTGTGATGATTCATGCAGGCCCTTTTCGGCCGCTATCTCCTTGTATCGCACCAACATGTCACTGGACAGCTCGTAAAGGTCGCGTCTAATCTCGATTCCAATTGCGCGACAGCCGACCATCGACGCCACCTGGAACAGAACATTGCCCAGCGCGCAGCCAACGTCCAGCAGCACGTCGTCCTCGTGGAGTAGTCCCTCCGCGAGCAGATGCAGGATGAACTTTGGATTGACCTCGCCATATGTCTCCTTGCTGTGTGCCTTGTATTTCTTGAGAACCTTGTTGTCAATGCCTTCGCGCAGGCGATCATACACGCCCAACCATTCAAAGTATGTGAGGCGTCGACGATTCGGGTCCCAGTTCATTGCCGCGTGTTCCAGCTTTGATGGGTCTGACTTGATGACCTTGACAAACTCTGCACGCTCATCATCATTGTCCTCATCGGTATGCGAGTCTGCTGTGATGTTCTTGTTGCTCTTGTTGTCCATTGTCTTTGTCTTCTTCTCATCGACAGGACTTCTGGTCGGTGACTGTTTTGTTGATATGCCTGAGGCAGCAGCCGCCGCTGTCCCCACCAAATGCCTGAAGTGATTGGTCTTGCTACCCAGTGGACGCCCAGGACCACGCCTTGGCGGAGGCGTAGGGGGCATTTCAATGACAGATGTACTTGTTCGTCGCGGTCTCTTTGTTTGTGTCGTCGGTGTGTAATTATAATACTCGTCCACTGATTCTGAACGTTGCTTCCTTGTTCGCTTCTCCTTGCTCTCCAATGTCAGTGCCGCTTTCTTCTCATTGTCCTTGGCCAACTGCCATGATCTTGTTATTTTTGTGTCACATGATACCTCCTGTTCCTTCTTTGTTATATTCTTTACTGACACACTATTGTCGCTCCAGTCATTGTCATCGTCATCATTGGCACTGCCATGGCCATCTCTATAATCGTAGGCAGGTGACCCCAGTTGAGTAGTTGGCGAATCAATGGCAATGGTAACATTGTCCTCTGGTGGCGGAGAGGGTGGTGGTTGTTGTTTCGTCTTCAGTCTTGTAGTGGATGCGGCCGTCTTTGTATTCAATGTGTTTGTCTTTATCGGTGTCTGTGTCTGTGTCTTTGTCGTCTTTGTAGTCGTAGACGTTGTCTTTGTTTTTGTCGGTGTCGTTGATGGTGATGGAGTACTCAACAGTTTGCTACTTCGCCTTGTCCTCATTGTTGTTTGTTGTTGTGTTTCACAGTCATTCTCATCTATTATTATATATCCACCTCCTACATGACTACCATTCAGTACCATTTGTTCCACCTACTTCCTCTCTCTCTATATAATTACAACAAACAATATATATATCTATTATCTCTATCTTTTAAAGATGCATGTGAATAATAAGATTAAACAGACGAATGTTGCATTCATTCTTGGAGGTTTTGAGCCCAAAACACCCCTTTTTGAAGTTTGGCGCGAGACTCAGGTCGCGGTGATGGACCAGGTGTCTTTATTCCTGATGGTTGGATGATCTTGGATGACTGTGTTGATTGATTCCATGACATCATTGGCCGGCTCATATCCATCGAGGAAGCTGATGTATAGTTGTTCCAACATTAGATTGGAATCTATACCTTCAATCAAATCTTGATCGGAGCTGTTACCTGAGCGTTCAACATTCAAACATGTAAGCTCACGTATACCAATAGCCTCTTTCAACAACCTTGACAATCTCCTCATTGAGATACCTTTGATTGTGAAGCATGTGACATTGGCCAAGTCTGCGAGGTGGCCACCAGGTGTGCCAGGGTAATTGGGAGTGTAAGTCAGCTTGTCCAACGACCTCTTGACAGGGACCAATACATCGACATCAAGACTAAGATCTTGGATATTGGCAATTGATGGATGATCGGATTGGAGTAACAGTACGAGGAGCTCAGGGTCATCCACATCACACTTGAGACTGGTCAACGATTGTTGTTTGGTAAGATAGTTGCACAGATCGCGAGTAAAGCCTGTTGACAATGGAGATGAATCGCGCCACGATGTAATGATCAATGTCAATTGTTGGAGATTCTTCATCCGAAGCAGACCATCAAAGAATATTGGACGCATCTCATCCCTGCTGATGTAGTCGGTGAAGCCCACCTCGGCATCATAGAGGCGCAGACACGTCAGATAAATAAAGTGATTGAAGAGCAGGTCGCACATGGTCTGGCACAGGGTATCATGGTCTCTGGACTTGATTGCCAAGGCCAGGTCAAGATGTGTGACTGTTGGCGCCATTGCTTCGATTGACTTGATGGTGTTGTCGTTCAACTCCTGATCGTACGGCCACACAATGTCGATGGTGAGCGACAGTCTTGTCGGCATCAGACCGCTCTCCACCAGATCCCCATAATAGTCAATGTTGAATACGATGTCGGTGAGTTGTGGCGCCAGCTTACAAAGATGCTCAAATGCTTGGTCTGGATGGTGGTCATTGAGCTGCCAGCTGGGCAGTCTGACACCAGTGAGATTGACCGATCGCCACAATGAGTACTTGTTATCGAGGTGGTGTTTGGTTATCAATTGGTCTAGTTGCTCTGGTGTACCTTTGAATGTTCGTACAAAACTACTAATGAAATGACCAACAAACAGTAGACAACTCCAAGAACCATCTCTTCTCTCTCTTTCTACAATGTATCCATAAGTAATCCAATATCTTCTTATATATTATTTGACAAAGTATCATTATTTATTACTCTTATTACTTGTATGTATATTGTATTAATATTCAATCAATCATTCATTCATTCATTCATTTGATATTGGTGTTGCTGTGGTTGATGCTGTTGACTACACACTGAGATTGCTGCTGGCTATTACATGTTGCTATTGCTATGACATTGCGTTGTTGTGAGATTTCAAAGTCAACCAACAATGATTGACCAAACAAAGGGCGAGTGCACATTGAGTTCACAGTTGATTTTTTCTCCTCTCACATAATTAAGTGTGAGACAAGATCTCAACTGTGCACTCCCTCTTTGGGTCTAGTTAAACGAAGTTCATTAATTTTCAACATCATTGATTCCTCGCCAGTGGTCATCGTTAACGATAACTTAACAACAATGATGTGATTTAAACAATCATCACAAATATGTATAATGTACCTCCAATTTGATATCAATGATATGAATGAAGGGTCCAACACTGTCACACCCAGTTAACCTCTCATTCATCTATCGAACAGACCCTCCCTCTAAACCAATGAGCCCAAGTTGAGGGGTCGATCAGACCAGCAATCGGACCATCACAACCCAGGTTATGTGTGAGCTTACTCAAGCATGGACAAAGACACAAAGATATATAGATACTGGCTTATTGATCAAGATAGATGGTTTGGAATGAGATGTTCATACTTTAGATAACCAACAATCAATCAATCGATCAGATCAATCAAACAAACTAAATTGAGCTCTAAAGTAGTACATTTGGCAACAATAACAACAACAGTGTTGTGTAAGTGTCAGGCACCAACTAACGTAATGTATGTACATACATATACACTTGTAGACATGTCATTGATCAGTGACCAATCCTAGCATACACATAGAGTCTCTTGTTTGTGTGCTTGTTGACAAGTGGTGATCCAGGTTCAAAGTCTTTGAAACCCGACACAAGTGCACACCAAAAACCAAAAACAGGCCCAAGTTCCTTTTTTGACACACTCATTTTGAATTTTTATGTGGGTGGCGGGACCAAAGCCCAACATGGTGTCCATCAAATCGGTTCGGTGTCAAACACAGACACTACGAACAAACACATTCACACATCTGTCAATAAGGTCAACAAGTCAATCAATCACATACACTAGGTAGATCACATCTGTTAACATCATTGTATATCACATGCCTTTGGAAGTGGAGTGAGTTCATTGGAACACGACGAATGTCGCTGACGTGCCTGCCTCCTCACACCTAATAATAGGTTTGTCCACATGTGGACACTTAGACCAAGTCATCATTGGGGTTGGCTTGGCTTCTAACCTAATAATAGGCTGGATCATTAGATTGATTGTCCTTCCATCTGTCCGTTTGTCTCTTGACTTATCCTGGACCAAGTATAAATATGTTGTGACATACCAATCACAATCATTCATTCATACATACAATCAAAGTATAACAACAATACATAATCATACATACCATCATCCAGCATCATGATACAATTGGATCATCAAGTACCAATCAACCACAACATCAACAACATCAACAATAATAACTTATTCGATCAACATAGCAGAATAGTAATGTCCAATCACAACATCAATAATCTCATCAATCCAGTCCCTACCACCACTACCAACCCAAGAATGATTACCAACACAACAACTACAACTAGTAATACAACTACTACTACCACTGGTAGGAGGTCACCAAAGACAACTACATCATCACCATCACAATCATCATCCAACTTATTCCATCCATATCAATTCAAACATTTGGACTCGTTGCCAGTCAACAACAAGTCAAACACTACCAACACCACTACAAACACAACAACCAATACCAACAATTATAATATCAATAACAATATCTATTTGAACTATATTACCCAACAACAATATGATAGACAATTGAATAATGTCTCACCAATTCAGTTGAGTACAACTACTTCAGCGACTGCCCATGCCCCTTCCCAGCCACATCAAGGCGGCCAACAACACCACCACCACTCAATCAACTTTACAAAAGTTGGAAGTCCAGGCACATCCCCGATCCAAACTCCCGGACTCTACCTCTGTTCTTCCCAATTCCAATATCCACAATTCATTCAAATGCCTCAACATCATCAACAGCATCAACAATCCCAGCCTCAACATCTTTCAGTTCCAACACAATATCAACCTGGCCCATTGACCCCACCTTCGCCAGCATCACTCAGTCCACGCTCGCCAGACCTTGGTAGTGACTTGATGGAAGGATCAACCAACAGCAAGAAGGGCTTCTATGGTTTGACTTCCAACTTGTTGGAGTTGTGCCAAAAGATCGATCAGGAACATGGTGTCACAAGGGACAGGTCGGTAATGCTCAATGAGTTGCACTCTGAGCTGGATGGCATCATCAAGAAGATCAACAGGGTCAAGAAGAACAAGCTGCCCTACCCACCAGTCATCCCAGCCGACGTCGAGAAGAAGGACTTTATCGACCTGCGTCCACGTCGCAACAGGAAGAGCAAGGGCGGTCCCAAGAAGGACCAGGAGGACGACTTGGTGTGTCTGCGCTGTGGCACCAAGGAGTCGCCAGAGTGGCGCAAGGGTCCCGATGGATGCAAGTCGCTGTGTAACGCCTGTGGAATCTATTTCTCCAAGACCAAGAAGCGCGAGCTTGAGTCCTCCACCAAGAACATTGTCCTGTTGCCCAGTATCATCACTCCCACCATATCAAAGTCCAGCGACAGCATCGACAACACCTCAACTACTGGACCATCATTGGCAGCGATCAGTATAAACAGTCTAATCTCAAACAACACTGATGATAGTGACTCGCCATCAATGTCTTGAGTGACTCCTCCAATCAATCAATCACATCAATCAATCAATCAATTTTACCAGACTGCGACTGCGCGGTCTATGGACCAATGTGATGTATGCTCCTGACCGGAGCAACCATGTGTCCATCATTGAAACCTTAACCAGCTGTTGGCTGGGGTCGGTCGTAGCCTACTGCTTCGTGCCCAGACCTGTACATTAGCTGTCCTCCAATAAACAAACATGTTAACTAATATATATTATGTAGTACTAATTGATTAATCAAACATTGAATGATAACAGTTTCCAACGAGGTGCGACAACATATTGTATGTGTGTGTGTGTGTGATTGATCAATCAATCAATCAAAGTGGTAACTGGAAATGGGTGGAAGTTATTTTTATCTGTCCAAAGAGTGAATGGATATATCAATGAGTAAAGGTACTACTTGATTGATCTAGTTTGAATGGTCCCAAGCATTGAATTGATGGAGGATACAATATCTGGTGATGATTGATGGATGAGGTTAATGAGGAGGATGAAGTTGAGGATGAGGATGATGTATTGATTGACAGTTTACCAAGTATGGTATTGTACATGAATTCATAACAGTCGATCAATTGATCATTCATTATCCAATATATTACCAACTACATTATTTATTATTAATTATTTATTATTAATATGTCTAAATTATTATTACATTTATTATTAATATGTATATTTTTAAAAATAGTTCTCAGCCAAGAAATAGAGATTGATTCAATCAAATATGGATATTTTAATGCTACCCTAGTTGGAAAGAATATAATTAATATTTATAATATTAGTATTACTACATCGGACTCCAACTATACAATTACAACTTTTAAAATACATAGTAATAATGAATCAATAATAGATATAGAATATGGATTTGATGTACCTACCGAAGGTACATTGAGTCTATGTACCAAATCCAATAATTGTACTTATATCGAATGGAATCCATTCTTTATACTGGACATCAAAGGTGCACCTACACAAGGTGGTCTGCTCACCATACATGGTGCATGTTTGATAATGTCCAACAACACTACAGTAGGTCCAACACTATACTTTGACAAGTTGGATCTGAGGATTGAGAGTTTGTCAATATCCAATGGATCACAAGTCTACTTCAACATCACATCAGATCTGATACATCCAGGTTTAGATAACAATGCCTACTATGATGATGGTTATCGAACTGCCAAGTTAATACAAATACCAATTGCTCGTAAGTACTTACATGTACCAAGGACGTTGTCAGGTGATCAGTCCAAAGTCTAACAATGTCATAGCCCCATACATTGATAACATCACATTGATATCGCCTGATAGACTATTGATTGATGGAGGTAGCTTTGGAACAGCGGCCAGCAATAACAATAGTTCGAAAAATGATCTTGTGGTCACTGTGGATGGACATTCATTGCAAGCCAATGTGGAGATTGATCATATGGTGTTGAACGCCACATCGCGTAATGTTAAAGGAGTGAGTCCACTTCTTTGGAAGAATGCTGGTGTCAAGTCTGTTGTAGTAACAGTGTCCAATGTTACTGGTGAACCATTTGGAGTTATTGTACAACCAGATGTATACAAAGTTACATCAGCGGCAAGTGACCTAGGTGGATTGGTTACAATAAGCGGTTCTAGATTGACTTTCATGAGATGGAATCAGACATACTCGAATATATCAATTCGCATTGGTAATGCTCAGTGTGAGCCTAGGACACCAACTACATGGAGCGAGACAACATTGGAGTGTTTGATGCCAGCATGGTCCAACAAAGTATACATCAACAGGACTAATCTACCTGTGATTGTAACTATCGATGGCGCCAACTCCAATACCAACGTGACCTTCTCGTATGATGTCCCTGAGATACTTGTGACCAAGGCCATACAGCATTTCAACAAGATTGGTATACTTGGACAGAGATTGGGCGACTCAGCAATGTGCAACTTGACCAGGGTATACTTGTGGAACCAGACAGCCATCCCATCATCCATCAGATTCCAAGGGACTGACAAACTATATCGATCAGGATTGGACAGACGAGTGCAATTGGTCGAGTTTGATATTTCCGATCAGACTCCTGTTGGTGTAGAGATGAGCTTGTCATTGCAGTACCGTGGTGTCTATGCGACCAACTACATGGCCTTGGTGATCAAACCGATCATCACCAACATATCATCGCCGCCAGTGACAGGAGGAGAGCTATCCATCCAAGGAATGTTGTTCAACTTCAATGTCCAGGAGGTCATCATCAGTCCACTTTGCCACAATGTCACCAGAGTGAGTGCGTCGTTGGTAACATGCTTGATGGGACCAGGTGCTGGAGGTAATAATACACTCAACATGACGGTCCAAGGAGGTGTGACAGTGTCTGCTCAAGGTACATTCAACTACCAGTCACCAACTATACATGGATGTAAATGTGAGAGCATTGATCATCAGACAGGTGTGCGATCGGTCAACATTGAAGGTGATAACTTCCACAGTGACAACATAACAGTGATGATTGGTGGACAAGTGAACTGTTTGAATATCACTGTAATCGATGCTACACACCTTACATGCATGATACCATTGGACAGTATACCTCAGCCAACACCAAGAACATCGCAATCTGTGATTGTAACAGTCAGTAATCAATCATCAAACGTTATAGATATATTCAAGTACATCGACGATGAAGATGTTGTGATCAATCCAATCATTGACAATGATAATTCGACATTGAAATGGGTGATACCCATTGGAGTTGTTGCAGTTCTACTTATCACAGGTACATTTGGTTATCTAAGTTACAAACTGATACATCGCAACAAGAGGATCAATGCTGTGAAGAAGTTCATGCAGTCATAATTAAACATTAACAAATAATTACTTGTAACAGATTCTAAGAAGTGACACTTCTTTAGATCTTGAAATGAATAAGGTTGGGCCAACCTTCATTCTTTCATTCATTCAACTATGATGTTGTAGTTGTAATTCAATGTCAGATACACAACCATTATTCACTGACCTATGCTTCTATGTTCATCTACCTTGGTATTATGTAGAACAGGTCAATCTTATTATTGGACACTTTAAAGGTCATCTTTGTGATCTTAACCATATAGATAAAATCACTCATGTAGTAGCAAACACATTGGATGATCTACCAAGAGACATTCTAAAGCTAAACGCAATACATAAGCTCGTTATAGTAAGGGTATGTATTCATTGACCTCAATCGATCAATCAACCAACCAATCAATCTAACTCGTTAACGCACCAATCAGAAACAATGGATACACGAGTGTCTGAAACATGGAAGACTGATACCGTATGTACCAATCATCGATCAATCATTGTTGTTTATTCAAACATGCTAACAACTCTCTTATACAGAGTTAGCTTCTACCTCTTGGATTCACCATACTCAATGATGCATGGTTGCAAGATTATCACATTCAATGTATCAAGCGAAGACCAACGATTGGTTAGAGCATGGATTGAGCTTTTTGGTGGAAAGTACTTGTCATCATTTGATCAAAGTCATTGCACACATATGATTGCCAATGGATTGGAATCATTCCACAAGGGAGAGTTCAATCTACCCAAACATTTAAAGATCGTCTCACCTGAGTGGTTTAATCAATGTGCTCTCAACTGTCAATGGGTGTCTGAGACACCCTACCTCCTTCCACTGCCCGCCACATCCAAGTCATTATTCAAAGGAGTCACATTCTATGTACCCGAATCACTCTTTCCCGACGATGTTCACAAAGCCATCTGCGACAAAATCAAACGCTATGGTGGCCTCTTCTCTCGATCTCTTCAACAAGATTGCATCCTCATTGCTCAATATCAATCAAGTCCAGAATGTCAACAAGTAAGTTAGTTATATTGTTTGATTGAATGATTGATTGATCATATGGCTAACAATCCTCAAGGCAGCACAATCAAAGATAAAGATGGCAACAACTGATTGGATATCAGACTGCATTGATAAGAATAAGTTGATCAATATTTATGAGTTTATACTTTACCGACCGATAAGATCAAGCGATTATATACTTGGTGATGATTGTAGTTATAGGATATCCATATCAAAGTATCGTGGAAGGGATCGCGATCACATCAAAGGAATGATCAGAGTCATTGGCGCAACATACACATTATCTTTGGATGATCGCAACACTCATCTTGTCTGCCCATTCAAGCGTGGCGCCAAGTATCATCTTGCCGAGGCACTTGGAATCAAAGTTGTGACTCGAGAGTGGCTGGAATCAATCATAGCCAATGGCAAGGAGCAATTACAAATCAATCAATGAAGGAATATACATTCGATATTGCGTGGATCACAACTACGACGCGACTATGCCGTGCTGTTATCTCCACTTTCTTTGTTTAATAATGCTATACTACTATATATATGTGTCCCAATAACCTTAGGCAATGTCTGACTTCTGCGCCTTTCGAGGCTCTCGGCGCAGTGATTCGCGATGTAGATGCTGCTGGTAGTGATCCAGACTCTCGCCCTTGTAGTCGTTAATGCTCAACAGGAACTCTTGGATCTGGTGCACTGGCTGCAGGTTGTACGATTGCTGCTGATACTGCTGCACCAATGAGATGACCTTGAAGACGAGCATGCGCTTGGTGAAGTTGATCAGGTCGACGTGGTGGTTGGGCGCCACTTCGATGTTGACAATGTCCGGGTTCTCCTCCATGAATGTCAGATCGGTCAAGTGCACACCGAGGTAAGGCAGCAGGGGCGGACGAGACGCCGCCAGTCGCGTACGGTAGTTCTTAAACGAGCTCTCAGAGTTCATGATCTTCTCCAGGTCGTCGTACATACGTTGCGTCTGCGCAGAGAGCTCGGCGCGAGTGAACTTGAGTCTGTAGACTGAGGAGAAGTTGAGGCCGGCAATGATGGCCATCAGTGAGTTGAAGTTGTTCATCAGACGGAGGTGGTCGGCAATCTTGATGAAGCGTGTCATCATCCTGGCTCGAGCCTTGACCTTGGGCGTCTCGATGATCATTGTGGCCACCCACATCGACACGTTGTTGAAGCGATCGATCATCTTGAGCACGTTGGGTGCACGATGCTTCAACTTGACCTTGTTCCATGACTGATTGAGCAACTCGGGTGGCTTGATGCGCTTGTATATCTCAAACTCGATCAGCGTCATCTGGCGTGCGATCTCCTCCTCGTCAATGTCGTAGATGGAGAGGTTCTGCGAGAAGATGTTGCGCGGTACGATTGGCTCGGGAGTCTTGTCGTTGAACTTGAGCTTGCTGGCAGGCTGCTTCTCCACCTTTGTCAGAGACTTCATGAGCGCTGCAGCCGGGCCTGGATGCTTGAGTGTGATCACCTCGATAAAGTTGCGCAGAGACTGGATCAGCTTGTCGTCAAAGTCCGAGAAGTACTCGTCCAGCCACTTCTTGAGCACGTTGATCACTTTGAGCTGGATGGCCTTAATGGCGCCCTCCTCGCTGGTGCCAGCGTCGGCACCGCCGCTGGACTTTATAAACTTTGGCACATTGTAGCGTTGCTCCAGCTTGCCTAGCAACTTCTCCGGTGAGCAGAACGACTGGTAGGTCATCATGAAGGTCTTGAGGAATTGTTGGTCCACCTTGGAGCCATGTGTCAGTGTCTCCACCAGTTTGTTGAGTGTGCCCCACTTGACCACCTCCTCGTCCTGGTCATCCTCAGCATTGCGTGTAGTCTCCACGACAATGTTCTCGGGTGGCTCATCCCATATGTTGACGCCGTCATCCTCATACTCATCCTCGAGCAAGTCCATCGAGTAGAGTAGGTCATCGCGTTCATTGCTCTTGACCTGGCGCTCCTCGGCCGAGTACTCGGCGTGGTCGATCGAGAAGTCATAGATCCTGTCAGTGTCACGCAATGCATTGCGCACAAATGTCACCAGCCTGCTCTCGTTGAGCTGGTCGGTAGTGGGCGTGGTGACCTTGGATTCCTTCTCGAGTGTCTGTCGGGTCTGCTTCAGACCCTTTGTTGAGAGATGGTGGAGGATCAGCTCGATTACTGCCTTGCGGTCCAGGGTCTGCTTGACGTCATTCTTGCCTGGAGCAAACTGCTTTCCAAACACGACGCCTCTGTCCAAAGGGTATATCCTCTCGCACAAGTTATTTATCTGTGCATTCTTCTCCAGGACATTCCTTCTCCAGTCCGATCTGTCTGCTGATATATCCGAGTAGAGAGCTATGTTTTGGAAGTGGAGCGTGGGCGTTAGGTTGTGTTGCTATCGCGCGTGGACATGTGTGGCAGGTGGTGTTTCCGCGGAAACAATCCAGTCCAGTCTAATAACTTACATTGTATATTATTGTTCTCAATGTGTAATGATATCATCTTGATTATGTATGTATGTATATATGACCAGGTTGCTATATGACTGGTTTAATTTGAATGATTTCTGTTGTTATATGTTGTATGAATGAATAAGGTATATAATCGACAAGTACTTGTATATATGTATATGTATATAGTGTATAACTAACTAACTAACTACCAAGGTAATAACAAGTTATATGGCAACAGCAGGATTGTTGTATCATTTGTACACAGGCCTGGCACTACGAGTTAAACTATAGAGTATTGGCTGCTGCTGTTGTTGATGTTTGATTTGTTGTTATTATTGTTACTATTATATGATTTTGTTGTTGACTCTTTGTTGTAAGTAAGAGAGTAGCGAGCAAGCAAGCAAACAAACAAACAACACCACAGACACAGATACACTAGCTAGCTCCCGCTAGTCAGGTCAGGTTGGACAGTCAGGTCAGGCAGGAACAACCACCCGGGTTGTTGATGGACACCTCCTTTTAATCAGGTGCTGTGATCAGCCTCCTCCTGCTATTCTATATCGATGTTGGATTGAATTGACAGACAGTGTCTGATGACAATCAGGCGCAGATAAGCTTATGGTAATGCAACAGGATTGAATGAAATCAGACCTGTTGCTGCTGCAGTCGATCAGTCAGTCAGCCAGTCAGACAGACACACAGTGGTTGATGTTGATTGTTGATTGTTGTTGTTGTGTCCGTCTGTCTGTATCGACGTGAATGTGAATGCAAGGGAGGTGCTTGAGCTTGAACTTGGTTGGTGTGTGATTTGTGGTAGGGTTGATGCGTGTCCTGGAGATTGAATTGATTGGGGTGCGGGGGTGTTGGTTGGGGAATGATAGTCAACACACTCTATTGTTGTTGTTCATTCAATCAATCGATCAATCAGTCTGTCATTCAACGGGTCTAATAAGGTTATATTATTTATATGTTTACTAAACTTAATTAATTATTTATATATATATATATATATGTTTGTTATTGTGTGTATATGTATGTATGATGAGTTAGGGAGTTAATGAGTTAGTTAGAGTGTCATCAGTCATAGGAATATATCCAGCGAAATGATTGGTTGTTCGTTCTACCCACACTACACACAAAGAAAGACAACTACAAACAACAACAATGGGCAATGGGCAAATCAATCAAGATCTTAATTTAGAATTAGATTGTTGTTTTGACTTGGTTGGACGAACGGTCCAAAAAGCTTCAGTAAAGTCCTTAACCCTCCACACTAATTTTGGAACAGACTTCGCGACTTCCCTGGTATCGAAAGTGAATGATCATGATTAGGTGAACTGATCATCATCATTCACTTCGGTAAAATCTGTATCACTAAATAATGTTTCAAGTAATAACATGTCTGACAAGTCAGACAAGTCTTGCTAACAATCAATCATGTGATCATATTCAGAATGGTAATTGACTCATTCATTGACATCCCCGCGATCATCGACTTGATTGATTTTAAAGTTAGTGTAGTTTATTGGAAGTTGGATTGGATAGTTATAGAATACATAAATGGATAGATTGTAGATGCCATGAAGTGGCGGTCAAGTCAAAGTTAATGATGATTTTGTATTAATGATTAACTGGAAGAGGCATATAATTTCCAACATCGTCACTATCAATGTCTTGGTCGTAGTTGTTATCATCATCATCATCATTGCCAGAGTAGGTGGGAGTATATAATGGGCTGAGGGGTTCATCATCATTATCGTTGTTGACAGAGTAGGTATCAGTGGGAGTACATCCTGGATTGAAGGGCGTATTATCTTCATTGCGATTGTCATTGTACCCTCCCGCTTGAGTAGCTTCTTCTCCAAAGAAGACCCATCCTCTCACTCTCTGTTGATTGATTGGTATAATATTGGTCGTGATGATTGTGTCTCTTGAAGGTGGAGTGAATCTCTCATTGAACCTCGCCAACGAGTCGTAGTTGGCATTGCCTGATCTGCTGTGTAGCGAGACAAAGCATTTATCTTGCAAGTGGCCTCTTGGACGTAGTGTCAAGTTGAAAGAATTGTATCGATCTTCTGTTCTAATATGGAACAGAGGCACTCTGGGGAAGTTGAGTGTCAACCATCCAGCAAGCATCTCCAATGCGTTGAGATCAATCCCCTGGTTCTCAAAGTCCAGATAAAGAGATGACAGAGGTAATCTGTCAGGATTAAAGTCTGGCTTGTAATACTTTGTGGCGCCCTTCCAATGTTTCTCATTGGTCAATCCTTTTTGAATGTGAACAGAAATGGGTGTCGTGGAGAATTGATTGAGCAATGCTGGTTGGAGCTTGAAAAGCTGCTCATGAGTGCTTAGTGAGAGTCTCCTAAGAGCTGGTGGGAATGTGGCAGTAAGGCAGCGGCTAATGAAGCACCAATTGATAGATTTGTGAGTGAGTTGGGGAAGACTCGTATGTCCAACTCTTGATCGTATCCTGGAAGCATCAAAGTGATTAGAGAAGGTGGAAGTATTCCATCTTCAATTAGTAGATTGAAGTGTTGTCCAAATGAAAGGGATGTCAAAGAATTAGGAAGGAGTCCAGCTCTAAATGGTTGGTTGAACATTCCACCCATGTCCAAATGGACAAGGGCACTCGGAATCGATTGGTCTTGAAAGGTATGTTCTCCAATCAGAAGTGGAATCTCGTTTTCTACGATTGGTTGGTCGGGACCACCTATCTGACACACTTGCAACGACTCTGGAAGGACCACTCATGAATCGATTGCCATGGCAGTAGTCATTCTGGATGGTTAATACAATCAATGACTGAGGCAAAGATCCGATAGTTAACTGATATTCAAAATGACTTTCCAAGTGTAAGTGATTGAAGAGAGGATGGAAGAATTCCTTTGCCAATTGGCAAGGAGTAGCTCCCTCCAAAGATAAGTGTGATTAGGGACTTGGGTATATGTCTGCCGATGTTATGGGTTGATTGTAATGGTAACCAAACTCTAGACTAGTCAACGTTACAGGGAGGCTCCCTGGCTTTAGCTCCTTGTTGTAGAACCCGCCAAAGACAAGTGTGGTCAACTGAGATGGCAATGTTGTGGGCTCGATCACTTGGTTCATATGAAATGACAATGCCAAGAATGTGAGAGATGGCGGATATGTTGTCGGAAGTGATGTTGTTTTGTTGAACCCTTCCTTAAACATATCTAGAGCAAAATCTATTGGTGGAACAAGAGACAGTAGCTTCAAACTCTTGGGAAGAGACGGGTACAGAGCTGGATCACAATAATGGATTGTCAGATTAGTCAATGTGGCTGGAAAGGTTGTTTCATCAAACTTCTGAGAGAAACAGTAGACCATCGACAACCTGGTGAGTGATGGATGTCTGCCAAGGAACAGAATTCCATCAAATGATGCGTCCAAGGTAATTTCTGTCAAAGACGGTGGTAGGTACGATGTTTTGATTGGACCAACATAGCCGTGGCCCAAGGTCAGCTTTGTCAATGACTGGGGCAGAGGTAGTTGAATATTGAAGTTTTGAGCAAGCTCTGGGCTCCAGTTTGGGTTGCCTGTTTTGGACCTCTTCATAATTGATGTGACCCACCTGTCATGGAAGACTTTAATAGTTTGTTCTATAGCGTTAACTGTGTCATAACCTTTGTTTCTCATCTCCATACAATGAAGATCCATATTGTTATTGTCATATTCTCTTTCTTTCGCTTCATCTAGAGGATTAAATTTATCTCTCGATCCATCACGATTGCCAAAGGTTAACTCCTTCAGACCTGGTGGCAGAGCTCCACATTCAATGACATTGTCAAACATTCGTGGCAAAGCTGCCTTGAAGGGTGATCTGCTTGATTGATGGACGTTGAGAATTGATCGATTGGTTGTGTGTTGGATAGGCGCTGGTATCCTGGAAGTGTGCCCATTTTGGCATGTCAGATTCACTCAGGCCATGCGAGACGACTCTGATCAATCTGTAACTGGAGAGGAAGGGATGTATCTGTTTATATAATATCTTGTTGACAACTACTAGAGCCCTCACATCAATGTCCTCCAACACATTATTATTATTAGTGATAATCCACAGTATATGATCTGGTAGGTTATCCAACATTGTTTAAACTCTCTCTCTCTCCCTCTTTCTTCTCTCTTTATGTCTGGGTCTCGCCAAGAGATACTAGTATTACAAAAGAATGAATGAATGAAGATGTGAAGTTGAAGTTGGGACCCAAAGTTTGGAGTGCTTACCCAACTTTGATCTTCAAGTTTGAAATGAATCACCCAAGTGAAGGTCTTGTGTGTTTGTTAGGTGATCAACATATAATATAATCATAATAATAGAATGAACGATACAACATACTTGTTACAACTTAGTGATTACCAGAATCGTATATGTAAAGCAAAGAGCTTTGATTGGAAGTTAGTAGCAGACTCTCTTCGATTCCTGCGACAGTCCAAGCTCAGAGTGCCAATGCTTGTTGCAAGGAATGGCTATCGACTTGTGACCAATCACTTCAACAATATAAGACAGCATGAAGGTATATATCATGATTGTATATGTGATTGATCAAGCGTACTCATTCAATCAATCAATCAATCAATCAAACATTCAATGTAGTTTATGATGTTGTTGAACAGGTCATATTGGCATTATTGGAATGTGGATTGAATGATCAGGCAGCAGAGCTTATAGAGAAGGTGGCAATCAAGTTTGGAAAGACTAGTGTTAGAGTACGTCGTTTGCAAGCGATGCTCGATGAGAGTCGATCGATATACTACAATGCCAACGATACATATTTGGATATATTGGAGAAGTACCCTGCTGATATGATGTCGATGAAGAGACAGGTATCGATATTGAAGGCCAAGGGCATGTATGTGCAGGCGGCCAACCTACTCAACACCTTCCTACAAGTGTACATGGGTGACTTTGAGGCCTGGCTTGAGCTCGCCTCCCTTCACATCCGCATGTTGAATTACCGCAACGCTGCATTCTGTTACGAAGAGCTCATACTCATTCAACCACTGCACCATTCAATCTACGTCAAGTATGCAGAGGTATGTACATACCTCTCAGAGGTCACAATACATGAGTTGAGTAGCATACTTACTCGTGTCTGTCATCATCATCACCTCCCAGATCATGTACAGCATTGGAGGTGCGGATAACTACATCATTGCACTCAAGTACTATGCACATTCATTGGAGTTGAATCCATCCAACCTTGAATCAGAGAACACAACCTACCCTCCAACCAACCTATCAGCGATATATGGCATCATAATGGTATGTTTGGTTGATTGATTGTTTGATTGATTGATTGGATTGACTCAGCCATCTAACCGACTGCCTTGCCCTTCAATCCAAACAGAGTATCTTTGCCTTTTGTAATTGCCATGGAGGATCGACTAGCAAACTGCGACCGGTACAACTTGAGCTGTATGAGTGGGCACAGGGCGAGCTGAAGCGCATCACTACCAAGCACTCTCCACTCAAGTTGCCTCTTGTATCAGCCTTTATCAATGCAACCAATGTAAAGCAGGAGTCATAAGACTAGACATCCATGGTGATTGAGCCGAGTACCAGGCCTAATCCTGGGGTGTTCGACGGTCTGAGACGACTGATCATGATCAGAAATATCTTTTTCAAATGATCATTCAGATATATCTTGTTGGATCAAAGATACATATACATATACATATAAACAGATAGAGAGAGATAAGGATGTTACTTAACCAATATGTGTACGAACTGTTGGCATCATGCTGTGTTAGATGGATTGACTTTGTGAGACTGGGCGCAACATGCCAACATTATCATCGTCTGATGGTGCGCTCATCACGTTGGAAACAACTCAATCTGGGAGGTTGTCATTGGTTAACAGACAAGTTGCTGTTCCATCTTACAAAGGTGCTAGATGGATACATTAGACAAGGCTTTCAAACACCGTTCGTTGAATCACTCACATTGGATGGCTGCTACCAGCTCTCCAACCGAGTGATGGACTACATCAGCCGATGCTACGTCCTCTCCAACATTGCTCATCTCTCATTGGACAATTGTCAGATCACATCGATCAAGGACTTCTTTGGCAGACATGTCTCGACCTTGGCACCTCCCACCAATCAGGCCTCCGAAGGTCCAGAGGACCCGCCCCAGCCCATGCCCAGAGGTCCACTCCTCTCACTGCGCATACCAACGTTGCAGGCGAACCAAACAACGCCAATCCTATCACATCTATCATCGTTGACTTCACTCACTCTGCCTGGCTCGGTCGATCATTATATGATGTTGCGATTCATTGAGTCGTCGCCACGTCTCGAGCGACTGAGGATCGAGTCGCGCAACAAAGACAACCTGTTCAACACATTGATAATCGAGAAGTTGTGCCAACTGCGTAGTCTACAGGATATACATCTGATGGCAATGACCGCAATGACTGGAGAGAATGTTGGCATGCTCGCAATGAACCTCGTGAACATCAAGCGCATATCGATCACCAACAACTCACAACTCACTGGCGACTTTGTCAACGTGGTGCTAGACAGCTGCAAGAGTCTTGTCGAGCTCAACATTAGATACTGTCGCAATGTTGGTGATGTGAGCATGCGCAACACATCACTCCAGGTCTTGGATGCCTCTCACACGATTACATCCGCCAACTTGGATCTGCCCAATCTCCGTACACTCTTGCTCAACTCCTGGGGTCTTGGCGACAATGACCACTGTCACCAGCTATTCAGCAGACATCCATTGTTAAGACATCTTGACTTGACCAACTGTAACGTCAACGATGATCAACTATCAATCATACTATCATATTGTCAGAACATTCAAACATTGAACTTAGATGTAAGTTGATCGATTGATCAGATGATTGGTACCATACTAACATTGCACATCCGCTCATCCATCATAACAACAGAGATGTCCAATCACTCGGACATCGATCAATCATATATTCGACAACTGTAAAGACTTGTTCAAGATCGTACTAAGTGTAAGTGTTTGATTGATTGGATGATTGATCAGGATCCATGGATAGTATACTGACTGACCAACTGCCATCCAACAACAAACAGAACACCGTGATTGCCAAGCATCCAGAACAAGCCAACAAACTGTTGGAACTCAAGTACACTCCATCTGTTGTCTACAAGTAAAGGAGATGATATTAATGATTGATTATGGTGTTATTTATTCATGATGGATGCTGTCCGGCCTTGTATCGATGTATCCAGATCTGCCTGCCCAATGAGCTTATTGTTTGATTGATTGATTGATTGATCGGATACCACATCATGTTCTTAATGATGACAATGATGTAATGAATGTATTAACGGTATAGGTAGTCAGCTGCAATGTTTGCTGCAATCTCAGTCTCCCATCTATCACCTGATGTATATGTTAATGCCAAGGTTGGGTGTCAGTACTTGGTCTCTCACCTGATCGATTCCGATGTTGAGTGATTGAGCCTACTTACCGTTAGCCAACAGCTTCTCCTTATTGTACAATAACTCTATTCTTGACTCAGTTATATACTCAAAGTTTGGACCCTCGACGATGGCATCGACGGGACATGCCTCCTGACAGTAGCCGCAGTAGATACACTTGGTCATGTCAATGTCGTAACGGGTGGTACGACGTGAGCCGTCCTTACGGGGCTCGGCCTCAATGGTGATGGCCTGTGCGGGACAGATGGCCTCGCAGAGCTTGCAGGCAATGCAACGCTCCTCACCAGTTGGGTAACGTCGCAGTGCGTGCTCACCACGGAAACGTGGCGAGAGGGGACCTTTCTCGAATGGGTAGTTGATCGTTGCCTTCTTTCTGAAGAAGTATCCCATAGTGATGTATAGACCTACCATGATCTCTGTAAGGAAGAATGTGTTTGCTGTCTCATCAATGATGTTCTTGAGTGATGGTTGTTGCTTTGGCTATATATATGTTTGATTGATTGAGTGTATGTGTTAGCCTAACATGATCATTGTCCATTGATTGATTGATCGAATGATTGATTCACTTACCTTGTCATCCCATCTTGCACCAGCTGATCATTCGTTCATTCGTTCATTCGTACATTCATAGTGTTGTTGATGATGATATGTGAGTACGCCTGTCGACCTGTATCATGTGTCTCTCTTTCGAGACCTTGAGTCCTATCTTACCATTTGGAAGAGTGCTGTGGAATGATCTAACTGTGTATCCCAAACCAATGTTGTTTGATCTGAGTAAGGTGGACACTGTCGAGCCCTAATATATGTGATAATGCATTACAATCAATGATGTTGATATGTCAGTCTAATGTTCACATGTGATGCTGTTGCTGTATGTCATTCATTCGATAATTCATTCATTCATTCGATCATTCATTGATTAATACCTTTGCCAACTTTGTAATATGAGACATTTGTATTATCTCTATTCAATATCTGTTTGTATCTACACTATCATGAATGTATGAACGACTCAGTTTGATCACTGTGTTAGGGGTTGGCTGACTTGCGGAGTGAACCTGATTGTCCTTTTTTTGATCAAAACACGTACTTCTGAAATCTGATCATTGTGTACATGACCCAACAACACCAGACAAAGACATAAGAGATAATAATGATCAGATTGTTATTGATCACATTGTTGACACTGATGAGCTTGGCCTCAGAGTGCCAGGGTCAGGGCGTGTTTGTCAACTTGACACCTTATGGCCAGGACATCAACTGCACTAGTGTCAATGCTGGTGAAGGTGGCCCTGGTTACTCATTCATGGCCAACACTTGTATCGATTGGAATGGTGGCATGGGCCTCAAGGTTAGTGTGTTTGGTCTGATCGCCACATTCCAATATTATGAAGATGGCAACGTCCATTGCACTGGAGAGCCCACCACCAGCGTGGCCTACAAGCATGGTCAGTGCAGTCTGTTCAACGACTCGTCACTCATTCAACTGCCTGGACAGCAACAACAACAAATGGGCTATGTTGTGATGGCCCTGGACGACACGACCAACCCCAAGCCTCCCTTCAATCAGAACGGACTGCTCATCACACAGTACCAGCCGACCGACACATTGTGCGCTCAGCCATACCTCAGCTACATATACTTGGCCAACAACACGGTATTGTCCAGTGCGCCATATACCTACACCTTTTACTGCAGCGGCGAGGACTCGCAGCCCTATGAAACCCATTGCGATCAGACCACGGGTGACTGCACCACAAAGAGTCTAGCACAGTCCTGTCAAGCAACTTCATCGTCCACGGGCTACGCCACTCAGACATGTTGATCGAATGATTGAATGAATAAATGAATGAACCAAGTGATGTACATATATACGCTCGTGTCGTTTAGTTGATCTCCATCTTATCCTCCACAATTGATGATGATGACGATATTGATGTAGCTTGTGCTTGTGACGACGATGACAATGTCTGTATAGGTGTCAGCGGTTTGTTATCATCAGTGTCCAGACTCTGTTCCAGTTCTTGTACAGTATGAAGCAGTAATTGAAACTGCTTCGTTCGCATCTCTAACTTCTCATTCGTTCTTGTTCCCTGCTCCATGATGGCCTCCAACTCTTTCTTAACCTTTGCAATCTCTCTGTTTGATGTGAATGATTGATTGATTGAGTGAGTGATCGAGAATGAATGAATGATTGAATGATCTAGTTGACCCGCGGGTACGTACCTCTCTGTATCTGGTATTGATGGCTTGTCATTGATCAACTTGTACAATGCCAAGTATTGCTCTTTGTATTGTCTTTGTATCTTTTCGTGTGCCAGACGCTCTTTGAGTTCGACCAGCTCAGCCTTGACCCGCTCAATGTCTTGACCACGTGTAGAGTACAGAGTGCTATAATAGTCCATCTCCTTCTTGTTGACATCACACAACACTGTAGCCTTCTGTACCTGGAACTCAAACAACGACAACTCACTTAGCAGTGCTTGGTGTGCTGCCTGGCACTGCTCTGGCGTCGATGCACTATTCTCCAAAGTGGCTACAAATGCCAAGTACTTCTTGAAAGCCTTCTTCATCGGTGTCTCCTTGGCGATCAGTCGTCTCTTTAATGGTGCGTCATCGTCCATTCTTATGTATATGTAGTATATGATTATTATCTGTACAACTTTGAGAAAATGAACAATGAACTTCAAAAGTTGTAACTTTCATACTTTGGGTGCTTCTCCAACTTCCTTCCATTTTCCAAGAGTGACCTAGTCTAGTGTATCACTTGACAAGTGTTGGCAATCATGTGATTAATCATTCACAGTCCATCACCTCATTAACGTCAACATCAATATCAAAGTCAATCAATCAATGATACAAAGAATATGGACTCGATGTACACTTCAAGATTGAGTCATCTTTGGAAGTCATTGCAATTGTGTGCAACATCACATCAATCATTGAAACAGACTCATAATGATGTTACAGATCACTTTGAACAATTGATAAAGGTGATCATGGTACAAGAGCATAAGATCAAGACACCGATCAATGACCAGATGTCACACATTCAATCTACAATCAACAACATACTCAAAGAGATCAAAGACATCAATCACATAATCAACAAGGAGCATCCCATAATACACCATTTGTATGATGTTGATGGTGATCATCGTGATGAAGTCGATATGTCCAAGGTAATAGAGTCAATCATATCATGCTCATCAGTTGATCAATACATCAAGGACAATATGGAGAAGACGGATAATAGATCGCCAGATATGGTTAAGCTTAATGACGATGAGTTGTTGAAGATGATCAATCGTCATATTATTGAATACATTGATCAGATGCCTTATGATGTTGTTGCCACAACTAGTTTACAAGCATATCAAGTCAACATTAATGCTGACAAGTTCATTGATATCAGAAAGCAGATTGAGTCATGCTTCAAACTCATTGAACCTCTGCCTCATCTTCCAAGACAACAACTCATTCCTCACAAGTATGACAACCACATCATGACATTGAAGGCCAACAAATGTTCGTTCTTCTCATTGGCCACATCGGAATGGACATCGATCGATCGGGCCTTCAATAGGTCAATAGAATGGGTGTCGACATCTGTCGTCTACACACGCGGCAATGTCTTTGTATTTGGTGGCAAGGACCCCATGAAGGAATACACACGCTACTCGCTGGCCGACGGACAGAGCCATGATTCCGCCATGTATGGAATCGATGGTGGCGATTGTATCTCAGCATGCTACGATGGCGATCATCATATATATATCATTGGTGGCTATGACAATGGTGTGTACTTGGATCGAGTGGATTGCATGGACATTGACACACAGCTGTTCAAACAAGTCGGACGCCTACCCTATCCCCTGGCATTCCCATTCACATTCATCCACGATGGATCGATCATCATTGTGGGTGGCACCATGGTAGGGGAGGATCGTAATCATATGGATGTGCTCTCTTTCAACATCCAAGCACAGACCACTGATGTCCTCTTTGAAAGTGTGAACATTGATATTAATAGCATGTGTTGCTATGATGGTGTTGACAACTTCTATGTATTGGCAAGGAAGTCGTTCATCCGGTACACATTGTCCAACAAACGATCAACAAGGTTGTCAAGGTGTCCAGCCTACCAAATCAATTGCCAGATTGTTTATGATGGACCGACTGGAACAATTGTTTACCTTAGTGGTGTAGGCAAGAACTACCGATACTCAATCCAATACGACACATGGACACTAGTCAATGACAACGATGTCGTTGAGGACCGTGGCTTGGAAGGTGTATGCTTGATTCGCGATAGTCGTTCAAATCTCATCTTCACCAATTTTCAAGAAATAAGCGAAATCAATAAATCATTCCGAAACACACAACTCCTTATTATCTCCTTATTATCTCTTCACTATCTAATTATCTGTATTGTTGTAGTGGTTGTTCATTATCTATCTAGAGAGATAATTACTACATTCAACTTATGTCCAAGCAGCATAAATTCAATGTCTATCACGGAGAGAGATACGATGAAGTATTGGTGGATGACAATTGTCGCACTTTTGACCTTCGAAATATTATAAGAAACAGGGTTGATCTTATAATACCCAATGGCTCAATTGACATGTTCTATGACAAAGATTGTACTGTACAAGTGCCAGTCACCTTTGACTCACTTATAGATACAAGCAAGTCCTCAGTGTATGTCCGCGCCACCAACATAGGTAAGTACATCGCGCATTATCTTGATTCATTCAATACTAACATACACATACTCAAGCCCCTTCTGCCCCCATAGTATCACAAGTTGGCCAAACTCGTAAGTAACGAATATATAAAGCACTCCAACATTCATTCATTCGTTCATTCATTCATCCTAACATTACATCACCTCTCATCTCTAACAACAAAAGTTGACTATCAATTTGATCAACTGTTTGCTAAAGATGAGCCTGGTTCCAACACAATATTCAATCCCCCTCTTGGATGGTCCAAGGTATTTCTCCCTGATCTCAAGGTTGAAACATCTATCTTCATCAGAGACAGCTACATCAAAATGAAGAATCTGATTCTCTCATCGCCAGACTTCACTATCCTCATCACTGGCAATCCTGGCATTGGCAAAAGCTTCATGCTCATCTACTTGTTGTTCATCTTGGCCAAATCAACGACGCGTACACTGGTGCTCCACTCCTCACACATCAACGGAGTGTTACTCTTTACGTACAACCCAGCTACTAAAAAGCGTGATGTCACCAAGTATGCAGAAGCAATTCAAATAGAATCGATTCTCATGGATCCAGCAACAATCTATCTCATCGATTCTGTTCATTATGACCAACAGATCAAGTGCAAATCCAGTGGATTGATGGTATCATCACCAAACCCAGAGAAATATAAGGAGTATCTAAAGGTAATTATTACAGCACAAAATTGTCATTTATGGCTCAACCTGACCTCTTCCCCGCCCAACAGAGAGATCTCAACAAGCAGAAGTATTGGATGAACCCATGGTCAATAGATGAGGTCAATATTGTCAAGATCCTCTTTGACCAATCCCAACACAATGCAATCGACACCAACTTTCTGCGTTGGGGAGGAATACCACGATATGTTTTCTCCAAGTCCACTGATACCAAGGAGCTTGATGATGCCATTTGTCAGTGTGACTTTAAATTGGTGTCTCAATTTGTTGGAGAATCCGCGAGCTCAATGACAATCTCCCACAATATCCTCCACACAAGAGTCAAAGGAGATGACTATGTTCACACCAAAATCAAGTTTGGTTCTAAGTACATCAAAGATAGTGTTGCGACAGGATTGATCAAGACCAACAGAAGCGCAATCATCAACTTCATTAGACAAGCTTCCTCGATACAATCCAGTCTTGGAGGTGCCTTTTTCGAGATACTCTCACACTTGGAACTTGTCAATCCTGACAAATCGTTCACAAATCGTCCTCTCTGTACATTCCCAGTTACATTGGAGCTTTTGGACAATGCCGACAACACAGTGGTGGCAACTACAGAGACTGATACTATTGGAATGTTCACTTTCAAAGATCTCAAGCAAGCAGGGCCATTCAAGATCAGATATCCATCACGCAACATCACTTTCTTTGGCACCCATTATGCTACCAAGCCCAAGGAGACAAGTCGCTACTATCTTTTTTCGATGGGTTTTCATCAACTCAAATGTGATCCAATCAAGTTTATCACCGTGGAGGAGAGAGACTTTGACAAAGTGGAAATGATAACCCCCGACACCTATTCAAAGCCTTCAATTGACAACTTCCCCTGTGTTGACTCAATCATCAAGAGGACAGCACCCGCTCGTTCAATTTTCTTCCAGATGACACTCTCCAAGGATCACCCAACCAATCTGGCCACCTTCTCTGACTTGGTCAAGGGCTTCACACCGGTAGATCTTTACTTTGTGGTTCCATCCTCCAAATATCACATCTTCAAGTACCAAGACACCTACCATCACAAGGACGTCAATCAATATATCTTGGAAATGTCGCTTGAAGATATGGGCTTTTCACCAGACCCCCATCATAAGAAGGCAAAGTCTAACAAGGACGGATAATAGTCGACCCAACATAAACTAACTTGTGTGCCACAAATAATCATTACTATATTATATTATATTATATTATTATTAATAAAGTTAGCTGGATGATACATTTACAGACATTGATGATTGATTAGGCCTCTTTTTGAGACCTGTTTGCTGTCCCATCTTGATGGCATTGGCCAAGGCTGCAAGTGGATCGGCACCACCCGCAATCTTCTTGCCCTCACCTGCGTTCAAGTTGGCAGCGCCACCACCATTCTGCTTGATCTCTCTCTCAATCTTCTGGAATGTCTTGGAGAACTGTGTGGCGAATGAGAAAATGGAGCCAAAGAACTGCTGGCATGACACGGTCTGGATGGCCGTCTTGGGGTATCCATAGAACTCGAGCAGTTGGTGGAACGACTCGACCACCGTCTTCACCTGGTCCTTGGCCGCGCTTATCTCGCTCGCAGTCTTGTCCATGAATGATTGCATCTGTGACTGGAACTTGTCCGCGTCGCCTGAGCTCAGGGACTCTGCGCACTTGCTGCTGTGTGTCTTGGCCAGGTTGTAGCTGCCGTCGAGATCGCCCACATCGGCCTGGATGTCCTGAATGGTGAACTGCACGCTTCGAAGTGCGTCCATCTCCTCGGCCAGTGCCACAGACTTGGGATACTTGTCAATAGCCAGTTTACAAATGTACTCGAGAAGTGTTGCCTTGTTGTCGACGTCCTTTGTTGACACCAGAGTGTCGAGGATCTCAATGTTGAAGCCGTCAGCTTGTCCTCTGTTGGATCCACCGTTCATATAGTTGCCCAGTGCCAACACGATGCCCAGCACCTTCTTCAGGTTCTCATTGGTCTTTGTACGCGAGATGGCTGCCGCCAAACTCTCCAAAGATGTCTTGACGTTGGCCACCATGTCTGCGCACTCCAGCTTGAACAGCCAGCACTTCAGACGCTCTTTCAGGACGGGCACATCGCTCATCTCCATGATCCATCGCTCGGGTCTATCCAACTTGGCCAGTGGCACCTCACTGGACTTTATCGTCTGGAGGTCCTCCTCAGTGGGCACGTTGTTGATCAATGATTTGATCAGCTCCTTGTTGAGTCGCGAGCTGTCAAAGTCTGCAATGTTGCGCTTGAGCTGGTCGCTTGGCGGCAGCTTGGCCAGCATGAATGCAATCGAGTTGGACTTCTTGATATCAATGACCGAGACCAACTTAACCTTCTCAGGGGCAACAGGTGCGCCAGAGCCATATCCATCATCCATGCCTGCAGCGGGCTTCTGGCTCACCTCTCTCTTCTTCTGACAGAACATATCCTCAAAGTCTTTGGTGTTGAACGTTGGCTCGAGGATCTGATCCCATAGCGATTCAGAGCGACCTGATGGTGGCAGCACCAGACGCTTCCAGTAGAGTGGCTTCATCTTGGTCGATGGGTTGATCGTTGGCTTGGTGGGCTGGATGGCCGATGGGGCTGCTGCACCCTTCTTGCCACCAGGAGGGGGAGGTGGGGGAGGTGGAGGTGGAGGAGGTGGTCCACCCATTGGAGGAGGTGGTGGAGGAGGTCCGCCACCCTCAATGCTTGCGCCATCTGGTATCTCGCTATCTCCATTAGTCGAGTCAATGTTTGGTGATATTGGAGGAGTTGTCGTGCTGCCGCCCAGTGATATCTTGTCTGGCTGTGTGTGTAAGCCTGATGGTTGCTCGCCTACATCTGCGTGGCTTGGTAGCTGAGCCTCGTCGATTCTCAGTCTCAGTCGCTCTATCTCCAATTGAGCCTCCTTGAGTGCAGCCGCCAACTCTTCGTCCGAGGCGGCGACAGATGGTGGAGGTGCAGCTGCGGCAGCCGCGCGGGCAGCCCTGAGCTGCTCCAACTCCAAACGCATCCTAATCTCCAGACTGTTCAATCTCTGATTTTCCTCCTTCAGTTCAGTCACTGTGGATTCATATGATGACTTGTTTGCAATCACCTGATTCTTATACTCTTCGCCTTGCTTTGATTCCAGTCTCAACTGTTCGCTCAATGCATTAATCTTCTTCTCCACCTCGGCTATCTTCTCTCTCTCAATCACTGTCGTTCGCAAGAATGACAAGTCTACAGGGTATGACTGGTTCATTGGACCCAGGAACCTCTGGACAGGATGTGCTGTGTGAGTGATTGATGGAATGAATGTTAGTGATCAATGATTGAATTATTGATTGGTCATCAATCACATACAGTTGAAGAATACTCTGTCACTGGATGCTTCTTTGAAGAGCTGTTGGTTGAGACGAAGCTCCTCCTTGAGGACGGAGATCATTGGCTGTTGGGTCTCATAGTCGGTGAGCTTGGCACGCAGTCGCTTGCTGATCTCTTCTAGTCGCGACGCCTTGGAGCGTAGCTTGGCGCCAGAGATGTCCTCATACAGCTCCAGCTGGATCTGGAACTCCTTGTGCTGTATCTCTGTCAGGTTCTTCAGTTTCTCATGCAGGCCCAATCCACTCCATTCCTGGACCAGACGCTCGACCTTCTCCTCCTCAGGACATGTGTCCAGGATTACGTTCAATAAGGTGAACGCATTGATCTTGGTCTCGAGATCACCGCTATCAAGCAGGCGTACGATGTTGGCGTATGGCTTGGAGTTGCTGTTCTGTGCGCTGGCCTTGGCGGCCAAATGAACCGAGTTGAATCCCTCCTCCTTGCGGAAGTTGCAAAGGACAAAGAGTAGCTCGAGTGCGCCACGACATACTCCGACGACTGGCGAGTCAACCAGGGCGTACAACTGCTTGATGAGTGCGGGTGTTTTGGTGATGACGTCCATGCCGCTGACGTACTCCAGACAGGCGCGTAGGGTGCCAAGTGCGTATGTCTGGGTGTTGCCCTTGGTCTGTGTGACGACGCGCAGGATGCTGTCCATACCGCCCTGCTCGATGAACGACTCGGCAAACTCTGGCTCGGCCAACTTGTACTTGAGATGGAATATAACATCCTTTGCCTTGTTGTCGGCGGCGTTTAGCGCCTGTACCCATTGCTGTGAGCGGTATGTGGGCTTGAGCTTGAGTAGCAGACTGGCCTCGCCCACCTCCACCAAGTACTTTACAATGTGGCGTGTCTTTGACTCGTCGGCTTCATGTGGCCAGTTAAGATAACGTTTGGACGACTCTAGTTGCAGTGTGTAATTGGCAGCATTCTGTGAGTTGATTCCAAACAGTTGACAGATTGATTGGAACACTGTTGTGTAGCTCGAGTTTGGGTCCATGTTGTACGTCTTTATGTCGCCAACCGCAGACGAGGCTCCACTATGTCTACTAATTGTCTGATTGGCATAAGGTGCTTCCGAGTTATTACCACCCAACGTTCCATTATTGATCGTATCGATCTGTTGAGTGATTGTCAACTGCATTCTTGATGTTGTTGTTGTTGTAGTTCCTATGTTCCTGGTTCAACTTGAGTTAAGTTGAGTTGAATGATGGAATGATTGATTGGATATTCAATCAAATGACTATGACTATCTATCTCACTAACTCTCTCTATCTCTATCTCTATCTGATGTCAGAGATGGGCAATGGGGAATAAAGAGTAGTAGTGTGTTGTTGTCGTCTTGCAAAGATGTAGTGCGTGTGTGTGGGTGTAGTTCAACTTGTGATTGCAAGTATGTGTATGACGTGATTGATAGTGTATCTATGTGTGTATTTGTTTGTTTGATTGATTGATTGATGAATGGAGACATTATGTGAGACAATCAAAGGAGTAAGTATGATTATATAATAGTGTATGGGGATACTCTCGATCTGAAATCAGTGGGGGTCAGATATTGAGTTGTGTTGAGTGGGGTGTATGTGGATTGATGGTCCACTGATCAGGACCCACACTTACCATTCAGACGAATGTGATCATTTTTCCCACCCCCCTTTATGCTAATAAATCTTGCGATTAGTTGAAAACAGAAACTTGAAGTTCTGATCATTATTCTTTCGCAGATAAAGTTGTCATGATGACAAAAAGACGAACGAAACAATCAAATAAAACATCATCAATCATTTAGTAATATATACTTATATATACATATATATATAATGGCCAAAGCATATGCAGAGTTATCTGGAGACTTCATAAACACATCACCATCACTATATGTACACTTTGATCAATGTCGTTATCTGTTTGAGTGTGGCGAGGGATTGCCAAGATACCAATCGCAGCGCTTCCCCATCTCACCGCCACACTTTACATCGATCTTTCTATCATCACTGGACAATGACAGTATCGGTGGTGTAATACCAGTGATTCAACGATTTGAAGACAACAAGACTTTGAACATAGTACATATCTTTGCTCCCGTGGGCATCATGCGATACTTTGAACTATACAAGACTTTTGTCAATCCATCAAAAACAGAGATAGTCGTTCACGAACTGCCCACTGATTGCGAGACCAATGGTATCGAGCAAGGTGATCTCAATCTGATCGCTGTGCCTTTGGTGTCGTCATCGTCTTCACCCTCATCAAGTAGTGAACCATACATTTGTTACATTGGCAGTACAAAAGAGTTTGTTAGACAGTTTCAAGCAGAGAAGGCGCGTCAACTTGGTGTACCTGATGGTGTCCTACACAGACAACTCATTCAAGGCAAGCCAGTCACCCTATCAAATGGCACCATCATTGATCCCAGCCAAGTGATGATTGCACCATCACCTCCAACTGTATGATCACAACAATGATTGATTGAATGATCCAATGCTGACCCCTCCCCTACCTTCCTACACACAGAACTTCGCCTTCATCAGATGTCCGAGCGTGGACTACATTGGCTCACTTTTGAAATCACCGACATTCCAACGATTCAATGTGGATCATAAGGGAGATGAGATGAAGTTGGAGATGTGTACAATATTCCATGTTGTGCCACATGATGTAATGAACTCGCCAGAGTATCAACGATTCATTGCGAGCTTTGGACCAAACACCAAACACATCATCAAGAATTGGGAGAGTTGTGAATATTTCTCAAACTCACCAATCTTTGATGGATATCTAAATAAGTTGGCAAAGACTCTACCTGCATTGTTTCCCTCAACAGGCTCCAGTGCTGTCATTGCACATACTCCCAAGCCAATCACAAACAATGGAAATGGCAACATCATCCCTGCCAAACAACTTACACGTGTGGCATTGGCTCCAGCACAAGACGCTGGCAAGATTGAATACCACACACTTCCAGAAGAGAAGAAGGGCATCGATGTCAATGTCAAAGCATCCCGCGATATTGGCAGTGTGACCAAAGCAATCGAGCGTATGTACATGTGATTAATTGATTGATTGAACGAATAAGTATGACTGACACATCGATCAATCAGTATTGGAGGCATCAAAGATCAAACAGGAATACCCAAAGTTGTTGATGACCGGCACTGGAAGCTCGAGTGCATCGATTTATCGCAGTGTTGCTGGATACCATTTGTTAATGAAGAGTGGCCATAGTATATTGATGGACTGTGGAGGTGGTACATTGGGCCAAATGACAAGGTTTTATGGCCGCGATAAAATAGATGACATCCTGGCAAAGTTACAAATAGTCTGGATATCACATATACACTCTGATCATCATCTTGGTCTCCTTGGTCTACTTGAGCGACGTGCACAGATATTGAAACAACGAAGTGGAGGTGTTGGAAGTACGCCACTCGTAGTCATTGGACCAAAGACATATGTACAATTTCTACAAAAGATGAAGAATATTAGACGAACAATGATGGTCGAACCGGTCGAGTTTGAGAAGATACACGAGAGCAAGCTTGCTCAAGGTGCCATGAAGATGCTGGACATGGCCTCATTCGAGAGTGTACCCGTAGATCATTGTACAGACGCCTGTGGCATCGTCCTTGAACTGCTCAATGGCTTCAAGTTCACGTATGTATCCACCTTCGCACCATCATGGAATAATTCCACCCACTCACTCTATTAATCAATCACTCATTCAATCAATCAAACATAGGTACTCTGGCGATACCAGACCTTGCCAAAGTTTAATAGACGCTGGAATTAACTCTGATTTGTTGGTTCATGAAGCCACGTTTAGTGATGACTTGGAACTTGAGGCAAAGAAGAGGAAACATTCCACGGCTAGTGAGGCAATTCAGGTGGCAAAGAAGATGCAAGCCAAATTCACTATTTTGACACATTTCAGCAAGAGAGATCTTGAGTTACCAGATGTTAGGGGCAACTTTGGTGTAGCATTTGATATGCTACAAGTGTCGCCATACCAACTGCCACTGTTGCCCTACCTTGTGCCACATGCCAAATCAATCAAATCTTCACAATCCCAAGAGCCAAAGCGAGGTGTCATATATGAGATACCCAAGAAGAGAGTATCACTTGGATTCAAACCAAAGACATATCAGCAGCAGCAGCAACCATTGGATGCCGAGTCCAACAACAAGCCGCGTAACTTTAGCACATCGACTGCGAGCATGTGTAGGGTACAGATTGGTAGTCTAAGTGCCGCGTCCCTAAGATTACTACGACTTCTCAAGCATTAAAGTATCCTCTAACCGTTTGGTCTGTCTTCACAATGTACATTCCCTCGCGGATATACCATTCGCGGACATACCCTTGGGGACTTTAAAGAAAGAATTAATTCCAAAAAACACTTATTGATCATTCATTGTTTCACTCATTTGATATATCAATCATACAAATAATAATATATATATATAAGTAGATATGGATACACTCTCACCAATAGTGATCAGAAATATATTTAATCATTTAGACAATGATAATGTTGATGATGCTATTGACATGGTCTGTCTTGGAATCTCGCTCAATGTTTCTAGAGATGCGTAAAAGGAGAGATATAAGGATATATTGCGAGACTGATGATGATGATTCATTATCATACAATGACAACTCAAACAATATATACGTGATGCAAGAAGAAGAAGAACTTGAAATGATATCACGAACTATAACACATCTTGTAATTGATAGCACATTCAATCGTGGCATCACGCCAGGAGAGCTACCTGAATCACTCACCTTTTTAAAGTTTGACAATGCTTTTAATCAGTTCGTCACTACCTCCATCGATCACACATCTAGAGTTTGGCAATTTTTTCAATCAAGTGATTGCTGCCGAGTCACTGGTCACACTTTCATTCGCAGTACATTCATTGTATCATCGAGAGTTCATGCCTGGAGTGCTGCCACACTCACTCAAGAACCTCTCACTTGGCGAGAATTATCAACAACCATTCAGAGTGGGTGTACTACCTCCATCTTTGACCTCACTGTCATGCAGAGCCCGGTCAAGCTCCCAACCATTGTTGAGTGCTAATGTGTTGCCATCATCGCTCCTCCTTTACAATTATCCCTTACCAAGTGGTACACTACCCAGTTCATTGACCAAACTGGTCTTGGGACAGTATACTGGTTGTGAACTACCTTGCTCACTTGTGGAGTTATCAATTATAGGCGTCCCTAATGATGAACTGAGAACTGGAACAATCCCATCATCATTGAAGATATTTAGGATTGTCAACCTCAGTCAAGGGATCTCAAAAGGTCTGCTGCCATCGTCAATCACCAATCTTGTGTTTGGAGACTACTTCACCGGTCCATTGACACAAGATGAGTTGCCAGCATCATTACATTCATTGACAGTTGGTAGTCAATTTTGTAGTTCAATTGTATTTGGATCAACTCTCCAAAGTCTCACACTATTCTCATTCAAACAATTCAAAAAGGTGAGATGTAGTATTATCCAATCATTGATTATAAGAGATGTCTATGAGATTGTAGGAAGTGAATCACTACAATGTGTGGAGCAGCACTTTGGATCATTGACCGTTCATTGGTCATTGCTATACCCATCGAAAGATAAGAATGTTCCATTCCATTCATCCAATCTCAACACAATAGTTCTAGCATTTCCAAATGTGGATACCCATCACATCAAACAAGATAGGCATGATGGTAATTATCGACCATGGAGTGTACATCTCCGTCGAATATCAAGGAACAGCGCAATTGTATTCTATAGATATTATGAAGTGGGTAGCATTGAAGAATCTCGAGTGGACACTCTACAATTTATAGAATTTTATACACATCAAAGTCCTGTTCAACAACTTGAACATGAGATCAGAGCTTTGAAGCAACAGAATTCAAGTCTTCAGTCTGAAATACGTCAAATAACATCAAGCATTTGTAATGATTGTAAAACAAGAAATAATATTGATACTGATGATGATTAATCCATCCTCCATTCACTCAATCAATAACCATCACTACATGTCCCGGACACAAGATATCTTAACCATCAAATAATCGATCAACTCAATAAAAACTTCAATGAAAATGACATATCCCCCAAGTTGAAGATGAAGATCACAAAGACAACGGGTCTTTCATTATTACTTACTTAAATACATATATATATAAATATATATATATATATATCTATCAACAATGATATTATACTTAATACATAAGACATTGGTGTTTGTTGTGCCTATTGTTGCACTACTAGTAGCATCAGTATTTGATTATTATATAGCAGCCAGACTCTCAATACTACTTGTTACACATCGTATACTATTGTTGGGTGCAACTGCACTATTCCCTACACTTTGGGTATGTACTAATGATTATCCCATCACTTCAAGTTAACTAACTAATACTAATACTTCATATGAATGAATGATGGAATCTAGGATACATTCTGGTTCGTCGTTGAACTACCTCTACTCATTGCATTACTATCATGCTATTACTTGTTGCCTAGATACTTGATCGACAGCTATCTTGTATTGTTGGATTGGACTGGACCAGCATTGATCATCGTCGAGGCCATTCAATCAATCAACTTCATTGTGTTTGTCAACCGAGCTCTGATGAACAAGACCATGGACCCTTCGTATGATCTACCAATCAAGGTAAGTTATACATCAATCAATCAATCAATGTTACACTAGACTGACACATCGATCGACTTAGGTACTCTCTGTGATTGCATCACTGGTATCATACTTGGTTGGCATCTTTATATTCTATCAACTGTTCACCAATGAATCAACACTCACCTTTGTCAATGTTGGCTTCTTGTCATCGACAATAACATTACTGGTCATATTAATACCATTCATGGTCGTGGTCGAGGACTCTATGTTGCTGGACATTGCACTGATCACATTGTTTGTGGCACTTCAATGCTTCTCCAATCTATTTGGAAGTGTTGCCACATCATCAGGCTATCAATACATTCTAAAGATCATGTCCATTTGTTCATCTACCATCATACTAGTGTCCCTTCCAATGATCTATGGACGTTCCTCATCATTCTCACAGAGCACTGCATTTGGTGACTTGGATGAATCAGTATGTTAAACGATGGATCGTTTGGTCATGACCATTACCCTAACCCTGACCCTAACCCTAACCCTAACCCTTACCCTACCCTTAGGACTACAAGGAGAGCATATACCAATTGGTACAGATGGTGATCATCATTGCTCTGACCTACTTGCCATTGACATACTTTGGACATATTTCAACCGTTTCCAAACTGTTACAGTATAGTCAGATTGTGATACAGATATCACTTTATGTAATCACATGCATAAATAACACAAAGGAGCATATCAACTAATAATAGTTGATATATTGTTAAGTTAATTTACAAACAGAAACTGTCAAAGTTAAATCGAGTACATAGTGTATCCAGCATGCCGATTGACTTGGTAACCATCTCGTGCTCACGTGGATTGAGTTGGGCTCTCAACAGATCAGTCATCAACAAATGATATCTATTGATTCGTGCAACTGGCAACACCATATAGCCTTCCAAGTTGATTCCCTGCACCTCTGGACATGCCGACAACCTTTCAATCTCCTTCCTAACCTTTGGCTGTTCCTGGTATATTCTTTTTTTGGATTGATTGGTCAGTATTATCCGCTCAATTGTCCAATCAATCAATCAATCATTCAAACATACTTTTGTAATGCAGCGACGGCATGTTTGTGATTGTCAACGTAGGGTATGTAACAACGGAAGTAGTTGGCCATTGTGTGCATGACCTCGGCCAGTCCCATGACTTGTGATGATTCACTCTCTTGTAGACGTACAGTTAGGTCACTTAGGAATGTATTGTTGGTAGCATATATCACTTCAATATATGAGAACAATCGTATTATTCTATCTTGAGGCAATAGACCACTCTCTCTTAATGGTCTATAGAATGAATCAATGAGTATACGTAACTTGCTAATATAAACTCGTTCAGATTCCAACAACTCATTGATTATATCTGTCCTTAAATCCGATGCTTCATCCTGATTCAAACTACTATATTCTCCTCCTTCTTCTTCCTCATTCTGTGCATTTCTAAATAATCCCATTATTATTATTATTGTATAATTATATATATTATCTGTATCTATTAATGGATTAACTATGATGATGTGGCTTGGCTCTATCTTTTTTTTTGATCAAACACTTGATCGTTTCCTTGATCAGATGATCAAAAAATCAGATCTAAGATCTTTATTTTTGTAATTATATTATATTTATATTTATATTGTAAGGGTGTATAAAATAACTAGTTAATAATATTATATGTTTAATCAGAAATGGAAGTATTCCAAATTAAGAAGTTCGAACCTTTGAAACACACACCTGGGTCTCGCAACAAATCAAACAAACCTCTTTAGAATCTTCATTGGAGTGGGGGATTGTTTTGCAAACATTGTCAATCCTTGGAGTCCGCGAAACACAAAGACACATTACAATCCATCATCCTCTTTGTATATAGATTCATATACATAACATACATATATTATCTATATATAAATATATATTATAAAGGCATGCCTATTATCTACGCATTGGTGGCCAGAGGCCCTTTAGTACTTGCCGAGTTCACAAACACAACAGGCAACTTCCAGACGATCACCAGAAGGATTCTCGATCTTATCCCTCCCAATGATACAAAGATGTCATATGTATATGAGAAGTATGTTGTTGTTGTTGTTGTCGGTTGGTGAGTCTATGATGAATGATTCTAATGCAGCTGTCCTTGATTGATGAATGTAGATATATCTTCCATTACCTGGTACAGGACTCTCTGACGTACTTGTGTATGGCTGATCAGGAGTTTGGACGAAGGATACCATTCCTCTTCTTGGACGATGTCAAGAACAGATTCAGATCAATCTATGGAGACAAGGGAAAGACTGCCATCGCGTACGGCATGAACTCTGAGTTCTCAAGAACCCTTTCAAACCTCATGGTAAGGACCTGTTGTTGATGGACAATCACACACATGGAACACATACTCATACTTCACTTCATGATAGGATCACTATTCAAACAATCCCAAGTCAGATGCATTTAGCAAGGCCATGGCAGAGGTCGATGAAGTAAAGAATATATTGGTAACTGATGTTGGTAAGTAGGAGGCTGCAGTGTGACTGTCCACGCACATACGTAGCCCGCAGGACACTAACACCTGTTGAACAATGTAGCACCACAACTGTTGAAGCGTGGAGAGAAGATTGAGATACTGGTCGATCGTACAGAGAACCTCAACACACAGTCCTTTAAGTTCAAGAAGCAGAGCAAGCAACTAAAGTGCGCAATGTGGTGGAAGAACATGAAGCTCATGCTTATCATTGCCGCTGTTGTTGCTGTATGTGTCATGTATACTACACCTGATGATTCACTGTCTTGGATACTAACCTCATCTCATCGCATCACTCACATCATTCACAGATCATCATATTCATCATTGTTCTGTCGGCATGTGGTGGCTTCAGCTTTAGCAAATGCCGCAAGCATTAAGCAGTTCATCAACAACAACAACATAGTGTGTTCATTGGTTTGGAGTTGGCAACAAACAAGTTCATTCATTTCATGCACGACATGAAGACCATTGGAGGCACATCACATCATATGATCACTTCCAATCAATCTACAATTCCCAAATCAATCTACATACTATACAATGTTATAAATCCACTCCATCACTCCACTCCTCTCCACTCCACTTCACTCCACTCTCTATGGCTTCCTTTGATTTGATTGAAGGAATAAAACTGATTCAATGTCATGATCTAGATCACAGTTTCACTCAATCAACTAGATTGGACAATAACAACAACAACGATAACAACAGAATCTTGGCTTGGCACCACATACGCACCACATACAGATAAGAGATAGAGTAATGGGTTAGCTGACTGACATGTGTGTTCATTTAGAATGGTCTACAAAATGAATGGAGTGATGTCAACTACCATCACCACCATCGTCATCATCCAGCCAGCCAGATAGACGGTCAGCCAGTCAACCAGTCTACTCACTCATGTCATAGGTCTGATCTTATCAGATTGACAGGAATGAGTTGTTGGTAATTTGGACACGGTGTTTGAACTTTCAACTTTAAAGACGAAGTTGATGTTGTTGATGTTATGATGATGATGTTGTTGTTGTTTGAATGTTGGATTAATTACATCATCTTTTCTTACAACAATCAATCAACAACATCAATTCTCTATTCAATAGTATCCATCCCATCCATATCCTATCCTATCCTACTACTTACTAGCTACCTCCCTACCAACTTGATACCATCCAATCGTCGATAATTATCGGACTATTATTGGATCATAACTTACTATCACATCACAGGGTTTGAGTGTAAGTAGTAGTGATAGACAGACACAAGTATCCTGTCTCTTCCAGTCAACCTGGAATTGATATAATGGGCTTCCACTTCCCTCCTTTCACTCTCTCACCCACACAATCCAACACTCACTCTCAATCAATCAATCAATAACTCATTGTTAGTCTCGTCGACAAACAAATATTAATATTTGTTTGTGTGTCTGTGTGTGTATCATCGCGATGATATGATCGTATCTATTTATAAGTGTGTGATCACTCTCAATGTATTTGTGTGTTGGCGATGATGTTCATTCAAGCATACATACAATCAATCACACAGATTATGTGAACAATGTTTAAAACTACCCACATATTCACCCGATCACACTGATCTTTGATGTGTGTGTGCTAATGGTCAATATCTCTGTCTTTGTTTTGTTGAATCGTCGCCACCCGTTGTTTGGTCTACCCAACCAAACATACAGGGGGGTATCCTGCAAACATACCCATTCTCATCAATGTTTTTGATTTAAATCATCTTCTGAGCACTCACTCTGCATTACTTTTCCGATCTCACTCATACACACAAACCATATCGCTCGTGGTCTATCAATCAATCAGTCATCACTTAGAATCAATCAGTCAATCAACATACTCACTCTGTATTTGTATTTATATATATTATATTTATGTTGTGTATTTGTATGTAACTATATTTATCGATCGATCAATCAAACAGACACACATTCAATCAATCACTATCACCAATATCCCTGTCACCTGTCACTGCCAGTCACAGTAAGTAGTAGTACTATTCACTCTATCTGTGTGCGACACAACACATGTCATGTGTCAAGGTCTATCTTTATCTTCATGCATGTGCCAAGAGACACGCGAGATGATCACAACGTCAACTCCAACGCCTTAGTAAATTTAATTAACTCCAACTAACTATCCATCTTCAATCAATCAATCAATCAATAACCAGTACTAGCAACAGGATTGTAACAACAGTAGTAGCACTCACATCAATCAAACTTGTAACAACAATAACAACAACATCAGGTCCACAAACCCTCTCGAGTATTCGATACACACCTATTATTATCTATCTATCTTTACACAGTACAACAACAGCAACACAAAGGGGAGGTCGATATCCCCTTCTTCATCTTCATCTTCACAAGATCCACAAAGTCTGATCAATCCACTATTCACTCATTCATTCATTCAATCCATCCATTCAATCATTCAATCATTCAATCAATGCTTTATGATCATTGAACTCTCGAATAACAGCAACAGATAATCAGTAATCAGAAATAGTAATCAATCAATCAATCAAAATCAAACAGTCAAACAGTCAATCAGAGGATCGATCGATCGCGCGAGGCGAATACAAAGTTAATTTGATAGACAAGCCATGAGCGGCAAACAATGCTCCTCTTGTGGAAATATAAACCATTCGGCGATGGCAAGATTCTGCACTGCATGTGGAAATAGTTTAGTGACAGCCAGTACAGAGACATCGCCAGTGTTGACTTCGACGAATGGCAGCGGTGCCAACAGCACAGTCACATCGCCACTTTCTCCATTGTCACCAAAGGCGCACCAACAATCATCATCATTATCACCATCACTTAAATCGCCAACGCCTAAATCACCAACACCTAAATCACCATCACCATCGCCATCTCCATCACCAAGCACAACGCCAAAGCCAACAGTCACCATAACCAATCTAACAAAGTCAAAGAGTGTTGGCGCTACTGTTTCCACAGCCAACACATCGGCAACATCATTGAAACCATTACCAACTATACCACGGCCAAGCAGCGCAGTCACTTCACCACTGGCATCACCCTCATCACACAAGACTCCGCCACTTCCACCCAAGCCATCGACGTCGACACGCGGCAACACATCACCAGCACCACCAGCACCAGCACCAGCACCATCACACTCCACAGGCTCAACGTCGACGACGACTACTACGCCATCTCCATCGCCAACTCCCAAACCACTGCCATTCGCACCAAAGATCCATGATCATGCCAACTCAAGGAAGTCCACGCCTCTTCCGTTAAAGGCAGCATCAACATCGACTCCAACTTTGGAGACACAGACATCGACAGGCGAGAGCTTCATGAGTGTGAAGCTGAAACGTACTTCCAACTCGATGAACTTGCGGGCCAAGACAGCTTCGGGACCCCTGACACTGACCACCGCAGAAGATAAACCAAGCATCGCGTCTGGCTCGTTCGTCAAGCTGGCCGTGAAGAGTCGTGATGAGTTGGATAACAATGCACAGCGCGAAACTGTCGCGCTCAAGGCACAAGAAGCAGACATCTCGAGCGAGAAGGAGATGAACGAGTCACCACCTCTATCTCCATCGCCGCCACAACTTCCAAAGAAGCCACATCACATGGAGAGACCACTGCCGGCACCTCCTCCCGCCCCAGCCCAACCGCTTACACCTGACACCAAACGAATGAGCATCCCCCTTCCGCCACCAGTCGATCGCGAGAAGGAGTTGGAGCGTCAGAAGATCAGAGAGGCCGAGCAGGAGAAAGAAATGGAGCGCGAGAGACTGCGACAGATCGAGCGTGATGAGCGCAACAAGCTGCGACTGGAGGAGCGTGAGAAGCAGCGCCTGCAGGAGAAAGAGGAGCGCGACCGACTCAGAAAGGAAGAGATGGACAAGGAACGTCTAAAGAAGGAGGAGCGTGATGAGAAGGAGAGGCAGCGACTGGTGGAGAAGGAGCGTGAGCGAGAGCGCAAGCAAGAAGAGAAGAAGCAGCGTCAGTCGGACCGCGAGAAGAAGAAGAGCATCAGATTGGTTGACTCACCAATAAGCGGCGCCGTTGCTACCAGCGATGGTACTGGCGACAGCAGCGATGAGGACCTCAAGAACAACTCTCCAAAGATGACACTAAGCGACATGGCCGAGCAGATAAAGCAGCACAAGGAGAAGGAGCGACGTAATCGTGAGCGTGAGAGGTTCAACTCCAGCCCAGCCAAGGGTCGTACCTTCCTGTCTTTCCTGCTGGGCAGTGGATCGAGCCCCAGCCCAACAGCTGGCCTCGACGAGGACATGGTTATATCATCGCCACAACCTTCAACAGGTGTCAGCGAGAATGGCGCGCCACAGGCTACCCCCACGGCCGAGGACGACTCGGCGACCGAGCATCCACAGCTAAGGAAATGGGTCATCAGACGCAGCGAGTTGTCGACAAGCAAGGGCGACCTTTCACCGCATCTTAGTAGCTCGCCAACTGGTGGCAGCTCACCATCATTGTTGAACGGACTGAGTGGTGGCAGTGCGATCTCACCCATCAGCCAGTCACAGCGAAACAGTGTTGCCATCGAGGGCAGTGCCTCACCATTCGAACAACAACAGGCACAGCAGCAACAAAGAGGCACCATTGACGCCAAGAAGGAGTCCGCGCCACAGCCAGCACCTACACTGCCCGCCCTGCCACAGGCTGTCGACATTCGAAGCAAGGTGATCGAGGAGATCATTGTCACCGAGGCCGACTACATTCGCGACATGGAGATCATGGTGTGGATGCGCAAGGAGATGGCTGCGCAGGAGGAAGCCAAAGGCAGTATGCTGGACGAGATCAATGTTATGTTTAGCAACGTGGAGCAGCTGCTACTCGTCAACAAGGAGCTCTTTAACAAGTTTGTCACACTGCCTTCGTCGGGCGACTTTGGCGAGTCGATCGCCAGCGGCTTCATCTCGATGGCCGACTTCCTCAAGTCCTACTACGTCTACTGCAGCAACCAACAAAAGGCCCTCTCCACCTTTAATGGCCTGCGAGGCAAGAACTGTTCATTCCTTGGCTATCTGTTGACGCGACGCGAGTGTCGCTCACTCCCCTTTGACAGCTTTCTCATCAAACCTGTTCAAAGAGTGTGCAAGTATCCATTGCTGATCAGAGTATGTAACAACATTCGTTTGGATGATTGATTGATTGAATGAATGAGTGACTGACCTTCCTCCACAACAACAACAGGAATTGATCAAATCAACACCGCAGACAATGCCTGCCTACCAACTACTGATGCATGCACAGACAAAGATTGAATCGATCGTGGCTACAGTCAACGAGAAGAAGCGCGAGTTTGATGGTCAGATGAGAATGTACGATATCCAGACACGCCTGGTCGAGGGCGGCTGCGAGACAAAGATACTGGCGCCATCAAGGAAGCTGATAAAGGAGGGCGAGCTCGAGAGCATTGGTATGATCGTGCCAGGCAGCTCGTCGTCTCAGTACAGCAAGAAGCCCAAGCCTGGCTTCTACTACCTGTGCAACGACCTGTTCTTGTTTGCGCAGCCCGTTGGCACCGACCAGTTGACACCAACCTCACCGCTGAAGCTCAAGGCTTACATCCCACTGGACGCCACTGTCATCCGCTGTGTGCCGAACGACCCCAACTCGTTCGAGCTGCTCTACTCGTGTCTGCAGGTGTGGCACTTCACCGCCAGCTCGCCAGAGGAGAAGCAGACGCTGTTCAATGAGTTGGAGACACATATCGAGCTCAACATGAAGAATGAGTACAAGAAGTTTGTCGAGGAGCACGAGAAGCAGCAGAAGGCAACATCAGTGGAGACGTACGATGAGTGGCGCTTGGCAGTCAGGAACAAGCCACTGCCCGAACCACCAAAGTCCCCAGAGAACAACACCAGACTGTCCAAAGCGTTGCCATCGCTACCAGCCAACAGCATCAACCCCGAGAATGTCAAGGTGATCAAGGTTACGTGCCACCAGTTGGACGCACGACAGGTTGAGATTGACAAGGAGTCGCCTACGCTCAAGTCACTCAAAGAGAAGATCCAGCACAAGTTCAGCTTGGACAACCTTGAATTTAGCATCCAGCACACCTCGCCCAGTATGGCATCATCTCCGCACAACAGCATCATCTCCACCGATCAGGATCTACAGGCTATCGTTCAGCAGAACGATGTGAGCACCTTGGAAATGAAGATATTCGCTGTAAAGATATAGATTAAATAGTATTGTACATATTTATAACCATTCATTCCTCTCATTTTTATATCATGATTGGGTGGGATTGTCCCAGTCTGTGCGTACATCCATGATGGTCATTATCTAAGTTATGGTTGTTGGTGACAATAATGGAGAAGATGAGGGATCATTTTAAGACAAGTTGAGAAAGCCATTTGCAAGTCCATAGTAGGCCCAACTCAACTATTAGGTATCTTTCACTCTTGTTTGAATATATCAAAGAAGATGCAGATGCCAATACTCGCTGGGAACAATGGAAGAAAGATCATCATTGGACATTTAGACTGAGGACTACAATCTACAATCTGAAGAGATACCGATCCGATTATGATAAACCATTGGGTATTGGAATTTCCAAAACCTATGTTATGTCATTAGCAGACCGTCATATACCAGACATACTTGAACAGGAGGACCTGGAAAGAATTCTAATTATTATTGGATGAATTAAATGGACCTAATCTATTAGTAATCTAAGAAGTTTCAATAAACTCTATTCACAATCCTATTTGCGTGCAAGATGATCAAGTAAAGGTAGTGAAGAAACTATTAAGGAGAATTGAAGACTTCTTCAAATGGTTTATTTGTTTGAAATGTTAAAATAAGAAATTCAATTGCCAATTTCACTCACAAATATAGGTAGGACAACAGCCTGGATAAGCCATTCTGCTATCACCAGGGATTTCTACACATTCGGTATAGGTATCACATCCAATATAAGTTGTAGAGCCGTCATTTGAAATTATTATCTCTAAACATTCTTCAATAATTGTTGAACTAGGTAATCCAATTATTGATATGACCAAAAATAGTAATAATATATATTTATAATTTCTAGAATAATATTTCATTTATTATTATTACTACTATCAAAAATATATTATGGTATAAAACTAATCACAAGTTTGTGTTATTATTTATATATATATATTATTTTTTTGATCGATCGCACTACACTTTTTGTAAATTGTTTTTATACCCGTGATAAATTTATTATCCTGTCTACATTTTAGATGCCTTACAATAACGTTAATTTTACAATATTAAAATATTTGTAAGATGTAATAAATTTTTTATTTTTTTTTTGTAGTTTGAATAAGAAATATCTGGATCATCTGGTTACGGCTATAATATTTTTGTTCATCTCCTAGTTTTGGTAGAACATACTCTGGCAATCACCAAAGTATATAGAATATATCTAGATGTCCTGTTGATATTATTTGAGATGAACTTATATAAGTCATGGTCAACTATTTCAATATTGTGATTAATAAGATGTCTTACAAATTTTCAAACATCAAAAGATTAGACTTTGACAAACACAAAGATTCAAGTTCATTTGAGGTTACTCACTTCTCACAAGATACAAAAATATATATAATATAATGCTAGCTAGTGACCTATAATAAATAACTAAGAGATAAGATAGAAGAAACATATAGACACATACACAGACTCGGAGAGACAAACATTTGCTACTTCTTCATTCAATCATCATCTCGCGAGAGTAGAGGCACACGATAGCAGATGGTTATGAAGAAAGGACCGTATGTGCTATGGGTACACGATCAACAGTTTAGTAAAGAGGAGTTGGTAGTGAACCCAGAACACTTCCCTAGACTAAGGGTCAATGATATAGTGGAGATAGCATCACCGAATAACCCTACAAAGCGACTATGTCTACGCGTGAAGCAGTTGGCACCGGTGAAGGGCGCACTGCAGATCAGTGTGGCCAAGTACATCGCCTCGGTGTTTGACTTTGCCAGCAGTGCAGGTAGACGCGAGGTCATCGTCAACATCATCCCCGAGAAGGCAGCCATCATCGACTACGTGCAGGTCTCATTCAAGGACCAGTACATTGGTCGCTCAGACATGTGGCGTCTGAAGCTATCGCTGCAGAACGAGTGCGTCTACGTTTTCAAGAAGCTGGCGTTTGCCCAGGTTCGCGCGCAAGTCGAGGAGATGGTGGCGGGCGGCCAGAAGGTCAGCAGCGGGCTGATCGTCGAGTCGACCAAGTTCGTGTTCCGATCACGCTCAGCCAAGTTCATTCTTCTCATTCAGATGTCCAAGGAGATGTGGGACTTTGCCGACGACGGCGACCTCTACTTTGAGAAGGCAGTCAATGGCTTCCTCAAGTCACTGTTTGCAAGGTGGCGTGCACTCGCCGTCAATCACACGATCACCATTATACTGTTCTCTCGCACATACTTTGACAGCCCAGAGATCCTCGACGAGATCCCCGACATACCGCGCAATGCCCGCGGTCAGCTGTTTCAAGACTTCTACAAAGTGGTGGTGAGCGATGAGACGCGTCAAGACTGGTCATCAATCATTGTCAACCTGAAGCGAGAGTTTGGCAACTATCACGCCATGGTCAACTGGGACATCTATGGGCGCAACAGCGCACTTGGCAAGAACTCCACAGCATCTCAAGGCAACTTCCTCGAGGCAATCAATCTTGGAATGTCATACTTTGATAAGGTATGTTTGGTTCGTCACGTGACTATGACTTGTCTTGCTATAACTAACATGAATGAATGTAGCATTACATCGATCGAGACTTCACGAGAACTGGACAGATGATCGTTGTAGTATCCCCTGGCACAGGCATCTTTGAGGTTGAGCCAGACATCAACCTGCTCACCAAACAGCGAATGATTGACAATGGATATGGTTGCGATCTTGTTTGTCTAAATAGACATCCACTGCACCTGGTCCCATTGTTTAAGTACTCCAACATCGATCCCAAGAAGCAGTCGGCATCAGCAGACCCAAAGTCAACGGTAACTACTCCCCCGAAGTCAATCACCAAATCATTCATTCACTCACTCATTGGCACCATATAGACACTCTTTAACATACCCTATTGGGTTGCAGTCAGCTTCTACAACGATAACAAACCGACGAATGGAGAGGAGAACAATACTGGTGAACGATTCACACCACAGTTCCGCATCCCCGATCCACCTCCAAGTTATGATCAACAGGAGGCCAAGCCTGTGTACGACTTTTATGTGCCAAAGGACCCGAGGAAGCTGCCAGCCTTTGCATCACAGCAGCCGCCCAACAAATACACATCACATACACTTGGCGTCAACTCTTACGAGGACACTATATTCAACATTCCCGAGAAGGTGATGAGTGGCGATATGAACCAGCCCAGCGCAGAGATACTAGATGACTACATGCAAACCGACACTGATGCTTCAGAGTTGAGCGACGATGAGAATCATTCAATGGTATGTCGTCGTCTTGGACATGGACACTCGATCAATCAAGCAATCTCACTGACTCATTAATTCATTCAAATTTACAGAGGAAGAGAAACAGCGTATCATTTGGTAGACCATCTACATCACATGGAGACAAGATAGCATTCATCGCAGGCAAGAAGAATCAGTCATACTCGACATCTTTCGAACAGAAGAAGTTGACTGGACCTCAATTGCTGGTGGGCAGTCGCGGACGATCATCGACCATGCATCACTCGATGTCGCCACTTCAGCAGGTGCAGCAACAGAACCTTCAAAAGACAATCAATCCATTCAAGCTGGACTCGACATCATTCCATCTCACATCCAATCGTCGACGTTGGTCACATCTCTGGTACTCACCCAACACATTCATCTTTGGCAAGACAAATGCCAACCTGTTCCTACCCAACTGGAAGTCGCTTTGTGAGCCGGCTTCCCTGCCAATCACGACAGATTACTTCCCCACACCCAAGGATCTGCTCACCAAGTACATCGAGTACGTTCACACGTTGACTCTCAGTCCCGACGAGAATGAGTATCACAACAACACCGAAGAGTTGCTAAAGGAGCTGATCTCGCAACGTCTGGCACAGGGATACCAGCTGATCATGACTGAGAACCACAATCCAAACCAACCGACGCCCCCTCCACCAACCAACAGGCCTAGCCGCAAGGCCTATCAGCTCAGCTTGGGCCATGACTTCCACGTCATCACGTACGACCCGGGCAACCTCAGTATCCAAGTGAAGCGATACCAGCGTCACTCAGGGCGTGACCTCCCCAACTCGATCCAATACACTTACTTCCTGTGCACGGCCTATCATCAGGAGTTCATCACACAGAACACGATACTCACGCATCAGGCATCTGGCAGCTACCCATGGAACTCACTGGACAACCTTATCTGTGGTGCGATATCAGAGATCAAGACGACATTAAGGTACTGGCGTGTGCAGTTTGCCATCATACCCCTGCCCAAGTCCAACAACGACTCAAATAGTGCCGCCAATGCCCTTACTAATGATGCGAGCAACAACGGTGGCAACAACAACAACACCAGCAACAGCAGTGGCAGCAAGCAACACAGCAATGAAGGATCGTCGACGACCACCAGCGCTGTCTCACCCAACCTGCAGTCGCCATCACTTTCACCGCCAAACAGCTCAGTGTTGGCCAACATCATAAACACTACCGCAACAGTCACTACCTCGCAGCAACATACACTTCAGAGCATATCGGCACCGACATCGCCCGTATCCGTCAAGAATAACATGATGACCAACACCAGCAAGCTTCCCCTCAGTCAGCTTACGCCACTGTACAATGTGAAGCCATCGGCATCATCCTCATCGACCACCTCACCCACGACATCACAGGAGATGGCACAAGTCCCTATTGGTGGCGGTGGTGGTGCCAATAACTACAGCGAGAACTTCAACGCGCCCGAGCACACTGAGGAGGAGCGCATCGCCTCCTTCACCAAGTTCAAGGAGTTCATCAACTCAATGATCGCCAAGAATCAATCGACCACCCTTGCTGCGGCCAACGCCCCAGGCGGTAACAGTGCACATAACAAGATGGAGGTGTACGTCATCAACAACCAGCAGCTCTCCACCTTGGAAGGCGTGCTGGAGATCCCCTCGCAGCCATTGCTCTCCGACCTAAGTATATCACAGCAAGAGTACAGCGTCAAGGAGAAGTTGGCACCAATCGACATCAATGGCATATTCAATCGACTGAACATGCCGCCACCAATCGGCCTCAAGATGGTGGTCAAGAAGCATCGTCTGCGCACGTATCGCAAGTGCTTTGTGGGCTCCGAGCTCATTGACTGGCTCATGCAGAACGTAGATGTGATCTCTCGCGAGGAGTCCACCAACCTGGCGCTGGTCATGGTCGATCAGAAGTACGTGAAGGCAGTCGAGAAGAATCAGTTTGTCGACGGATTCCATTATTATCGTTTGAAAGACGATACGACTACGCCACTCACCAACAACAATAACAACAACACGTCCGCCGCCACCGCCAACAAGAAGGAGGCTCCAACACCGCCAACACTCTCACAGACCAAGTTGCCAACACATGGATCATCATCCAATCTACAATCGATCGAACACAACTTTGATGCCGCCAACAACAATGGTGGCAGCAGTAATAACTTTGCCAACATCAACAACAACACCAACAACAACAACAATGTATATATCTTGAATTCATCACAACAAGCAATCTCACCAATCCCAACGCCATCGACGCAACAAACAAACAAGAATAACAACAACAACAGCTCAGCACTCTCACCAAGTGACTCGCCAAACTATTCGCCAAAGATGTCCCGCGACCGATATGCATTGTCCTCCTCCTACATGGAGCCGGTCGCCTCGCCGTCGACACTCACAGAGAGCATGCGTGGCTCCAACGGCGGCGTGCAAGTCGGCCAGCTCAGCTCGACGTTTGGAGGTCAGTACATGTTCTCCAACCAGGCCCTGCTCACACAGACTGCACCCTCGGCCAACAACATCCAGGACGTCTACGAGAACCCAAATCACACAGAGGAGCAGAAGATCGACATGGACCCAACAAAGACAGACAGATACGAGTGGATCATGATGAAGTACGACAAGTCATTCACGCCGTCACGCTACTACCACATCGAATTCAAGTGGATGGTGTGCACGGGCTGCGTCGTAGACGAGTTTGTCAGCAACTGCATCCGCAAGGCCAAGACCTACGGACTCACCCTGATACAGGTGCCACTCGAGAAGAACTACAGTCCCTTCTACGCGCCAACACACATCAAGCTGTCGCCTAAGCTCCGTCAGCCCGAGATTGTAAAGGTGATCCTCTCGCAGTTCAACTTTGTGCCCGACCTGTTGAGGAAGCGCGCCACCAGCCTGGTGACCCGCAACGACCTCTATCTGTTCTCCGACTCGGATGTCTTTTACACCGAGTACATTCACCGCACTGGCATGCTGTTTGTGCGTGTTGTCGAGGACGGATTCACATGTATCATCAACAATGGCCCATCGAATCGACAGTTCCTGCCCGCTGCGCTGATATGCATGAAGGGATTCCAGGACCTCGTCGCCCAGCTCAACTCATCGATGCCCTCTATCATCTATCAGACATCAGACTGGCCGGCCATTAGCCTTGAGGAGCAGGATACATCGCCTCAATCCAGCTTGCTCCGGTCATTGCCACCACAAGAGGCCAACTTCCTATCACTCTTTGCTCAGGGCTACACAGCAGATATCTCATCAGACAATGAACAACAACAGCAACAAGCAAATGGAACAACAGTCAACAGTGCCGGCAACAACAACAATGTCGTTGGCAGTGGCAGTGGAAACAACAATGAGAAGTTGGACAACAGTAGTAGCAGCGATACACATCACGACGACAGTGACAACGAGCACACATTCCAAGATCCACAGGCTGAGGCCATGTGGGAGTCCAACGAGATACTCTATTATAGTCTAATGTCCAAATCGCCAACAATATGACACATCAGTGGGCATCGATCGATTGATCACAATAAATCAAACTTGTGTAATTCATTCATTCACTCATTCATTCATTCTTTCAAGATGATAACAACATTATTATTACCTTATTTATTGGAACATAAGATTGTAGTTGCAGCATGGAAGGGCAATGAGGGTATCAATAAGGGTCTACAATCAAGAAGATGGAGACTATCTATGAGTCTTGTCTGTAGACGATGGCACTCATACATTGCCAACCTCAACGACTATATTTACATCAAGCTACCAAAATTATTATCAGGACCAATACTCACTCTTACCCAGATTGAACAACACAACAACATCATCAACTATGACAACTACAACATATCACTCAATCGATTACCATGCCATAGGTTACATATTGCAACACATGATGCAGTGGGCATCTATGATTACTATGTGGCAGTGAATGATCTACGACTGGTGTCACCTGAACTGAACACGTTCAAAGGTCCCCTCGATGTATTAGCTGCATACTCCAAACAAGGAGTACAGCCACATACTCTTTGCCTCACGATATACTTGGACATTGATGGAGAATGGCAAAAAGAGTTCAATATAGTCAAGCCAATGTTTGCAAAGGTTGGTAGACTGACTCTTAGTATCCTTCCCGACCCTGCCCCTCCAGATCAAATGGTCAACTTAATCATCTTTAATGGCTGTTTCAACAACATCACCAAGCTTAAACTGATTGATGGGGCATACTATGAGCTAATAAGCACAGACTTTGTTGAAGAAATCGTTAGACAACATGGCGCGTTGTTCAAAGGACTCACAGGACTACACCATCTTAGATGGCTCGGTATCTTCTTACGACCTATCACATTTCGTGATATACAAACATTGGACCATGGTATCGACTTCTTTAATAACCTTCATCAATACCTTGTCAATGTTGGTTACAGGTTGGACACATTCAAATTCCCTAAACACTATCTCAATGGTCAGACCTTGGACTTTTTACTTCAATCAACTGATCACTCAATCAGGAACCTATCCATTGCCATACGCGATGATCACGTGCCAGTTATATCGCGACCATTCAATCGCTTGACTATAGCTGTTTCCAAACTTGAGCGTGAATCATCATACCAACGACTGTTTGGATCGATGTCCAATCTCAAAGAAGTACAAGAACAAGTACAAGTACAACACCTAAGAGTGATTGACTATGTTCAGACAGGCAGACATTTCATACCATTAATTGGAACATTGACACCAACATCCATCTCATTCAACTTTTTGGTATTCTTGATTCCTGGTAATGATGATCTACTTGAGTTGTTCATTCAACAATTGAACATCAATAGGAACATAAGAAACATATATCACGTTGAAAGTAATCCTGGAAACTTCCAAATGTTAAGGTGCTTGAAGGCGATCAATCAATGTATCAATGATCATCCAACAATCCAAAACAAGTTATCATGGTTCTGGGACAGACGACACTCAGAGTAACATGCTGGAATCACATGATCAGGTTTCATAAAGCTCAAATCAACTATCTAATAATTGAATCGATCGAACATCTCACGTCTTGATTTGGGGGGTTAGGAGGAATCAAGTTTGTGCTTGTTACAAATATCAGATATTATGAACAGTCAAGTTAAATTGTATGGTGGAAGATAACCATAACAACATCATCATCAACTCAATCAATTAATCAATCAATCAATCAATCAGTGGAGTCTCTCACTGTTCCAACTCACTTTATAGTTCGATTGATAATCCAGAGATCAATTGGCATGTTTCTATTCCAATAGTTCTTAATATTCTGGGATAAAAGTTTGTAACTTAATTGTGATCGTTGATATTGGTGTCTATGTCTACCAAGCTCTGGAATTTGAACACAGCCTAAAAACACATTGTATAGTATTAAATACAAATAAAGAATGTCAGCAACAACAATGTTGTCATTGTCTCATCTCTTGGAGAGAAAGATAGTATCATTGGCATGGAAAGGTAACGAAGGCATCAATAAAGGTGTGCTTTCAAGGAGATGGAGACTCTCATTGAGTCTGGTGTGCAAACGATAGCATTCATACATACTTGAACTCAACGATTATGTTCTCATCAAACCATATTCATCTTTATCAACGTCAAGAAAACAACGGTTGGAGGATCACATATCAACCGCCTTGTATGGACTTCAATGCAAGAGACTACAAATCACCTTCAAATTCTGTATCGATCATATATCGACCGAGATACTTAGATCAATGATATCATCGTCAGATCCCATCACTTATAATGGTCCGCTCGAACTGCTCTTGGACAACACTCATCAGACATGTCTTGGCCTTCGCCCTCACACACACACTTGGCCTCTCAATCGATCTGGATGAACCCAACCAATGGCAACATGATCTTGATCGTATCAAACCAGTGTTCACAAACACTCAAATCTTGACTCTACGTCTCACAGTGGAATATATCGACCAACAATTTGTCGACACACTACTCTTCAAAGACAACTTCCTGGACAACATTACAAAGCTCAAGCTCATCGATGAGTACTATCATGATTTTGGTTGCAGTGATTTCGCATGTGCGCTGGTACTCCAACATAGAGCCCTGTTCAACGGTCTGCCCAGTTTATCCAATCTACGCTCGCTTAGTATATACTTGCCTGGGATGTCAGAAGGCCTTCGTAGTCTTGATGAAGGAATGAACTTCTTTGAGTCACTTCATCAATACCTAGTCAACAATGGTCATCTGTTGAAAACATTCAAGTTTCCTAAACATAGTCTAAATCCTGGAACATTGGACTACCTCTGCAAGTCACCCAATCACTCAATCATGAAGCTTTCAATCTTCTTTGAAGACCACATACCTATGGTAATACGCCCATTCAAACATATGGCCATCGCAATATCCAACAGCTTCACTTCACACTCACTTGATGATCTCATTCGCTCTAAGAACAACTTTGTCCAACACATCAAGTTTGTTGACTTCCTTCCCTCATACTTCTCAATCTCTCCATTGATTGGATCACTCACATCAACTTCATTATCACTCAACTTTGAAGTACTGATTCGTGATGATCGTGATGACATTGTTCCAATGTTCATCGAACAGCTGTCTATCAACAAGGACATTATATATATCTACCATATCATTCCAGATAACTATGCCTTTTGTGATATCCAAAGTTATCCAAAGTTCCAGTTGTTGGATAAATGTATCCAATCACATCCGACCATCCAGAACAAGTCATCATGGTATTGGGACAGACGACATTCTGAATGAGTGAATGATTGATTAATTGATCATTGGCCGGAATCATTCCAATCACTAACTCGCTCACTGGACCAAAATCTCTTCAATAAAAATCAGAAACGACCATTCGTTCATTCATCGATCAGATAGAATGTCAGCAACAACAATGTTGTCATTGCCTAATCTCTTGGAGAATAAGATAGTATCATATGCATGGAAGGGCAATGAAGGAATTAATAAAGGTGAGCTCTCAAGGAGATGGCGACTCTCATTGAGTCTGGTTTGTAAACGATGGCATTCATACATATTGGTACTCAACGACTATGTTCTCATCAAACCACCTTCAACATCAAACCGATTAAGAATACGAAGGTCTCCTCTGGAATTGCTAGAGTATCACATTAAATCAAACGCCAAGTATGGACTTAGATGCAATAGGCTACACATCTCATCAGATTTCATCAAACATCGTAATATTGAAAGAGCAATATCCAAGATATTACGATCATTGATATCATCATCAGACTTGAATACATATATTGGTCCGCTCGAACTACTCTTGGACAACACTCATCAATCATGTCTGGACATTCGACCACACACACTGGGCCTCTCATTCGAACTGGATAAACATAACCGATGGCAAAAAAGCCTTGATCTTGTCAAGCCAGTCCTGACAAACACTCGAAGCTTGGCTCTTTATGTCGACGCAGACAATGGCAACATTCAGTTCGTGGACTCACTCTTGTTCAAAGACAACTTCCTGGTCAACATCACCAAACTTAAACTACTTGATCTGTTCTTTGATGATTATTATGACAGTGAGTTTGCAAGTGCGCTGGTGCTCCAACATCGAGCTCTCTTCCAAGGATTGGCCGGTCTATCCAATCTAAGCTCGCTCAGTATAGTCTTGCCCGAAATGAATGGTGGACTTCGTTATTTTAATGATGGCATCAACTTCTTTGAGTCACTTCATCAATACCTTGTCAACAATGGCCATCGATTGAACACATTTAAGTTTCCTAATCACTATCTCAATGCTGGAACATTGGACTACCTCTTCAAGTCACCTAATCACTCAATCATGAAGCTTTCAATCTTCATTCAAGCACACATATCTCTGATATCACGACCATTCAAACAACTGACCATCTCATTCGCAAGTAATGTCTCTACAGAATCATTTGATGATATCATTCGCTCCACGATCAACTGGGTCGAACACATCAAACTGATTGACTACCTTCCTACATTCTGTACGATTGCTCCTTTGATTGGATCACTCACATCAACAGCCTTATCACTCAACTTTGAAGTGTTTATTCGTGAGGATCGTGATAACCACCTACCAGTGTTCATCGAGCAGTTGGCCATCAACAAGAACATTATGTACATATATGATGCACAACCATCCATTTGGTTTGACATCAAAAGGTATCCAAAGTTCCAGTTGTTGGACCAATGTATCCATTCACACCCGACCATCCAGAACAAGTCATCATGGTATTGGGACAGACGAGTCGATGGTTAGATTGATTGATAGTAATAAAGTCTGGAAAAAGGTTTGCGTCGTTTGTTTAATAATAATACATTGTTGTTTGAACATAAGAGAAGAGGAGTTTGGCGATGGATATCCATCTGTTTGCGTATTCGGTACGCCATGCCATCCTCATTGACATCGATAGTTTGTTTGAGTGAATGAGTGAAGGTGAGTGATTGAGTGATTGAGTGACTGAGTGGATGAGTGGGTCGCTGCGTAATTGCTTCCCACTTGTTGTTATGGTCGCTGCTGCATAGCAGATGCCTGCTTGCATGCATTGCTCGAGTTTTGGAAATATGATATATGTATATAAGGCTGATGGACATGTAGGTGGACCACCCCTTGTGTTCCATTCTTTGTTTGAGAGGTGAAATCCATGTCCATGACGTCCATGTCCTGTCCATGTCATTGTCTATCAGCCTGGCCTGGCCTGGTATGGCCTGTGACACTGGATGTTACAGAGAGGTTGAGTGTATGTACATATACAAAGTATTCGCTTTCAGTAGTTGGTAGGACCTCTTGTGTCGTTCGTCCATTCGGTTGTATCTATATCTATTTGAGTGAAGGACTGGATGGTGATCGCGCCAACACACCAGCCTTCTCAATCTCATTGACCCAGAAATCGACCTCCTATTGATTGATTGTTTGTAAGTATGATTGATCGATTGAATGTGATTGAATGTTTGAATGAATGGCGACTCATACCCTTGCACTCTTGGCTTGAAGCAGGAATATCTTTCGCATGGACACTGCCATTAGTTCGAAACAGTTGGGCTTGTGATGGAAGGGCTTCTTGGACACTCGACTGCCACGCAGTGGCACCTTGTCAATTGGTGATGAGGAGTTCTTTGACTTGAAATATAACAGGTATCCATCCTCCAATCTGAACCATCTGGTCTTCCAATTCTTAAAGACGTGGCCTTCCTTTACCAACTCGCCCTCTATCACCTGATTCCTTGGTGCGGCCACAACAACCTCATCATCATCGGCCAACAACATTGAGTGAGGTATCGCCGTGACATTATTCATTGACGATGTTTGTTTGAGTGTGAGTGATGACATGTTTGCTGTGTGTTTGATTTGTGATTGATGGTTGTTGGACAAGTCCAGTCAATGTCTTATTATCCTGTCGGGGGAATGTGTTCCACTTGTATGTATATGTATATATATATGTATATATGTGTAATAATTATGTATGTATGATTGATTGGAGTCAGAATCGATTCAAGTTGTTGCTTGTAAGTTGATGATGGTGTTGTAACTTGATGATGAAGTTGAACCTTTGAGGATGAGGGAGTAGTTGTAGAAGGTGTAACTTTCCTTGAGATAAGTGGGCAACAGTGAGTGATGTGAGTTGTTAGTGAAGTGACGTTGATTAGATATAATGGGTAAGGGTAATAAAGCTAAAGCAAAGGAGAACAAGGCTTATTGATAGTGATACTTGTTGTGTTTTGGGCAGCAGGGTGATAGATAGATAGACAATCAATTAGTAAATCAGTGTCAGCCTATACTTTGCTTCACACAAACATACCATCACCACATCAAACGATCAACTGTTGACACCCCCACCCGAGGCCCAACACCCCAAAAGAAACGTCAAACGAAAGGTATTCGTCCAAGGTCCTCAACGTTTTGCTTTTTTTATTGTTTTCAAGGGGCAACCCCCTTTCACGTCTTTCCATCATCCACAAACAAACCAGCTAACTTTAGTTTACCAATAATCAATCATGATATTTACTTACTTACTTTGTTAAGGTGATGATGTACTTTTAAATTGTGTACATTCATATCCACAAGAGGTGTACTAATGGAGTACTCGAAACCCATTCAATTCAATGATCTTAATTAGTTTAAAACCTTTCGGGGTCAACAATAAATGAAACTAAGGGATGTTTGTTAGTTCGTTAATATGTTGTTGGTGATGGAAAGCCATCGATGGCTTTATATAAATAATCAATTATCGTGGTATATAGTATGGCCCATGATTCGGAATTGTGAGTTGGAAATGGAAATGATGAGGAATACACATCACTTTGATACACGTTATACTGTCTTGTTGTTGGCAGTTTCTAAAGTTGTTTCAAGTTGGCAAATGAATAGACAATGAAGTTGAAGAATCCTATGTATGACGTGATGTGTCAGTGCAATCACTCTTCCATCGACCACACTCGATCGACCAATCAATCAATCAATCAAATTATACACTTACCTTGTAAAGGAGAGAATAGGTCTTGGAGTACCCACATCCAGAATGGTGGACATTGCTTCACGGCATAAAAGACGGTGTGATTGATGATGTCCCAGATCCAGCTTAGAATGAATGCCGCCATGTAGAGAGATAGTTTCTTGGCAATGTGTCGTTGTAGTTGATGTGATTGCTGTCCAAACTTATTGAACGAGAGCACCTTTCTAAACTTGACATAGATGAGTACATAGCAGAGCATGTTCCAGAGTAGTGAGCCGGCCAATGGCAACACCCAGAAATAGAACTGATAAGTATCATTGATTGAACACCATCCTGTGACCTCATTCCTAGTGATAAAGTGTCCAAACAGGAACACTGCCACACTACCAAGGGATACGCCCCATCCAATCAAATGGAACACAATCAATGGTACTCTATATGGTCTGTCTCCTCCATAAGTCTCTCGAAGCAAGTGGTAGGCGATACCTAAGGTGAGAGATAGATGTTAGTTGGGTGCCGTTTCCGGGGCAATGAGTAAGGGGCCGTACAGTTTGTCCAGAGGAATGATGATAGGAATCCAAAGTGTATGATGCAGCGGATGTAGACACAGAAGTTGAACTGATGGACAAATTCTACTTTGAGCAGCATACATAATTGGGAGAATACAATGGCAGAGCATGCAATAAAGTCTGCAATGGATAAGCAGAATACTAAATGATTGATCATAGGTTTGGTCACTTCATCATTGTCCATCTTGTGATGATGATGATATCCTTGTTGTGGCGTTACACCAGATAGACGTTGTGGCGACAATGACATTGTACATTTTGGAGAGGATTTGGGCGAGAGGGGCAAGGACTCGGTGTCCCTATCCTGGAACAACTCAGACATTGATGAGTTGTTTATCGAGTATTCCTTTGACACTATATCCTCCTCATCTTGGTGCTCCTCACTCCCAACACGAAGTCTGTTGAGCAATGGTTTGGTGTCAATGGCACCATTGGTAGCTGGTAGTTGTTGGTGGTATCTTCTTCGCTTGCGTACTACTTGTCTATAACGTGCCAACAAGTAACAGACAATATTGAATAGTGTTGCCAGCATTGACAATAAGGCACCAACCAAATTGGAAATGTATAAAGTTGTCACATTCCCATTTGATATAACCATTGAGCATAGTTGGAAGTCTCCTCCCATTCCTTTATATTGTATTATATATGTGGTAGTAGTAGTAACAACAGATTGTTAAATAATAAATATATATATAATGTTGGAGATGATGATGTGTAATGGTGGAAGTTGAATGAATGAATGAATGAATCCACTACTTTATACATGTAATGTCATCTCTTGAATGACTGATTGAACATTGACCAACCCATACTCAACTCTACACTCAAGCTCCTCCTCTCTCTCTCTCCCACTGCTTGCCTCCTCCCTTCATTCTAATGATGTTAACACACTTAGTAGTACTCATTCACACCGAGTGACTGCGAAGTGTGAGTGTGTGTATGTTGACAGACTGATGAGAGGTTCAAAGTACAATGCTGCAGATGGTGGGGGAAGTGGGCCATCGTGCTTGACATGTAGACTAGTGATTCATTGATTGATTGATTGGATAGTTATGATTGATTGAATGATTGGTAAGTTCAATCATTGATTGTTGACATGCTCTCACCTAAACATGTTTTAAAGGGTAACGTTGCTTTAAAGTTGTAACACTGGTTGTAGGACATGGTGCCACTCTCTCTTTGATCATTAATGCTCAGTTTGAATTAATTTTTTTGCTCATCAGTGTTGTTTGAAGTGGCACTTAGGGGCAGACGGCTCTTTCATCACCTCGCACGCATTATCTTCATTTTCCAACTTTTTGGCACACCAACACGCACTCTGTCAGTCATTCATCCTTTTCATTCACTCGCATTAGTGTTGTAGATCATCATCAATCAATCATACAAGAAGAGTAGTTGTTGTCATTGTAGTTGTGAAGTAGTGTTGTTGTTGTTCCTCAGGTCAAACACAACATCATCAATCATATTATCGGCATAATCGATCGATCGGACAATAAGTTCAAACTTGTATATTAGACTAGAACAACTTGTCAGAGCGCACGTACACACCCTTTACACAGCAAACATCATATATATATATATCTACATATACAGAGAGAATGATCAGACTTGGAACACGTATATTGGGAGGAGTCGCTCAGAGACAATGTGGATCAGTGATGGCTGCAAGATACTTCTCATCGTCGACTCAGCATCAACCACAGCATGGAGAGCACGGCAGCGAGCCAACAACAGCAGAATCACACAGCAGAGTGACGATCGAGGATTTGCGCGCACAGGATCAGCTGTTGGCAAAGGAGGAGGCTCTCGCTCACGAGAACGACTTGTTCTTTGAGCAGACTTCCGGCCCCGCGCAGAACGGCCGCAACCTCTACGAGGTTGTTCGCAACCGCATCACTGGCACAGACATCACTTCGACGCCAGGCTATCACATCGACCACACCGAATACCCGGTCAACTTGGAGCCCTCCCCCACCCACCTCTACGAGACCGAGGAGGAGATGCTGCGCGCCACCGACAAGTACGGTCTGTTTGACAGCGGTCACCACGACGACCACGGCCATCACGATGAGCACCACGATGACCACGGCCATCATGATGCCGCCCACCACGACGACGCCCATCACAAGGGCGCCGCTGCTGGTCACAAGGGAGCCGCTGATCACCACGACCACGGTCATCACAAGGAGCATCACCACGAGGAGCATCACGGTGAGGAGCACCACGACGAGCATCATCACGAGGAGTGGAAGGAGGAGACTGAGTCCAGAGGTTACTTCTTGAACAGAACGGTATGCATTGATTGATTGATTGACCGATTGGACTTGATGCAGGATATGACGAATCTAACACATCTTCACACGAACTCGACTGATCACCTGATCGATCTCACAGAATGATGATGGCGTTGACTTCTCGAAACCATTCTTCTTGATGTTTGGCGCAGTGCCACTCTACTTTATGTACTCATTGAACAAGCAGAGTCAGAAGGTGCCAGACTACTCCAAGTCCAAAGAGATATATCTAAATCAAGTGAACCCCAAGCTAAGGGATCACTACAACGAACTTAAAAAGAAGTCTTCTTCAGCCTCTGACTCTCATTAACCGTGTCAGTCAAGTGGCGAGCTGCTAGCAGCAAGCAAGTGTGCAAGCCAATTTCAAGCAAGCAGACAGGCAAGCAGGCATCAGCAACAGCAGAATTATAAATATTAGTAATATCAAACAACAACAACACAACCATCCCTTAGCTATCAGTCTTCCTTCCCTCCAGCCATCCATCCATCCATTCATCTCATTTTAACTCATTCTCTCTCGCACATGGACACGATCGATCCGCCAGTCCATCTATTCAAACACTCCAACTCATTCAATCTCATTCACCTACCTCACTCAACAACAACACTTCCATGCCGCCACCGAGAATATATTATGGTCAATCTTTGGTCCAAACAGCAACAAACCAACGAATGTAACAAACACAATCAATCAATCAACCAATCAAACATACATCTATCTAATAAATTAAAATCATTTAATACATACTACAATATTAATTGAATGGATGGATGAATGAATGAATGATCACGTGCTCTTCCTTAATACACACTACTACAACTAACACTGAGTGGTTACAAAGGTCTATAAGTTGCCCTGGAAGTACTAAAAAAGGAAATATTTATATATATCTAAAAAACTAGAAAGCTCTAAAACTAAGGAAAATAAGATTTAAGTTATTTATCTTCGAAGATAAGTAATGAACATATAACACACACACACATCTGGTTGTCAGTGAGAGTGGGAGGGTTGTGTTTGTAGGACTCTCTACCCCCCATACTTAGTACTGTTGTCAACATTACAATGAATGACACTTAAGTGTGTGTTTGTGTGGATCGGAAAAGGATAAAGTACTTATGTACACACTTCAACATATTCATACAGATACAGATAAAGAAACAAAGTGTATAATAAGTAATTATAATAATAATAATAATAATAATAGAATAATTAATTAATTTAATAATCCATCAAATTTTGATGATGGAGGGGATAAAGAGAATAACATCAAATGTTGACTTGGTAGAATTAAGAAGGAATTATGAAGAGTCCTTAGTAGAACATGTTGAAGAGGAGGATGAACACCAACAATATGAATTCATATACCAAAGTGACCTGATAGGACAGCCAACCAACAAGAAGCCAAAACATAAATTGTTGAGAGATGCAGGAGCAGGCGTGTCACTCCTATCCAGTTCATTAAAATCTCTATCTTTGTCAACTAGAACAAAGAGTAATAACAACAAATCCCGAGACGATTCCAATACATCGCCATCTCATGGTTCCAATACATCGCCACCATCCTTTGATGATGAAGGCAGCACAAGCTCAAGTACATCCACAACAACATTCAAACCAAGGACAACGGACCATGCATCAGTCAAGGATTTGTTATCAAACAGTATCGATACGAGAGAGAAGGAGATTGAGCGACTGACTAGAATGGCCGAGAAGGACAAGATGGATTCAATCAAGTTGCTCAATGGCATCAAGGAGTACAAGGAGCAGATAGCAGCCTACATCAAGGACTTTTATGAAGATGATCAGTTCATTCACTCGCATGGCGAGCCCAAGGACAAGATTGAACGATACAAAGTGTTGACCGCCATCGAGAGCACAAGTTTGCAATCGCCTCAGCTGTCTGGCTCGCCAAAGATATCTTCAATGCCGAGTCTGAGTAGCTATCTTCATGGACACGTTCACACTGCGCATCAAGGCATGCCGTCGATCAACCTGTCATTCTGGGGCTCATCATCACAGCAACATGAAAAGACAAAGAACAAAGAGGAGTCGGTCTCTGATCTAATGTCCTCGTTTCAGAATAAGGATGTGGAGCTGGATCGTGTCAAGTGCAGGAGTACACTTGAATCGATGAAGGTGCAGAACCTACAAGAGAAGTTCACCGAGCTGTCCCATTTGGTGCGATCGGAGAAGGACAAGTGGGGGCTCGAGGTCCAGTGCATCAGGAGTGAGATCAACAACAAAGAGAAGGAGATAGGTCATCTCCTTCGCGTGGCAGAGAACCACAAGAAGACCTCAATGGATAACATTGATCACATCACAAGTAAGTCGTCGTCTATTTGTACACCAAGGAATCATTCCACTCACAGAGCCTCACTCAATCAATCAGAACTTAAAAGGAGCCTGGCATCAATATGTAATCTACGTGGAGGCAGTAGCAGGTTGGACATTAATAGATTGAATGAGAGCTTCTCATTTGAGAATCTATGTCCAGGTGGCCAATCACAATGTACATCAGTTCACAATCATCTTGGATCATCCTCGTCGTCGTCATCATTATCATCGTCATCATCATCATCTGGATCCGATCATGGTATCACTCACTCAAACGATCGGTTCTGGACCGAGGAGAAGAGAGACATTGCACACTTGAACAAACAGTTGCTCAAGAAGGATGAGGAGATCAAGCGAGTCAAGGATATTATATACGTGGAGATGAGACGGTCCAACTATCTCGGCAACAAGTTGATAGAGTTGAAGTCATTGTTGGAGGAGGAGAGCAGGCAGGTGGACTACCTCGAGCTCAAGGCTTTCAGAGAGGTGAAGGAGAAGGAGGACGCGGTCGTTCGTGTGGCGTACAGGGCTCAGAAGGACAGACTACGCTCAGCCATCCTCAGAGGTGAGGTGCAGAAGTTGTCTGCCATTCTTCAACATGAAGAACCGGTATCAAGGAGGAGGTATGCACTGCAGGATGGCGACACATTCTCAGAGATGGGTGATCTGTCGCAGTTTAGCAACATCTCCTTGGCGCAGTTCTGTAGCGAGGGCTATAGGGTGACGCCTCAACGACCCAAGCCATCAAACAATCATAGTCTCCTGCCTTGGCATGTGCACCACATCAACACCTTGGTCAACGAGAACAAGTTCCCCAGCTCACCAACACATGGCGAGGGCAAGTTGCCACTGGCCAACCTATCGTTCGAGGTGGAGTCATTCCTTCGCAGGTCACACCAGGGTTCAATACCCACCGCATCATCACCACTCTCTCCTAGCATGGGTCGAATGGGCAGACGCAACTCTGAGGTCATATCTCCAGTCCATAACCATCACGCCAGGACCTCATCAAGTTATACACACGATCAATCAACTGGTCATTCACATGGACATGGTCACGGTCATCATGCTCAGAGTCATAGTCATGCACATGGACATGGACATCCATCTCCATCAGAGGTGATTCAACGCAAGCTCCTAGAGATAGAGGAGATATATAGTTTGGCCTCGTTGAAGGATATGGAGTTGGTCAAGATAAAGAAGATTGCCGAGGCCGAACGTTCCAAGTACCTCATCCTACGTGAGAAGTACAGACAACTGATGGAAGAGTATAACAACATGATCAGTCAATCAATGATCCACCTACACAGCAGCAACAGCAGCACCAGTAGCACTAGCAGTAGTGGCAGCAGCCACAGGAATACCAATGGCCTTGGCAACACAGACTATCGATACTATAACAGTAATGTAAATATATTTTAATTGGAGGCGTGGAGTATCTGCTCCATCCATCCTTGTAGTATTACTAGTTGTTGGGTCCAGTGTTCAACATGTGGACTGTCGGTTTGATTGATTGATTGATTGATTGATTGATTGATTGATTGATTGAGTGGAGGATTGGAGTCATTGATTGATCTATTTACATCCTGATCATATTTGAGCTCATCTTTTGCTCTCGACGAAGTGCAATGTATCTGGTAATTTTTGGTTTGAAGAATAGTAGTGTTCCAACTGCAGCAATCACTACCACTATTGGTATAACTACTGCTATAATAAGCGTCTTGGATACTTGTGTGGAACTGCCACCACCACTTTCTCCTGGTGTCCTGCAGTCTTGTGAGTCTGGCTCAACAAGTAGTGCTAAGGAGGTGGTTGTCCTGGATATAGAGGCCTTGCAAGCTGGTACATCTTCTTGTTTACCTGATTGAGGATTGAATACCTTGATGGCGAGGCCATTGAACTCGCCCTTTGTCCTGTTCTCTGGGAATGTAATCACATGCAATGTTATTGTTGAATTTGCATCATTTGGTGACTTTAACATCTCTGTTGTGACCATCACCGTGAAGATTCCATTCAGACTAGCTGTTCCATTGATGTCCACTGTTTGATTTTTTGATAGGATAGTTTGTTAGTGATCTGCGGAATGATTCAGGACCCTTGTGAACTTACAAGTTGAGTATGAAGTAGCATTGTTGACAAGAAGTGTGACATTTGAAAGGGAGTCTTGGATGTTGAGGTCACCGTTAAACTTAACATTGTTTAGTGTTGAAGAGCTACCGATGGCCGCTGAGGTCACGGTGGTGGTAGACAGTGAGCCTTGACCTAACAATGCACCTCCATTGATTATAATATCATTCTTGGATTGCAATGAGCCACCACTTTGAAGTAGAGTCAATCCTGAGCTTTGAATGAATGATTGGACTTGTGCATTGGCCGCAACATTCATTGTTTGATGATTAGCAATGTTCATCTCGATGTTGATTGTTACTCCGATGCCAGGGATAAATGCCTCCTCCTTGTTGAGGAAACTTGGGAAGAGAGTGTCCTGTATACTCCTGCCAAGGAGACCTTTGGGTGCGGTGGTCACTCCTCTTGTGACAGACTTGGTGAAGAAGAACTTGCCTTCATTGGTGATCGAGCTTGTTGGATCGACCAGCAATGATCCACCATGATTGAAAGTTCCTTGGTTGTTGAATGTTGTGTTCATTAGAGCAATGGATCCTGATGACTGCGTCGTCTCACACTTGGCACCAGATGTGAATGACATCTGAGTGTTGGTCATCATGACTGAACCCGAGCCACCGATCTCAAACTGTCCTCCGAATGACACTGATGATTTGTCAGCATTGAGTGCACCGTTGACTGTTGTGGTACCGCCTACTGATAGTGTGCTTGACTTGAAGTCACTCAATGCACTGGTCATAAATGATCCAGTCGAGACCGACGATGAAGTAGTCGTTTTGTTAGAAGCAACTGACAATGTACCGCTTAATGACACCTTGCTCTTGTCCATCTTGAGGAAAGTCGATCCAGCACCAAGTGTTAGATCCTTCATATATGATGTCGAGTTGAACAATGTCATGTTGGAGTTCTAATGGCAGGGACAGGTTAGACAATGCGTGAGGGCGTGATAGCTCCGTGAACTTACATTGTTGATGTTGAATGAACCACTTGTGATATTGACAGTGCTGAAGTTACACTTGGATGATTGCATGCTCATTACTCCACTCATACCAAATGTTGCATTGTTAACAACATTGAATGATGACAAATTGAGGTCAACACTTCCATTCACAATCAAGAATCCAGTGTCCACATTACTTGTTGTCAATGTATGAATCATTGATGACTAGAGCGATCAAAGGTAGTTGGTTTGTTAGGTACAATGTGCGATGTTACAAGCCATAAGTATTACACATACTGTTGTCATGTGATAAACATTAATGATGAGTTGGGAGTTGTTAAAGTTGACAATGCCATTGAGTGACTTGATGTAGCCATGCTCTTCGTTGGGATCTTGGACGTTGATCAATGGGTCCATCGAGGCATTGACTGTTGCGCCAAGGAATCGGACGTCATTGTTGGATTGTACAGTGCCCGGGATGACGAATCTCATCGTGCCCTTGATCTCGGCCAGTGTGTTGGCACTCACGTAGTTCTGGTAATAGTCACCAACGTCATTGACTTTGAGCTTGTTGGGTCTTGGTAGCACATGGCTACCAATACCACCATGGGCAAAGTCAAAGATGAACTCTCCATGTGATGCCACCCATAAGTTGGTTGAAATGTTGAGCTGTGTGCTGAGGAAGAATCTGACTGTTCCGGCTAATGGCGAAGATGATGGGATGGCCAACTGCAAGGAGTACAACTCCATCTCTTTGGCCAAATAAGTTCCTACGTCTGAACTCTGCACAGTAACCTTGGCCTGTGTACTTGCATTTGGTCTGATGCCAGACACCCAATTTGTTGCAAGACCAAAGTCAACCCATGATCCACCATTGAGTGAGTCCGGGTACTGAGCTTTGAACAAATTACCATTTATTATTAGAAATATAAATAAATAATATAGTATTGTACTATATCTGTGAATCATGATTATAATTATTATTATTATATCTGTTTATCTATTTATAAATATTAGTAAGAGTAATTGATGAACGAATGAATGAATTGTCAAGAGTCTGAATTCTTGAGTTATTGAAATGATTGTGTGTGATTGAAGGATTGGTTGGCTGTGATGTACGAAAGTTGGTATCAATCGGTTGAGGTGATCATGTGTGTGATTGATAGATTTTATTTATCCTTCGGACAACTATTAGATCTGGAGGGCCTCCATCATGGGCACAATGCCCAATAGCCCCCCCCACGTACATCGAAATGATCAAAAAACAACCAAAAAAAGGAAAAAACAAACAAGTGACTGAAAAAAACTAATCGTTTTTCGATGGATGTTCAAAAATCTTTGAAAAAGATTGGAAGCTGTGCAGGGCTAGCAAAGGCATACTTTGAACATTTTTTTGATCATGATCATTCATTTTACTGAATGACATAGAGATAATCAATCAAACAATCAAATAATGAATGATGATGAACCTTAACCCAATTTATGAAGTACTTCGAAGTCGATATTATTGGAGATTGATCATTCCAAAGAACTTTGAGTCGTTGTTGCCAAGGGTTGAAGCTCACCTTGGTCCAGCGACGGGTTCAGTGATATGGCGCTACAGAGACTGGTGTAGTGTGGAGAGGTTGTTGGACAATGGTTACTATGCATTGATCGAAGACAAGATTGTCAATGGACATGAACTCGTCGACCTGGACGACGCCAGCAACATAAGCCGTCTACTGCAACACATAAGCACCAGATTGTTCAAATACCTCATTGAACACAGACCATCGTTGTTTGAACACCCTGGCATCTTGAGCAATGCCATCTGCTCGGGCAACGAGTATGTCGTCGAGCAGTTGATCGAGCACCAACGCCAAAGTCAAGGTGCACTTGGCCAAGTTATGCACGGTCCTGGAGACCTAAGCCCCATCCAGCAGGCGTTGCATCATGGACATGTTCACATTGCCAAGATACTCATTCAACATGGTATACATAATATAGACGAACCAATTAATGATCTAAACTATTGTGTGGACGGCAGCTTCGAGTCACCTCGATTCCTCCTCGATCATCTCAACGTCACAATTGAGCAACTCAGATCTCAAATCATCACATTTGACGATAAGGCTGATGATGATGATGATGATGATTATAGTAATTGTGATGATGGTAATCTAGATGGCCCGTATGTCAACGACTCATTCATACGCATGCTCAAGAAGTTCAATGTTGGACAGGTGGACATGATGAACCTACTTGTGTTGGAGCATTACAAACATAATATTGAATTACAGACTCATTGTATTATAATGGCATTGGAGTCAATGATTGATCAATCACAATCTACACCTGGCTATGTACTCAACAATCTCAATCACATCCAATCATCATTATCAATCATATCCAACATTGATGACCATGACGACAACGACGATGAGCTCACCGCAGATTATCTTCGCACTCGTGTCGACTGTGTCGCACAACAATTGTCTAGCGGTCTTGATCAAGAAGTTCCGCAGACACTCCTCGACCGTATATTATTGGTCGAACTCGTAAGCGCAGTGAACAAGAGGATCAAAGACCCCAAACAAAGATTGACCTTTGCTTCATACTTTGCTGATCAACAACAATGTCCTTTGGAAGACACTTTATCATTCCTGATCATGCGACGAATCAATCGGTTGGATGAGTATTTGATGCAGGAGCTCAAGATCCTCGATGAATCATTCATTCTGCTACTTTATTGTCAACACGGATCACTGGATCAGGTTCGCTACATCCACTCAAACGTTAACATAGACCTTAATGATTACAATCGAATGACCTCTGCAGCCTCGTCCCGATCAGATGATCCAACATTCTTTCAATTTGTTGTCTCAACTCAATCCCAAAGCGATTACATAAGGTGCAATTGGGATTCAAGCCAGATTAGGTACATTGATCAACGAAACCTACAACCCATTCAAGACCTGGAACAATTCCATATGGCACTAGTCAATAATACATTCAAAGAGTATATGATCGCGGAAATGTGTCTGCGATTGATAAAATGTGGCTTGTTAGAGCATCTAAAGGTGGCGCTATCGCATATCACACCGGCCGCTGATTTGCTGGACTACGCACTATACTTTGGTCGGCGTGAGATCATGGAGTATCTGGTTCAGTCACACTCATCACTTTTCTCCAATGATGCACTTAGGATTGCCACACACTGTGGCGACCTGGCATTAATAGATTATATCCTAGAGCATAGTCCTCCAAGACAATCAGATATATCACCATGTATGTCTGAAGCCAATACATATTGATTGAATGATATGATCAATTATCTCATCAGTTTGGAGCTGAAACATCGTCAATAAGTTCATTGGATACCAATCCCATAAATTACGAATTTTATGAACTTTAAATTGGAGCTCCTTAACTTAACTTCATTTGGTCCTCATTCAATACATTGAGATATATATATATTGTAGTAATAATAGTAAAGAATAGGAATGACTGGAGAAGGGAGGAATAAAGATGCTATATATCAAGTACTTAGAAATCGATATTACTGGAGATTGATGTTTCCAAAGAGTTTGGATATGTTGCAAAGGGTTGCCAATGTGAAGCCAAAGTCCAAGTTACAGATCTACAGACATATGAATCCCTATCAATTATCAAATAGTGTTGATGCATGGCGATACAGGGACTGGTCCAACATGAATAGAATGTTGGACAATGGACACTTTGCATTGATCGAGGACAAGATTCTCAATGGACATGAACTAGCCGATATTGACATCAATCGTCTTATGCAACATATCAGCTCATCATTGTTCGATTACCTCTTTGAACACGGGCGATCATTTTTCGACGATCCTGACATCCTACTCGATGCTATATGCTCAGGCAACGAGTATGTCGTCGAGAAGTTACTTAAACATCGAAAAGGCCGTGCTCTCGTGAGAGTGAAAGGTCGCCGACAACACATCGAAGAGGCATTACATCATGGACATGTTCACATTGCCAAACTACTGTTTGAACATAACCTTTACAACATACACACGATGTCATGGGACAAAACAATTGATTGGTCAAGCTACAGTGTGGATGGCAGCTTTGACTCGCCTCTCTTCCTCATCAACTTCCTCGACATATCCATTGAGCAACTCAGACCCAAAGCCAACAAGTTCCAAATTGAATATTTCGAAGGTGATTACGATGAATATGATGATTATGTAGATGTTTATAATGTCAGCGATGATGATGGTGATGATGATGATGGAGCGCAAAATCATAGTCTTGACAGTCACTATGTTCCAAATCAAGGACCTTATATCACAGATACATTCGTACGAATGTTAAAGAAGTTCAAGATTGAGCATGTGGAAATGATGAACATACTTGTATTGGAGCATTACAAACAGAATATTGCATTACAGACACATTGTATTATAATGGCATTGGAGGCATTGATTGATCAGGGACAGGGACATGGACATGGACATGCTCTCAACAACATTGATCACCTCGAATCATCAATCTATATGATTGTCTCAGACGAGGAGTTAATAGACCAACTTCACACTCGGATGGACTCAATCAAACAACAGATCTTTGGTGATGTAGTAGCCCCAGATGCGCCTCAGCATGACTCGCGAGCAATACTCGACCGTGTACTATTGATCGAACTCTCAAACACTGTGCTCAGTCGTATCATTGACATCAATCAACGATTAGGGTTTGACAAATACTTCTCTGATCATCCTTTGTCAGATGCCATCACATACTTGATCAGACAGAGAATCAATCAGTTGGATGAATACATAATTCAAACACTCAGCCATTCAATGAAACAATCAACACTATGTATGCGACTCATTTGCTTGCATGGCTCGCTCGACCAAGTCCATCATGTCCACTCAATCATTGGCAACGATGATATGGTCATCCCGGACATTTATGAAGCATCATTGACTCGGCGTGATGACCCAACATATACAATATACCAATATATCTCTACACAATATCCAGAAGATACGCCAGCCCATTGGCCTGATACTCATGTTGAATACATCGATCCACGGACAATACTATCCATTCAAGATCTGGATGAGTTCCGAGCTGCACTCAATGGTCAAATTTTCATGGATGGCGATGCCCTTGAGAAACTGTGCAAGAGATTGATACAGTTTGGACTGATGGAGCATCTTGATGCGGCTCTTTCCCACAAGCATACACCATCCAATCATCTCCTGGACTGTGCGCTTTACTTTGGTCAGCTTGATATCATGAGGTATCTGGTCACATCATATCCATCACTTGGCTTCACTCTTGAGGGCCTAACAATAGCCACTCATTATGGCGATTTTGAATTGATTGATTATGTGATGGCACATTATACACAGTCAGAGGCAGAGGCCAGATTAAGATGTTTGGAAGCATCATGTAAATATGGAATGATTGATGTGATAAAACATCTTTCCACGAGTGTTGATATCAAACAGATCATACACTATTCTGGATTACATTTCAAACTGGTGACAATTGCAATGGACAACTGTCACATCAACATCTTGCACTGGCTCACTCAATTGATCATTCCTTCAAATGAACATGTCCAACTACATATCCAACATCTTCATTATCACATGTGTACAAACCATCACTGCCAAGTTATAGATCATCTTCGATCATTATTATGATAGTGATCACAAGGGACGTCATATTTTATGTTCATAAAATTCTCAATTTATGATTTCGCTTTCGTTTGGTTCTCAGTCAATACTTTGAGACAAACATAAGGTAGTAATAATAATAATAATAGTAAGGAATAGGTATGACTGGAGAAGGGAGGAATAAAGATGCTATATATCAAGTACTTAGAAATCGATATTACTTGAGATTGATGTTCCCAAAGAGTTTGGATATGTTGCAAAGGGTTGCCAACGTTCAGTCAAAGGCCAAACCCATCTTCAAACATTGGAGTCCCGATCATTTATCAAAGAGGGTTGATGCATGGCGATACAGGGACTGGTCCAGCATGAATAGAATGTTGGACAATGGACACATTGCATTGATCGAGGACAAGATTGTCAATGGACATGAACTCGCCGACTTTGACATCAAACGTCTAATTCAACATATCAGCTCATCATTGTTTGACTACCTCTTTGAACACAGACGATCATTTTTCGACGATCCTGAAATACTACTCAATGCTATAAGCTCGGGCAACGAGTATGTCGTCGAGCAGCTACTCCAACACCGAGATGGCCATTCAATCGTGAAAGTTCAAGGTCGTAGACAACACATCGAAGAGGCATTACATCATGGACATATACACATTGCCGAACTACTGTTTGAACACGGTTTAACAACTAGATACATACACAAGATGTCATTGGACAAGCCAATTGATTGGACACTCTACAGTGAGCAACTCAGACAAGAAGAAAGAAAGATACAAATTGCATCATATGATGATTATGATGATGATGAAGTCGAATATCACATTCAACATCATGAAGAGGATAATGACTACAGTGATGATGATTTCGAATATCATAATATTCAACCTCATGAAGAGGATGATGACTACAGCGATGTTGATTATGGGCAAGATATTTATCAAGACATCGATTTTGATGAATACCAACCCAACAATGTTCCAGATATCATCGATCAGCAAACAATGCTGCCCAACCAAGATCTGGATGAGTTCCGAGCTGCACTCAAAGGTCTTACATTCAAAGATGGCGATGCTCTTGAGAAACTTTGTAAGAGATTGATACAGCTTGGCCTGTTGGAGCATCTAGTTGCGGTCCTTTCCCACAAGCATACACCATCCAATCATCTCCTGGACTGCGCGCTATACTATGGTCAGCCTGAGATCATGAGGTATCTGGTCACATCATATCCATCACTTGGCTTCACTCTTGAGGGCCTAACAATAGCCACTCACTATGGCGATTGTCAATTGATTGATTATGTGATGGGACACTACTCATTGTCAGAGGCAGAGGCCAGATTAAGATGTTTGGAAGCATCATGTAAATATGGAATGATTGATGTGATCAAACATCTTTCCACAAGTGTTGATATCAAACATATCATACACTATTCTGGATTACACTACAAACTGATGACAATTGCACTTGACAACTGTCACACCAACATCTTGCACTGGCTCACTCAAATGATCAACCCTTCAAATGAACATGTCCAACAACTTATCAAACATCTTCAAAATCACCAGTGTACAAACGATCCCTGCCAAGTTATTGATTATCTTCAATCATTATGATCACAAGACACCTCCTGGAATCAATCAATCAATCATATAAATTCAAATCAACTATGTTTATTACAATGGGTAACCAGAGAGGTTAAGAATGAATTCCCTTCGATGAGGTGGTGGGGTTGTATGATACACTTGGTCCCCTAATTATTGATTGATTATTAGTAAGTGACCTACCTTAAACTTAATAATTCAACTAAACTCGTGTACTTACATTTCAATTCTAACTTGATCACCAACTTCGTCAATCAAGTCGAATCTATACCTGGCACTTGAGCTCAATGGTGTATCCAATTTATTAATGTGAGCCCATTTGACTAATTCACATGTGACTATACCTTCTTGTTGAGAAGGGATATCAGCAGACATCCTAATGATGATGACAGTTGTAACCTTGTTATGTTTGGTTGAAGTGGTCACTATTGACTCTATAGATAGGTCTTGATTATGACTGAGTAGTTCTTTCAAAGTATGATTATGTAATAATGATGATATATTGATTCTAGAATCAATGGGTAATTTAATATGTTTGTTATCTTTCCATTTAAAACTAAGGCCAGAATTGGATTGTTTGAGTACTTCAAATGTATCCATTGTTATACTCCAAGGGAGATATATGGCCCATGATTCTAATTTGATCACTTCTTCCATTATGTTTTTTTTGTTTGTTAGAATAAATGAATGAATGAATGAAAGATGGTGAAACATTCAACAAGATATTGGTTAGAGATTTATATTTAATTATCACTGAATTAAGTCATTGGATTCAATAGAACCACCATCTGGAACCTATCCATTTAAAGAGGAGTCCCATAAATTTAACTTATTACCAAACCCACACCACACACCGAATAACTAAGATATCAACTTCATCATTCTTTCAATTTACTCATTCTTCAAATTTGAAAGTTGTAATTGTATAGATATATTATTAACATACATATAATATATATACTTATTTATATATACTTATGGATGGATATAAATGTTAGGAGGAAGCTTGCTGATCTTATCAATGAAGCAACAAAGACAGGTGCACTTGAACTCTCAAAGGAACATGCTACATCACTAAAGTCAATAGTCAAGCAATCCAACCTTTATGTAAAATGTGCTCATGATATGTGTATTGAGAAGCTGACCTCTAAGCACTGTCAAGTATGTCATATAGCCCATTCTACTCTCTTGCATACACGCACTAACATTGATTACAGGTTAGGTTGTCAGCACTCAATATAATCAATGAACTATTCATGAGATCAAAGTACTTTAGAGAGTTGTTATGTGAACATTTGACACTGGTGTTTGAGAATGCTGTTGGCACCGATGCTGCCAAACCATTGCCACAACCTGCACAGACCGCGTTGTACATGCGACCCAAGGCACTGGAGTACGTCGAGCGTTGGTGCGAAGCATATGGCGATCACTACATCCACCTTCGAGTTGGCTATCACTACCTAAAAGACAGTCTCAAGATACAATTCCCCGATGCTCGCACTGCCCAGACACAACGCAATGTTGAAGAAGAGGAAAGAAGAGTGAGTATGGCGGGAGTGAATGAGCGAATGAGACAGGGTCAATCACTAACCTTGAACAACAGAACAAGACACAGAACTTGTTGAGACACAAGTATAATCAGTTGCGACTGGAGTTTGGAGGCATCGTTGCCAACATTGAGACAAACCTCGATGATATGGACAAGTTGTTTGGACAACTGGTACCAAGTGAGAAGAACTTTGATGACCTGTTCAAGGAAGCCTTTGATGATGAAGGTGGCGACGGTGTTGATGGCGGTGGAAGTCAACAAGACGATGCTGGTACAAGATCACAAGAAGAACCTGAACAGGATATTGTCAGACGTGGTGGATTCGGTAACCTTGGCTATGAGATTGAGGTTACAATTGATAAGGACGCAGCTGAGAACATACTCACTGACAACAAAGGTATGCCTGGTATTGACAACCTTTGATCAGCCAATCTAATGCGCAAACACAGATAATGTAGATAAAGTAGTTGCCAAGAAGATATCTGTTGGATTGGCAGAGCTGGAGAGAGTACAGCTGTTGGTGATCAATGACTGGTATACTACATTGGTCAAGATTGATATAAGTGCTCATTCAGACACAGAGTACAGTAACTACATGAGGAAGGTCATAGAGATACAGACACGACTCAACAATATCAAGGGTAGATGTGAGCAAGCCAATATCCAGGCATCAAACGACACTGTTGTTGCCAACGATGACAATAACAACAACAATAACAGCAACAACAACAATGATCCAACTTCATACTTGGATGATGATGGCAATGAATTGGAAATGGTCGAAGTTAATGGAGAGGAATATGAAGATGAATCCCTCGATCACCTGGACCCTGACGACCCCTCATCGACAACCACTACGACCACTACGACCACAACATCAACATCATCGCCAACCAAGTTCCACAAGCTATACTTTGGAAGGTATGTTGTACATGCCCCGTCCATCCAATGCCTAGTGAGCTGGGAACTGACATACATACATATCTCTCTAGCGACGTCAAACCACAATCAACTGACGATCTACCTGAGGAGGAGTCGATAGAGGATATGTTGAAGAGAGCACCGGTAGTGGCTGCACACGCTTCATTGATGCATTGGGGAAAGACTGAAGTCAGTCTTCACAAGGGTATAGAGGTCGAACACAGATTCATGGGCGCATCAAACGTGGATCCAGTCGTACCCATCTCAACATTTGTTGCACTCAATCAAATGACAACAGTGTACGAAGCGCCGCCATTGGTCGTCAGGGAGTGTCGCCACCCTCTGAAGAAGGGCGGACTGTGTCCTCGCAAGCATGTCAAGGACTGTCCCTATCATGGAAAGATTGTTGATCGCGATGACAATGGATACCCAATCGACGAGCTTGATCAAGATGAGCAGCTACAGCTTGCAGTCCAGAACTCACTCAAGACGGCTCCAAAGCCCGAGAAGAAGCGCAAGACATCAGGACTGGAGCCTTTGAACCATGATCCCGTGCAAGACAGGCTGGATCAGCTGATACTAATAAAAAAGAAACGGTAGCCAGGCTGGCTAATCTTTGTCTATCTACAATATCATCATCCTCGATTGAATGATGTTGGGGTTTACTATGATGTGCTGATCAGTAGGTCACGTCGTCTTCGTAGACAACGACAGGCAGGTCTTCGTTATCCTCGCCCATGTAGTGGTCCTGATTGTTGTCGTCCATACCAATCTCAAACAATGTTAGGTTCCATTTGAACTTGTTCTCAACCATGCGTCTAATGGCCAGCACCTGTTCAAACAACTGTCTCTTGTCATTATCCTTGTCGTTGACCTTGCCACTGCCGCCTATCTCATCAAAGTTGGACTCAATGAATCCCTTGAGCAATGGCTTCAAGAACATATTGCTTGAGATGTCTGAATCGAACATGTCGGCGGGTCCCACCTCCATCTGATGCTGGAGTACTCGAAGGAACGTTGTGAACAGTCGTGGATTGCTGTCGACCATCGCGTCACATTGAAGCATGAGTGTCACCAAGTTCTTCCACTGCAAGAATGATCCATAGGCCAGTCCATAGATGAACAGTACGTAGCAGAACTGTATCTCGCCAATCAGTCCATACTCGTCGGCGGCATAGTACCTCTTGATCACCGTCCGCAGTGAGTGTGACTTGTCCATGTTCCACATTGAAATCTCTGTTGGCGTGCTCCCCTTTGACGGGGCACGTGACAGCACTGAGTAATAAGGCACGCCCCATCTCTCCTTTGTCGTCTTGGCTTCGTCCTCCTCCAATTGCTCACTTTGTTCGTGCTGATGTTGAGGGTTCCTCAACTTCCTGAACTCATTTAGATCGCGGTCCAGCTTGGCCAGTATCTCTGCCTCTTTGGCGTCGGGCATTCGAGGTCTCCTGTTATCTTGTGCATTCTCGTAGTCATCGGCATCACCATTGATAACGCCAGAGATGGGCATGATGCGATCGAGCAATGATTGAGTAATGTGTGACGTCAGTGCCAGCCATTGAAAGTGACAGTTGTCATCGATTGGGTAAGGCGCGAGGTTCCGATCAAACTCCAACTTCTTCACGGCCATCGTATAAGATTCAATCTCTTGTTGAGTGAGTATAGCTGATTGCTGTGACAATGTTGGTGATGATCCATCAAGTCCACCATGCTGCTGTTGTTGTTGTTGTTGTTGAAGTTGTGATGATGAATGCTCATCAACAAAGTCCTCCAACTCTGTGGACCACTTTAGAATGATGACGCGACCAGGTTGTTTACGTTCGTCAACGTAGAAGAATCTACTTTGTACTGATGGCGGAGATACATTATTGGTTTGATCAGCAGCGCTATAACAGAATATATGTGCACCATGAGGTATCATTTTGAAACCTTTAAACGATGGTCCACTGACCATCTGTTTGTTATCCAATGCCACCTGTGTACCCTCAGGTACATTCAAACACAACAATGTAGTTCCAATATCATTAAGTCTATGTGCTCTTTCATTATCCATATCTATCTATCTATATAATCTATCAATCAATCAATAAATGACTCTAAATTGGGAGGACTTGTTGAATACTCGTCTGAAGGAGAGTTTGAAGTTCGTTGATTTTGATAATTTCATTTTTATTTAATTTTTAGGTGATTTGTTTTGCACGAACCATGGATACAGGATAACAAAAGCATGTTGCACAGCATCATGATCGGCCTTTTCGAAGTGGGGAACTACCATCAAACATGAAGGTATGTGTATCTCTATATATTACCATCACCAAATCAATAGGCGATACATCAGATTAGTCAATCGCGATCAATCAATCCAACAGAACATCAATCGCGATGATTTAGACATCAGATGTACATGTTACTCACACTCAATCATCACTCGTTGTTATAGCTCAACATTGCCAACCCATCCACAGGTGCACAGAAGTGTGTCAACATTGAGGACAAGCTCAAGACGTATGTAGCGCGTTGGATAGTTATAGATGGATACACAGATAGACAGGGAACACGCGATATCTAACATTCAATCAATCAAACTCAATCAACTATGAACAAAACAGCCGTTGTTTCATCGACAAGCGTATGGGACAGGAGGTTCCAGGTGACTCATTGGGCGATGAATATAAGGGATACGTCTTCAGAATCACTGGAGGCAACGACACTGAGGGTTTCCCCATGATGCAGGGTGTTGCCGTCCCACACAGAGTTCGTCTCTTGCTTACCAAGACCTCTGGCTGCTACAACCCAGCCAGATCTGGTGAGAGAAAGAGAAAGTCTGTCCGTGGCTGCATCGTCGCCGACGACATTGCCTCGCTGCAGTTGATCATCGTCAAGAAGGGTGACGCTGAGCTGCCAGGTCTCACTGACGTCAGCTTCCCATCCAGAAAGGGACCAAAGAGAGCCAGCAACATCAGAAAGCTCTTCAAGCTCTCCAAGGAGGACGACGTCCGCAAGTACGTCATCCGTCGTGAGATCCCCGCCAAGAAGGAGGGCAGAAAGGCAAAGAGCATTGCCCCCAAGATTCAGCGTTTGGTCACCCCAGTCACCATTGCTCGCAGAAAGGCTCTTCGCCTGCAGAAGGTCAACTCACACAAGAAGGCCGCTGAGGAGGCCGCCGCCTACGCCAAGCTCATTGCTCAGCGTCGTGAGGCTGAGAGAGCCTCGAGAAGATCCTCGAAGCGTTCCTCCAAGGCTTCCGTCAAGGCTGCCGATGCTACCCCAGCTCCAGCTGCCAAGGCCCCAGTCAAGGCTGCCGCTGTCCCAGCCAAGGTTGCCGCTGTCCCAGCCAAGGCTGCCGCTGTCCCAGCCAAGGCTGCCGCTGTCCCAACCAAGACTGTTGCCCCCGCCAAGACTGCCGCCAAGCAATCAGGCAAGAAATAAACATGATCATCAACGAGATGAGTGGTAATATAAATCAATTAATTAATCAATCTATCAAACTGATCATCCACCTTTATATCTAGTTGATTCATTGAAATATTTGTCCAAGTAATCGCTAAGTAGTGACTGGAATACTCTGGTAATTGATCATTGATATATTTTGTTTATTAAATTAATTAATATAATGTTGTTAGTCAAAGGGAATATTTGATGGATCGGATTGATTGATGGACTTGGAAAACTACTGGAACTTGTTTACATTTGCTCAGTGGCAAGGATCTTGTTCTTTAAGGCCTCACATGTCTGCTTGGCATCACCAAAGAGCATTCCAGTGTTGGGCTTGAAGAAGATTGGATTCTGGACATCGGCATATCCTGTGGCCATCGATCTCTTCAAGACGATGCATTGCTTGGCCTTCCATACCTCAATCACAGGCATACCGGCAATAATCGAGTTTGGATCCTCGATGGCTGCCGAGTTGACAGTGTCATTAGCGCCAATCACGATGGCCAGGTCGGTCTCTGGCAACTCGTGGTTGATCTCCTCCATCTCGAACACAATATCGTAGGGAACACCTGCCTCAGAGAGGACGAGGTTCAGTTGACCAGGGAGACGTCCGGCAACTGGGTGAATGGCGAAACGCACCTTGATTCCGCGCTCAATGAGAGCCTTGGTCATCTCGGCGACTGGGTATTGGGCCTTGGCCACGGCGAGTCCGTAACCTGGGACAATGATAACGGATTTGACGTTGGTGCACATCTCGGCAACCTGGTCAACGTTGACCTCGGTGTGAGTGCCAGTGATCTTCATGGCTTCACCAGTGCCGGTGGATGATGTTCCATATCCTCCAAAGATAACGTTTGGCAATGATCGGTTCATAGCCACACACATGATATACGAGAGAATGGCACCAGATGATCCAACCAACGCACCAACAATGTTGAGCAGATCATTGTTGAGCATGAATCCCTCAGCGCAAAGTGCCCATCCTGAATAACTCTGTGTTGTCGTATGTGTGTGTTAGAATGGCTTGCAGACATACGTTCATAGGTTGGTGGTACTTACGTTGAGCACAGTGATAACAACTGGCATGTCACCACCTCCAATGGCGGCGGTCAAGAGATGACCTTGTAGGAAGGAGAGACCTGCGTTGGCGACCAGACAGGCAACACCCAAGGATGGGCTGTTGGTGTTGAGGAAGATGGCAAAGGTACCAGCATTGGCGGTGGCAATTGCGAGGTTGATCAGGTTGCGGTTGGGCAAGAGCAATGGCTTCGAGGGGAACTTCCAGTTTCCAATCTGTCCTTGGAGCTTGGCAAAGGCCACGAGTGAGCCGGTGAATGTAACACCTCCAATAACCGAACCAAGGTAGATGGCACCACGGTGAATCATATCAAGTTGAGTGAGGTGGTCCATCGAGCCGAGGTATGTTGAGACGGAGGTCAGTACGGCAGCCAAACCGACAAAGCTGTGGAAGGCGGCAGTAAGTTGTGGGAGCTCGGTCACTCCCACCTTCTTGGAGATTGCAAGTCCAATGGCTCCACCTCCTCCAATCATTGCTCCGACTTGCATTAATAGGGCAGCGGGCATGTTCAACGAGGCAATGGTGGCAGCAACACCAATACCAACACCAGACATACCGAGGATGTTACCAAGTCGCGAGGTACTTTGCGAGGAGAGTCCAGCAATCGACATGATACATAGTGTCGAGGAGGCAACGTAGGACATTTGGACGATGGCTTCGTTGGAGGGTCCGGCAACTGCCGCGGCTGCGGCGAGGAAGCTGGCTGCGCCCAGGCCATAAAGGTACTCATAGGTGGGTGGATCAGTTGGACGCTTGAACATATCGAGCATACGCTTGGTGATAGAGAAACCACCAAAGATGTTGATGCTTGCGATAAAGACTGAGGTGGCGGCGAGGAAGTTGCCAAAGGTACCTGGCAGCATGCCTCCACCCATCATGTGGATACCGGCTGCAGCGACAATACCAGAGACGGCATTAGTCACAGACATCAGTGGCGAGTGGAGCGCGGGTGTGACACCCCACACAACCTTGTATCCGATGATACATGACAGGGCAAAGGTGGTCAGGTTTAGCATGAATGGAAGAGGCATGTTCATGGTGACGAGGGCTGAACCAGCAAGTCCTGCAGCTGATATCAAGGCCTTCTTGAGGGTTGAGTTGTATAGACTCTCGGGCTTGACAACGGCGGCGGGCTTGGTCTCCTTGGGTGCTGCAGGGGGAGCCTGTGGCACCTCCTTTCTGGGCGCGGGCCACACCATGATGCCCTTCTGCAGGATAGTCGAACCACGGGTCACCTCATCCTTGAGATCGATCTTGAACTCGGCGTTCGCGGAATTGCCAAGCGACAAGAGGAACTTGACAATGTTGTTCGAGTAGAGCTGCGATGATTGAGTGGCCATTCTCGAAGGTAAGTCAGTGTATCCAATGATGGACACTCCGCGGTGATTGACAATCTCGCCTGGGTTGGTCAGCTCACAGTTGCCACCAGTCTCGGCGGCAAGATCGACGACCACTGAGCCTGGCTTCATCGACTCGACCATCTCTCTGGTAATAAGTTTGGGCGCAGGCTTGCCTGGGATCAGAGCAGTTGTGACGACGATGTCCACTTCCTTGCACTGCTTGGCAAACAGGGCCATCTCGGCCTCGATGAACTCCTTTGACATTGTCTTGGCATATCCACCGCCACCCTCACCCTCCTCCTTGAGGTGGACTTCGAGGAAGTCAGCTCCCATTGACTTGACTTGCTCCTTTGCGGCGGCACGAGTGTCAAAGGCACGCACGACGGCACCCAGACCCCTGGCAGCACCGATAGCACTCAGACCTGCGACACCAGCACCAATGACAAGAACCTTGGCTGGGTGAATCTTTCCGGCGGCTGTGATCTGGCCACTGAAGAAACGTCCAAAGTTGTTGGAGGCCTCAATGATTGCCTTGTATCCTGCAATGTTGGCCATTGATGAGAGGGCATCAAACACTTGAGCACGGGAGATACGAGGGATACAGTCCATGGCGAGGGATGTGATCTTTCTCTCGGACAACAACTTGATGGTCTCCTGTTGTTGAGCGGGCCACAAGAAACTGATCAAGGTCGAGCCTTCCTTGTACATCTCGGCCTCATGCTTGCCGAGCGAGGTGTTGTGCTGGGGTGGGCGGACCTTTAGAATGATGTCGGCGGCGGACATGACCTCGGAGTTGGTTCCAATCTTGGCACCGGCTTGGATGTAGGCGGCATCTGAGAACTTGGCACCCTTGCCAGCGTCCTCTTCAATGATGATCTCTTTGAATCCTTTCTTGAGCAGGAGTGCAACGTTTTCTGGAGTGAGGGCGACTCTCTTCTCGCCCTTGTATGTCTCCTTTGGTACACCAATCACCATATCCTGGTAAGCTCTTGGTGCCTTGTCACTGAGACCCTCAGCAGGGTCAACAGGAGCAGTTGAACCAGTGCTATTGAATGACAACAAACTGTTCTTGAATGAGTTCCACTTTGAACTTGAATGGAACTGTCTTGTCGATGCATCATCTGAATACAAAGAGTTAGTATGAGTATGAGTATGAGTTGTTTGAATGAATGATTGAGTGATGTACATACTGAATGATCTGAGAGGAACTGGTGATACAGGGGTAGGGCTTGTGAATGATCCAATGCGACCGATGCATCCTGTTGTATACAAAGGGTTCTGGTAGCATTGCAACGATGAAGGTCTCAATGATGACAGAGTCCTTCTGCCAACACTTGTGAATATCGATGTCATGTCAGATAGATATTAATTACACTATAATACAAATATACAGATAATAATAATAAAGATACAGATATAATGAATGAATGAATGATGATAATGAATGTAGATATGAGGGTCTTTGACTTGGGCCTTGTTATTGGACAACACACTGACAGATTGAATGAATGACTTCACTAACACACTCACACTAAGAGGGGAGATAGAGATAGAGAGTGATGGATGGGAATATATTGAGTAAAGGGTGAGTAGGGTGATGTGTTGGTAATGGTTGGATGGATAGATTGATGTGTGGTTGGCTTGGGCTTGGCCTCCAGTATCCTAAATGCCCATTACAGGATACTCATTCATTCAATCACACACACACAATGGATGGATTCATCACCTGATGATCAATTTAAATTAAAAATTTAATTTTGAATGGATTGGATGGAGCAAGTGAAGAGCAAAGGTGAGGGGTTGATCATGATCAGTCGTGGAAAGACAAAACATTGATTGATTAGTTGTTGGACGTGCTGCTGTTTTCATCCTCGAATACCAACTCCACGCAACACTCCATTAGACTCTCAATGTCTTTGACTTCTTTGGGAGCATTCTTGGTGAGAACTAGTGGTCCATTGTCAGTGAGTGCGACATCGTCTTCAACACGAATGGCTATGCCGCGATACTTTGGATCGACGTCCATGTCCGTGTCGGAGATGTAGATGCCTGGCTCAATGGTGATGATCATGCCATTGGCCAGTGTCTCGCCGTATGATACGTCGGGACAGTCATGCGTGTCCATGCCGAGGAAGTGTCCAATGTTGTGAGGGTAGTACTTGTGATAGCTGCCGTCCTTGATCAGCTCATCGACGCTCTTCTCGCTCGATAGAATGCCCAGTCGCTGCAAAGACTCCACAATGAATCGAACGGATTGTAAGTGTATCTTGTTGATTGACGATCCTGCAACACAGAGTGGGATGCATCGCTTGTTCACATCGAGTACAGCTTCATACACCTCGCGTTGAGCCTGAGTGAATCGTCCATTGACAGGGAATGTCCTTGTGATATCACTTGTGAATCCCCAATACTCGGCACCAGCATCCATTAGACAAAGGTCTCCATTTCTTGATTAGTTGATTGATTGATTGAGTCAGTGAGTCATGTTGTTGTCAGCGCCGCACGGCGTCAAGGTCTACTTACTTCAATATCATGTTGTTGGCAACGTAGTGTATGATGTTGGCGCGGTTGCCACCTGCGACCACGGGTGGATAGGACATGCGCTGGGCACCTCGACGTTTGATTGCGTACTCAAAGTATGCGCTGACCTCGTGCTCATTCATGCCAGGCTGAATGTAACGCATTAGTTCGGCGAATGAGTCACCTGCAATGCCACCCGACTGCTCCATCATGGCAATCTCGGCATCAGACTTGATCAATCGCACGTACTGAAGCAGCTTCTCGATGTTAAAGTTGCTGATCTTCTGCTTGGATAGTGCTGTCACGATCGCTGGCCACTCACCACCATTAATGTTGACAAAGATGTCGCTCGAATCCTTGATGACCTCGATCAACTTGTTGGTGTTCTTGACGTCGTAGGCTTGGTCGACGCCAAAGATCGAAGTTGCCAGCTTGGTGCCACAGCGAGGGCCGTCCCATATCTCTCTGGCCGCATCCTTCTCGCGAAGGAACATCGTCGTTCTGTAGTCGTTGCCTTTGAGTCGCTCGACGACCAGGATGGCTTCGGGCTCATTCAGACCGGTGAAGTAATAGAAGTTGGACTGCTGTCTAAAGTGATAGGGGATATCGTACGACATCATTGGTTCGGGCGGTGTCATTATCACACAACAAGTGCCCTCTGGCAACAGTTGAGACAACTTGAAGCGTCTAAGTTTGAACTCCTCCAGCGTGATGCCCTTTATCAGCTCTCCCTTGTTCAGCAGATGTGGATGCGTAAAGTGTGTAGGCTGTCCAATAGTCTCATGTCCAATACTATCACTTTTGTTGTTGTTTATGTTTATGTTGGTGTAACGTCTATGTTGTTGTTGTTGTCGTACTAGTTGTTGTTGATGTTGTGGAGATGTATGTAGAAAGGATGATGTGGAGATTGTGGCACTTGAAATTGATAGACTTGTTCTTGTTAACTTTGAACTAGTGCCAACAATGAGAGGAGACACTGAACCTAGTCTACGAGACAAATATGTCAGTCTATTCATTGTTGTAGAGGAATTGATGTGTGGAGGATAATAAAGTGATTGCTACACCTTGGAAACACAAGTTTTATAAAGGGTTGAGGGTTGGCAAGGGTAGGGTTTGAGTGTAATTGTATCCACCTTTATTGATTGATTGATTGTTTGTTTAATTAATGAAGAGTATTTGATTGATTATGTATGTAGGTGGAGTAAGAGAGGAGGTTGATTCTACTTTGGTACCATGCCAATTGGAACTGAGATTTTCTTGGATGAGTCGGTAGTGGTGTCATTGACGTCGAAGCAGTACTTCGAGGTGGCCGGATCGAACTTGTTTGTTGTTCCAATTGGACCAACGATATAGTTGCCACCTGGATAGCTGACGGTGATACAGTAGTTTCCTTCCACAAGGTTGTCAACAGTGTATCCATTGTATTTCAATGCGGCATCAGTTGTAAACTGTTTGACTGGATTGCCCTTACTATCAGCCACTTGACCAACTACGCCGCCCAACCAATCCTCAGCTGCATTAGCATATCCATCCTAATAGTTTGATTGATTGATTGAATAAGAGTAAGTATTTTGATTGATTGATTGAATGATTGAATATGGGGATGACCTGAACATACCTTGTTTGCGTCAATCCATGAGTATCCATAGACTGTGTACTTGGTGATGGGAACGAAACCACCAAGGATTTGTAGGATGCTGCTGGAGTCGGCGGTTGTGTTGTCCAACTTGAAACAGTACTTGCCATTCGCGTCGAACATGTTGTCGTTGGCCGTAGGTGAGCGAGTGTATGAATTGGTTGGATCAATCATCGTGAGACAATAATCTCCAGCGCGCAAGTTGTCGAATCTGTAGCCGTCGTACTTCTTGGCCAAATCAGTGGTGAATGTTCCGACCACCTGGTTCTTGCTATCAGTTAGCGAGCCAGTCATTCCTGAAATCCATGGCTCAGCACCGTTGGCGACACCATCCTTGTTGGTGTCTGACCATGAACCTCCGCGGACGGTGAACACGGGTACCTTGACGAATCCGGCCAGGATGTTGACGATCTTGGATGAATCGGCAGTGGTTGCGTTGACATCGAAGCAGCGGGTACCGGTAGTTGGGTCAAACTTGTTGTCAGTGCCCATGGGACCATTGTCGTAGACCTTGGTGGGGTCGGTGATCTTGATGCAGTAGGAACCTTCTTGGACGTTGTCGAAGCGGAAGCCATCATACTTCTTGGCGGCATCAGTGGTGAATGTGCCAATCTCCTTGCCATCGGCCTTTTGGGTCAAGGTACCTGTCATACCTCCCAACCAATCCTCGACAACGTTGGAAACACCATCCTTGTTGGCATCAATCCACGAGTAACCACGGATTGTGTACTTGGGAGGAGGTGGTGGAGCTGGAATGAATCCGGCGGCAATGTTGAACTGTTTGGATGAGTCAACGGTGGTAGCATCGACGGAGAAGCAGTACTTCTTGGTGTTTGGATCGATCTTGTTGTCGTCTCCCATCGGTCCATTGACATTAACATTGGTTGGATCACTGATCGTGACACAATAGCCACCTTGCTTCATGTTGTCGAAGCGGAAGCCATCATACTTCTTGGCGGCGTCAGTGGTGAAGGTGCCAATCTCCTTGCCATCAATGTCGGTCAATGTGCCAGTCATTCCGCCCAACCATGGCTCTCCAGCCTCAGACTTGCCATTCTTGTTGGAGTCGATCCATGAGTATCCACGGATGGTGTATACTGGCTCTGGTCCAATTGGTTCGAAACCAGCGGCAACATTCAGAATATTGCTCGAGTCGACGGTGGTGGCATCCAAGGTAAAACAGTTGATGGATGAGGAGTTGAACTTGTTGTCGGTGCCAATTGGTCCAGTCTTGTATGCTCCGTTGGGGTCAGTGATCTTGAGACAGTACTTGCCTGGTGCGAGGTTATCAAATCTGAAGCCATCGTATCTCTTGGCGGCATCGGTGGTGAAAGTCTGGAGTGGAGTTCCAGCACCATCCATGAGCACACCCTTCATACCACCTAGCCAGGCCTCGCCAGTGTTGGAAACTCCATCCTTGTTGGCATCAACCCACGAGTATCCACGGATGGTGTACTTGGGGCCGACAACAGCTGGAGTGAATCCGGCGGGAATGTTGAATATCTTGGACGAGTCAACAGTGGTGGAGTCGACAGAGAAGCAGTACTTTCCAGTTGATGGGTTTAGCTTGTTGTCATCTCCCATGGGTCCATTGTCGTAGGCCTTCTTTGGATCAGTGATTTGGACACAGTAGCCACCTTGCTTGAGGTTGTCGAAGCGGAAGCCATCATACTTCTTGGAGGTTTCGGTGGTGAATGTGCCAATCTCCTTGCCATCAATGTCTGTGAGTTTGCCAGCCATTTCGCCCAACCATGGCTCACCAGCCTCTGACTTGCCATTCTTGTTGGAGTCGATCCATGAGTATCCACGGATGGTGTACACTGGCTCAGTTCCAACTGGTACGAATCCTGCGGCGATGTTCAGTTCATTCTTTGAGTCGACGGTTGTGGCGTCCAATGTGAAGCAGTAGATTGATGAGGAGTTGAACTTGTTGTCGGTGCCAATTGGTCCAGTCTTGTATCCACCATTGGGGTCGGAGATCTTGAGGCAGTACTTGCCTGGGTTGAGGTTCTCATATCTGAAGCCATCGTATCTCTTGGCAGCGTCGGTGGTGAAAGTCTGGAGGGTATTTCCATTCTCGTCCATGAGGACACCACTCATGCCTCCCAACCATGCCTCGCCAGTGTTGGAAACTCCATCCTTGTTGGCATCAACCCACGAGTATCCACGGATGGTGTACTTGGGACCGACAACAGCTGGAGTGAATCCGGCTGGAATGTTGAACTGCTTTGACGAGTCTACGGTGGTGGCATCGACGGAGAAACAGTACTTCTGAGTTGATGGGTTGATCTTGTTATCAATACCCATTGGTCCATGTCGTAGGCCTTCTTTGGATCACTGATCTTGACACAGTAGCCACCTTGCTTCATGTTGTCGAAGCGGAAGCCATCATACTTCTTGGCGGCGTCAGTGGTGAATGTGCCAATCTCCTTGCCATCAATGTCGGTCAATGTGCCAGTCATGTCACCCAGCCATGGCTCACCAGCCTCTGACTTGCCATTCTTGTTGGAGTCGATCCATGAGTATCCACGGATGGTGTACACTGGCTCAGTTCCAACTGGTACGAATCCAGCTGAGATATCCAACTCATTCTTGGAGTTGACGGTTGTTGCGTCCAATGTGAAGCAGTAGATTGATGAGGAGTTGAACTTGTTGTCGGTGCCAATTGGTCCAGTCTTGTATCCACCATTGGGGTCGGAGATCTTGAGGCAGTACTTGCCTGGGTTGAGGTTCTCAAACCTGAAGCCATCGTATCTCTTGGAGGCATCGGTGGTGAATGTTTTGAGGGTATTTCCATCACCATCCATTAGCACTCCACTCATGCCTCCCAACCATGCCTCGCCAGTGTTGGAGACTCCATCCTTGTTGGCATCAATCCATGAGTATCCACGGATGGTGTACTTGGGGCCTACGACAGCTGGAACGAATCCGGCGGGAATATTGAACTGTTTGGATGAGTCGACTGTGGTGGCATCGACGGAGAAACAGTACTTCTGAGTTGATGGGTTGATCTTGTTGTCATCGCCCATTGGTCCATTATCATAGGTCTTCTTTGGATCACTGATCTTGACACAGTAGCCACCTTGCTTCATGTTGTCGAAGCGGAAGCCATCATACTTCTTGGAGGTGTCGGTGGTGAATGTGCCAATCTCCTTGCCATCAATGTCGGTCAATGTGCCAGTCATGTCACCCAGCCATGGCTCACCAGCCTCTGACTTGCCATTCTTGTTGGAGTCGATCCATGAGTATCCACGGATGGTGTACACTGGCTCAGTTCCAACTGGTACGAATCCTGCGGCGACATCAAGGATGCCAGCTGAATTGACAGTGGTGGCATCCAAAATGAAACAGTTGATGGATGAGGAGTTGAACTTGTTGTCGGTGCCAATTGGTCCAGTCTTGTATCCACCATTGGGGTCGGAGATCTTGAGGCAGTACTTGCCTGGGTTGAGGTTCTCATATCTGAAGCCATCGTATCTCTTGGAAGCGTCGGTGGTGAATGTTCGGAGAGTATTTCCATTCTCGTCCATGAGCACACCACTCATGCCTCCCAACCATGGTTCACCAGTGTTGGAGACTCCATCCTTGTTAGAGTCAACCCATGAGTATCCACGGATGGTGTACTTGGGGCCTGGAACAGTTGGGATGAATCCAGCTGGAATGTTGAATATCATGGACGAGTCAACAGTGGTAGCATCGACGGAGAAACAGTACTTCTGAGTTGATGGGTTGATCTTGTTGTCATCTCCCATGGGTCCATTGTCGTAGGCCTTCTTTGGATCACTGATCTTGATACAATATCCACCTTGCTTCATGTTGTCAAAGCGGAAGCCATCGTACTTCTTGGCGGCGTCAGTGGTGAAGGTGCCAATCTCCTTGCCATCAATGTCGGTCAATGTGCCAGTCATGTCACCCAGCCATGGCTCACCAGCCTCTGACTTGCCATTCTTGTTGGAGTCGATCCATGAGTATCCACGGATGGTGTACACTGGCTCAGTTCCAGCTGGTACGAAACCAGCTGCGATATCCAACTCGCCCTTGGAGTTGACGGTGGTGGCGTCCAATGTGAAGCAGTTGATTGAAGATTCGTTGAACTTGTTGTCGGTACCCATTGGTCCAGTCTTGTATCCACCGGTGGGATCGGTGATCTTGAGACAGTACTTGCCTGGATTGAGCTTCTCGATACGGAAGCCATCATACCTCTTGGAGGCGTCGGTTGTGAATGTGTTGATCACCTTGCCAGTCGAGTCCGTAAGCTCTCCCTTCATGCCGCCCAACCATGGCTCACCAGCATTGGAAACACCGTCCTTGCTAGTGTCGATCCATGAGTAACCACGGAGGGTGTATTGAGGTGTGGTTGGAGTTGGAACGAATCCCATTGGGACATTGAAAATGTTTGATGAGTCGACAGTAGATGAGTCAACAGAGAAGCAGTACTTCTGGGCTGATGGGTCAACCTTGTTGTCGGTGCCCATCGGACCGTTCTGGTAGGCCTTGGTTGGATCGCTGATCTTGATGCAGTAGCCACCTTGCTTGAGGTTGTCGAAGCGGAAGCCATCATACTTCTTGGCGGCGTCAGTGGTGAATGTGCCAATCTCCTTGTCATCAATGTCGGTGAGTGTGCCGGTCATGCCTCCCAACCATGGCTCACCAGTCTCTGACTTGCCATTCTTGTTGGAATCATTCCATGAGTATCCACGGATGGTGTACTTGGGCTCGGGGCCAATTGGTTCGAACCCGGCGGCGATGTTCAGTTCATTCTTGGAGTTGACGGTGGTGGCATCCAATGTGAAGCAGTTAATAGAGCTGGAGTTGAACTTGTTATCGGTGCCAATTGGTCCAGTCTTGTACTGGCCCTTGGGGTCGGAGATCTTGAGGCAGTACTTGCCTGGCTCGAGGTTCTCAATGCGGAAACCATCGTATCTCTTGGCGGCGTCAGTTGTGAAGGTGGTCAACTCATTACCCTTGTCGTCCATGAGCACTCCACTCATGCCTCCCAACCATGGCTCGCCAGCGCTGGAAACACCATCCTTGCTGGTGTCAATCCATGAGTAACCACGGATGGTGTACTTGGGGCCTGGAACAGTTGGAATGAATCCGGCGGGAACGTTGAAGATCTTGTTGGAGTCGGCGGTGGAGGAATCAAGGGAGAAGCAGTACTTTTGAGTGAGTGGGTTGACCTTGTTGTCGGTGCCCATTGGTCCATTTTGGTAGGCCTTGGTTGGATCACTGATCTTGACACAGTAGCCACCTTGCTTGAGGTTGTCGAAGCGGAAGCCATCGTACTTCTTGGCGGCATCAGTGGTGATTGGGCCAATCAAAGTGCCATCGCTGGTGGTCAATGTTCCGGTCATGCCGCCCAACCATGGCTCACCAACCTCGGAAACGCCATTCTTGTTGGAATCATTCCATGAGTAGCCACGGATGGTGTATAAGGGCTCTGGTCCAACTGGCTCAAATCCGGCTGGGAGTGAAAGCTCCTTCTTGGAGTCGACGGTGGTGTCATCCAAAGTGAAGCAGTGCTGGGAGGTAGTGTTGAACTTGCTGTCAATGCCAGATGGAGTATTCTTGTACTCGCCCTTGGGGTCGAAGATCTTGAGGCAGTACTTGCCTGCGGCCAAGCCCTCAATTCTGTAGCCATCATACCTCTTGGAAGCGTCGGTGGTGAAGGTGCTGATCTCATTGCCCTTGTCGTCTGTCAAAATACCACTCATGCCGCCCAACCATGGCTCGCCAACGTTTGAGATACCATCCTTGCTGGTGTCAATCCAGGAGTAACCGTGGAGGGTGTATCTTGGGACTGGTGGAAGTGGGACGAATCCCATTGGGACATTGAAGATGTTTGATGAGTCGACGGTGGACGAGTCGACAGAGAAGCAGTACTTCTGGGTGGCTGGGTCGACCTTGTTGTCGGTGCCCATTGGTCCATTCTCGTAGGCCTTCTTTGGGTCCTTGATAGTGACACAGTAGCCACCTTGCTTGAGGTTGTCGAAACGGAAGCCATCGTATCTCTTGGATGCGTCGGTGGTAAAGTTGCCAATGACCTTGCCATCGACGGTGGTCAGTTGTCCAACCATGTCGCCCAACCATGGCTCACCAGTGTTGGACACACCGTCCTTGTTGGAGTCAATCCATGAGTAACCACGGATGGTGTACACTGGCTCTGGACCAATTGGCTTGTATCCGGCTGGCACAGAGATGGTCTTGTTAGAGTTGGTAGTCAATGCATCGAGTTTGAAGCAGCTCCAGCCAGTTGAGTTGTAGGTGTTGTCTGGGCCCATTTTAGAGTGGGCGTAGGTGCCCTTGGGGTCGTTCATCTCGATGCAGTACTGACCCTCGTCAAGGTCCTCAAAGTTGAAGCCACTGTATCTCTTGGAGGCATCGGTAGTGAAATCGCCAAGCTTGGTGCAGGTGACCTTTCTCCTCAGAGGACGGACGTTCTTGGATGGGGTACACTTGTGCAGGGCGCCCTTCATTCCTCCCAACCATGGCTCTCCAGCGTTGGACACACCATCATCATTGGAATCAATCCAGGAGTAACCAATGATGCGGTACTTCTGAACTGGGGCAGAAGTGGTCGATGATGTTGTTGTTACTGGTGAGGTAGTCGACGCAGTAGTTGTTGCAGTTGTGGTCGTGGTTGGGATGGAGGTAGTCGACACTGTTGTTGATGCAGTGGTAGTTGGAGGGGCGGTGGTCGACGCAGTTGTTGTTGCTGTTGTTGTGGTAGTTGGGATGGAGGTGGTTGACACAGTAGTTGATGCAGTGGTAGATGGGGCGGTGGTTGACACTGTCGTCGATGCTGTTGTTGATGCTGTCGACACTGTTGTTGAAGCTGTGGTAGTCACTGGCTCCGACGTAGTTGGCGAGGAGGTGGTGGAAACAATAGTTGATGCTGTCGTAGAAGCTGTTGTGGTCACTGTTGTTGTCACTGGCACCGAGGTAGTTGGCGAGGTAGTCGACACGGTGGTTGATGCAATGGTGGTCATTGTTGTGGCACCTGTGGACACGGTAGTGGTCACCGGCTCGGAGGTGGTTGGGGAGGAGGTGGTCGACACAGTCGTAGATGCTGTCGACACTGTTGTTGATGCAGTGGTGGTTGGTGCAGAAGTGGTCGACACTGTCGTTGTTGCTGTTGTCGAGGAAGTTGGGGTGGCGGTAGTTGTCACTGTTGTTGAGGCAGTGGTGGTAACTGGCGACACAGTGGTGGTAGCAACAGTGGATGCAGTTGACGCTGTCGTCGAAACGGTGGTGGTTACTGTGGTGGTCACTGGCGAGGTAGTTTGCGAGGCGGTAGTCGTCACAGTAGTTGATGCTGTGGTAGTAACGGTCGTAGACACAGTTGTGGTCACTGGGATGGAGGTGGTCGAAACGGTGGTGGTAGCCACAGTGGATGCAGTAGACACTGTTGTTGAGGCAGTGGTGGTAATTGGTCCAGAAGCGACAGTTGACACCGTGGTGGTAGCAACTGTAGACTGGGTCGAGGCCGATGTCGAGGCACCTGTTGTAATGGGTGGGACTAGGGTAGTAGAAGCCGATGTTGACGCAATCGTTGATTGAGTTGATACCGTCGTCGAGACAGTTGTGGTCACTGGCGCGGATGACGTTGGTGACGTTGTCGACGCGGAAGTGGATGCAACAGTCGATGCAGTGGACACAGTGGTGGTAGCAGTTGTAGTAACGGCGCCAGACGATGTTGTCGACACTGTGGTGGTGGCAACAGTGGACTGAGTCGAGGCTGATGTTGAGGCAGATGTTGATACAACCGGGATCTCTCCAGATGTGACAATAGTCGATGCGGTTGTCGACTGAGTTGACACTGTTGTCGTGGCGACAGTGGATGAGATTGGCAAAGTGCTGGTCACCTGAGCCACTGTTGAAGCGATAGTCGACGCAGTTGTCGATTGAGTAGAAACTGTGGTAGTGGCCACTGTCGACACTGATGTGGACGACGACGATGCTGAAGTGGATGCAGTGGTGGTAGCAACGGTCGACGCAGTCAATGATGCTGTAGACACTGTTGTAGTGGCCACTGTCGAGACGGTCGTGGACGACGATCCAGTGGATGCAATGGTGGAGGCAACAGTCGATGCGACAGTTGATTGAGTTGACACTGTTGTAGTGGCAAATGTCGATGACAATGATGACGAGGTTGGGTTTACATTAACGCAACATGCCTCACCAGTCTCAGGGTGCACATTGCACACTGTGTCCTTTGGACAAGTCTTGAAGTAACACTTTGGAATACACTTTGGTAACAAGCTGGCCGAAGGTTGGCAACAAACATGGTCGAATGGGCATTGTAGCTGGCATTCTCCAATGAAGGCATCTTATGATTGAATGAGTGAAAGGAATTAGTATTTGTTTCGAAACTGAAATTTTGTGGTTGAGTGGATGTCGGAAGTTGGAAGTTGGAAGATGGAAGTTGGATGTGATTGGAAACATACCAGTTCTTGCTACCAAAAAGAACAACAAAGTGAATACCAAGAGGTATCCTATTTTGTTAAGTCCCATTTTATGAGAATAAAAGAGACTTCAATTTAGTGGTGTTGTAGTTGTTGTTGGAGTAGTTTGGAATTATCCAGTATCCTTATTCAATATTATTATTATTTTTATTATTGATTTATCCGGGGCTTATTTATTATATATATATAAATATATATCAATATTTATATATAAATAATATGTTAGCTTGGAGAGAGTAATATATATTGAAGCTTCAATATAAAGGCTCATCCTGCGAATTGTCAAACCTGTTTCATTAATCGTATGAACAAGCCCTGAGTAATTCACGATTCGTGTAGGTGCCTCAATGTAGGAGAAGTGTCGACCACTAAATTACCCACTCTTGCATTCATTCATCCATCATTAACTCATATATTCATTCATTCATTCATTCATTCACTCATCTGATCATAATCACCACATGAACTCATGAAGGAGTAAGATGTGTAAGATGAGTAAGTGATTGCATGAATGAATGAATTAGTGACCAATTACATGTACAACTCAAATGTGTTATATAACAAGCCTACACTACCAAGTGCTTGCAACACATAAACACACTTGACCTCAATTACAATGATTTGTATGGATGAATATTTGATGAGTGTGCCTCAGGGCAATTATGTGCCCTCAATCAATCAATCAATCAATCAATCAATCAATCACTCACAATATGTTGTTGTTGCTGGTGGTTGGTGGTGGTTATGAATCAATGATATATCACTCATCCATACTTCCAGGTGCTACACACTCCACAGTTCCAGGGGCTACAATTAACTACAACAACAACCAACCAGCGTGTGGCTTAATCTTTCATCTTAACTTTTGTTACTCCTGTTTGCATACACTTTTTGCGTGTTTTATTAATTATTATTGATTACTTGGTCTTCTTTGCTGATCTCTTGTTGCTGATGGCATTGTTGTTACCACTTGACTTGCCACCTGTGAACTCAGTGAAGTAACTAAAGTGATGATGAGTTGAGTTGTTAATATGGTATGGGTGTGCGAGGGAATGTTAGTGATCATGGATTGATTTGGCGTTGATTGATTGATTGAAATTGAATACATACTAGAACAATGAAATAGCGAGACCGACGACCAAGAGACCGAGGATGAGCATGTAGTTGTAACTCAGTCCAGAGGCAGCGAGGGTTGCCATTGAGATGGTGAGGATACCAAAGAGACAGAGGATGATGATCTTGTACACGGATGATGGGATGCCTGGTGTCACGATGGACTCCATAAGGGTGACCACCCAGCTTTGGTCATTGGAGCTGGCGCTCTTGGTGTTGACCTTTTGTTGCTTCTTCTCAGCAGCGACAGCGACTGGCTGCTGCTTTGGCTTGGCGGCGGCGACTGGGGCTGGGGCAGCGGGCTTCTTTTGCTCGGCCTTGGCGGCGGCGGCGGCGAGCAGCTTCTCCTCCTCGCGCTGCTTGGCCAGCTTAATCTCGGCAGCCTGTTGCAGCTGCTTCTTCTTTTGTTGTTGTTGTTGTTGTTGTTGCTGCTTTGTCAGCGTCTGCTTCTTCTGCTTGTCCTCCTTCTTGACAGGGGCAGCCTCAACGGGGCCATCCTCCTCAAGTCCGAGCACAGAGATGAAGGTGTTTACTCGCAGGCTCTTGACGGGGGCAGCCTTGGTCTGCTGTGGTAGTTGTATTTGTTTCTTCTTCTTGCTTCCCTCATTGTTATTGTTGTTATTGTTGTTGTTGTTGTCTTCGACGACTGGTGTGGCTACTGGCTTGGTTGGTGCGACAACTGGTGCAACAACAACTGGTGCCACTGCTTGGACTGGTGCAGCAGCAGTGTTCTTCTTGGCACCCTTGGCGGGAGGTGGTGCTTGTGCAGCAACCAACTCAACTGAATCGGTCACCTCGAAAGTGACTGGCTTGACATTGTTTGACTTCTTCTTTCCGGCCATTATTATATATATATGAGGTATTGTATAAGTTATAAATGTAAATAAAGTATATGTATTTAATTGATTACAGTAGTTGTTGTTGTATAAGTATCAAATGATTGATGTTTGGAGAGTCAGCACATTCATTCATTCATTTCCTCCTGCTGAGAGCCAGGAGGTGCAGCATTATTCTGCAGAGTGTGGTATGAGTTGTGGGGGAGTTGGACCACTCTTCAGTAACACATCACCTCACACAATTGGATTTCAAAATTCATTCAAATTAAAAGTCAAACTTTGTTGACTTCCAACTTCTCATTGACTCCACCAATCAATCAATCTTTGTTATACTACATTACATAACCAACTCCTACTACTACTACTGCTACTGCTTCAACTACAGTTAGTTTGTAAAATTCCAATGATATATCTTATTGATGTCATTATATCTTATCCACTCAATTCAACTTTATACTACCTCGTTCACGACAGACTCAATCAATCAATCAATCATACTGAATTCCATCAACCAACATTAATATTTATATATAAATGATCAGATTCCAATACAACAACATGTCTGAATGAAGAGATAAATCAATCAACATCACACCAGGGTCTGATAGAGAGTGGAGGAGTGTAATGAAGACTACCTGTGTAGACACAAGCCCAGTTTATATCATTGCACAACTTAGTCCAAGTCCTGGTCTATTTTTACACAGGGATGATTTTGTTGATATTTCAATATCCAATTCGTGATTTTCGATCTGGTGTGATGTGTTTGACAAAAAAAAACAAAAAGGCCATTTGGCCTGTTCTGATGGAGACAGAGAGACAGACAGCATGCAGGGTACCACCAAACACATTGAGTACCCACCAGCACTCTCCTGAAAGAGTCACAAAAGGGTCACATTTAGTTCAAGTTTATACTTCCTTACAGATATATATTTATATTTATACATACATACATATACATAAACATGGGTATGTTCTCATTTGGAGCCAGAACACATGGTGGCATGTTCACATTCAACAAGGATGATGGTTATCTTGAGGCCTTGCTCAGAGGTTTCCGAAAGGGAATACTTGTCGCCAGTGACTACTCCAATCTCCGTCAATGCGACAACCTTGAGGGTAGGTATCAGAGTGGTAGTCCCCAGTGACCAAATTTGGAATGGAATGGAACTATCCCATACTGACCATCACACTCCAGATATGAAGTTACATCTTACCCAGACAGACTATGGCGACTTCTTGGCTGGCGAACCAAGCCCACTACACACAACAAACATTGCAGAGAAGGCCACACTGAAGTTGGTGGACGAGTTCAATCACATTCGTAACCAGGCTGTCGAGCCACTGTCGACCTTTTTGGACTATATATGCTATGGATACATGATTGACAACGTCGTCCTGCTGATCACGGGCACTCTGCACGAGCGCGACGTCACTGAGCTGGTGGAGAAGTGCCACCCACTCGGCCTGTTCAAGTCGATGGCCACTCTGTCGGTGGTGCACAGCGTCGCCGACCTCTACAACTTGGTGCTGATCGACACGCCGCTCGCACCCTACATCCAGAACTGCTTGAGCGAGGAGGATCTCGACGAGATGAACATCGAGATCATCAGAAACACACTGTTCAAGGCCTATCTGGAGGACTTCCATCACTACTGCAACATCGTCGGTGGACAGACCGCCTTGATCATGAACGACATCCTCAACTTTGAGGCCGATCGCAGATCAATCAACATCACCATCAACTCGTTCGGTGCCACCGAGCTCACCAAGGACGACCGTGAGAAGCTGTACCCAGCCATCGGTGTCCTCTACCCCGAGGGCACTGCTCGTCTCGCCAAAGCAGAGGACGTCGACTCTGTTCGTTCAGTTCTCGATGTCTACACAGTATGTTGGAATCATTCCATTGCTCGTCAATCAATCATTCACTCACTCACTCACTCATTCCAATCAAACAAACAATAAGGCATATAGACCATTCTTCTCGGAAGGAGTCAACTCAGAGATCACACTTGAGGACGCATTCTTCAAGCATGAGGTCCAGTTGAATCGCATGGCTTTTATGGATCAGTTTGGATATGGCGTGTTCTACGCCTACGTTCGTCTGAGGGAGCAGGAGATCAGGAACATCGTCTGGATTGCTGAGTGCATCAGTCAGAACATGAAGCAGAAGATCGATCAATTCATTCCAATCTTTGATTGATCAAACATCCCATCCAGGCAAACTGGCAGTCAGGAAACAGACAATCACACTTTCATTCATTCAATCATTCAATCATTCAATCAATCATTCGTTCATTCATTGATATTAAACTTCCCTTTATGGGGATGGAGAGGTCCTCCATCCCTGATCAATCAATCAATCAACTTTGCTCGATCAATCAAACATCCAAGTGGACACGGTGCTTGCCATTTTGAATGAGATAGTCTTTCATCTGCTTGTTCTCTATTGTTGGATGGGCCTGTATGACTAAGTTCAGTTGGCTGAGATCGATATGGTCACTAACCGACTCGTTCTTCAAGTAGAATCGTCGCAATGTATAGTTCCAATTCAATGCATTCAAGAATCTTAGGGGTAATGAGCTGGCCGTCATCGTTATTGTCAGTTGTTGAATGGACGGACAGCTGGCAATGATATCACACACTAAGTTCCATCGATCGGGACTTCGCTCCTTCTTGGGCACAGGAACGGTCAACTCTAGGTGATCAACATTTTCATAGCCATTAAAATCGCTGAGGCAATAATGGCTGAGCTTTGAAAGTCGTTTGGTTATCCTCGTATGGTCCAAATGAGGGGTGTCCAGGTGCGAGATTGTACATTGAGGGCTCTGAAGCAGTAGCTCAAACAGCCTCTCACTATGAGTGAATGCCACATGGTTGAGTCGTAGTGATGTCAATGTTTGTTGTTGTTCAAGGTAGTCGACAAAGAGTGCCGTGAAGTCATAGTTGCCCCGTTGAATTTTGATCTCTCCAATCGAGAGGTGCTGTAGCAATGGAAGTTGTAGCAGTAATGGGAAGATTCCTTGATAAAACTGAGGTTGGGAATTACAGACGCTGATGTGTCCATGGAGAAGTTCGATATGTGTGAGGTTGGAGAGCCTGGGCAGGAGGATGGTAAGTGCCTGGACTGCCTCGCCCAGGTCACCTTTTGGTATCCAAATAGATAAGTAGCAGAGAGTGTCTTTGACTAGTAGCAACTGTTGGACTGCCAGTCTCACTTTGTCCCCAGTTTGGAGTTCGAGCTTGCCAACACTTTTGAGTGGTGCATTTCTGGCCGCCAACAGAATGAGGTCCTCCATGTTATTACATCCAATTATATCAATGTTGAGTATGTTCATTAACAAATCAATCCTTCTTTCATTGTATCTGAAATGGGGACACCATTTTGAGTCTATGTCAATCTGTTGAAGTGAGCGCCACAGGGACCATTTGTTATCTTCGTTAAAGTAGTGAGACCTTAGAATGTTGCGGATTTGACGATGATCACATGTTTTAAAGATGACATGTTTCTTTGATACAATTCCATGGAACATCTTGCTTACAAGTGCCAGTGATATCATTATATTATTGTTGTAATTGGTCAACGATTTGCTCATTCTCTCTTCAAACTCCAACTCAATGTCCAACAAATAATGGACAATATACCTTGCCGGTATATATGGAAGTTGATCCATTACTTATTATTTATATATTTGTTGAGTAATAATAACATTAACAAGTCCATCATGATGGAGTATAATGAGGGTCATTTGGACAGTTGAATGAAAGTGAGGAGTCCTCACTTCAACCTTTCATTTCATTTTCTTTGAAGTTGTCAACAGATAACAACTTTGCTTCAATATATACACACAAGTGTCTAGACAGGAATGAATGACATCATTAAGGACTTGAAAGATGATATTGATCGTCTGAATGTTTCATCAACAGTAGCCTCAACAAACATGAACAACACCAACATTGATACAACAACAATGGACACAACAAGATTGTTGAATGACTTTGATCAACAGATGAAAAGAATGAATGATGATATAGCAACGGGTGTCAATGCCTGGTTGTTAGAGTTTGGTAACAATACATTGGCTGTCAAAGAACAGATCAACGCTAAACTGCAACTGGGGCCGAATGGCAGCAGCAGCATCAACAGCAACTCAAGCCAACACATAGACACAGCAACAATTACAACAACAATGCCTATTACAATTACAAGTGTACAGGCTCCCGATGAGGACAGCGATATCAAGTCGTCTGCAACGATTGACATGACGTGGAGGACTGCAATCGATGATGAGATCGCCGAGCTGTCCACGCTCATTGGCAAGCTAAAGACATTCGCGCCACATCACACCAACAACAAAGACTCTGCGGCCGAGCAGTTCAAGAATGCAGAGGAGCATATGAAGAGTTCGACATTTGCAACTATACTACGTCTAAAGACTGTATGTTCGATTGATCAAAGGTCTGGACGAGTTCACTTCACTTACTGACATCATCAACTTTAGGAGCTCATTGGAATGATCCGTGATTTCGAGGCAGCAGCCTCAGACACACATGCACAATCATCAGCAACCGCGACACAACACGCTGTTGCCAGCAACATTGGAAAGGCAACATCTCAACCAGTTGTCAGCACATTGGTGGCAGCACATCAGCTGAAAGTGGACTCACACAATCAATCGATATCGTCATCTTCAAAGTCTGCGCCAAGTTCACCACGACGACCCAAGTCCACGACATCATCCTCATCGTCATCCACTGGTTACTCTCCCTCTGCTTCCACCACATCACCATCCAACTCACCATCATTATCAAGGCGTCCAGCTCCTGCTGCAGCTGCAGCCTCTGCGGCGTCAACAACATCAACATCAACATCGACCACGACGACTACAGCGACCCAGCCATCGACACCTATCAAGGCATCGTCATCTTCATCATCATCATCACTTACAAACTCTGCGACTAAGGGCATCAGCAGTCGACCAAGGACAAACTCATCGTCGGCAGCTGGCTCATCAATTTCATACTCGTCGTCCAGCACACCAACCAAGCCAAAGTCAACTCTCGGCACGCCTGGCAGGAGCATGACACCAACTAAGCAGGTCAGGAAAGAGGAGGGTGAGGATGTGTTCAAGGTGTGGATACAGGAGGTGCTCAAAGCTGAACTGAAGGACATTGGCTCGTGTCTGCCATTCGAGTCGTCATTGGGCCTCCACCTGCAGTCTGGTGTCATCCTCTGTCGCCTGGTCAATGCACTCGCTGGCAAAGATGTCATCAAGAAGATCAACGAGGACAAGGGGTTCCGCAAGCATGAGAACATCAACAACTTCCTAACGGGTGCGCAACAGCTTGGCGTTCCCAAACGCGACATCTTCTTCTCGACCGATCTGGTCAATCTCACAAACATGAAGACTGTCATATCCATGCTCTATCAACTCGCCCGAGTCACCAACAACAATGACACACTCAAGAGGATTGAGCAACAACTGCTCAACAAGAAGTTGGGCATTGCCGACCCTCAAGAGACAGTGTTGCCATCACCAGACCAACATCCAAAGTAATGTTGGACAACAAGACAACAGCTTATATGTAATATTAAATAATTGATACAATACAAGGGATAAACGTTTATATATCTATCTGTCTATCTATCTGAGCAATGCTATCAGTTGGTTGTCGGCAAGTGAGCCACCGACAGAGGCAAAGTGATCGAGCTCACGCACTAGTTGAGGTGACTCGCCACGCATCTTCTTGAGCGAGTCAATGACAAAGGACAGCTGGGTATTGATTGAAAGGATCTCGGTGATGGTCTCCAAACAGAAACGCTTCAGACGTTTGGCCAGGAATTGATCGCCCACTTGCAACAGCAGACAGATGTTCTCGAAAGAGACCAAGGCGTCCTCAGCCTGCGACGCCAAGCTCTCAATGGCCGGGCTGTCTGGCTGCTCGGCGGCAGGCACATGACGGTTCTTGACATATGACATCACCAATGGGATGTTCTGGCGAACCATGCTCTCCAAATAATCCTCGGCGACGAGCTTCAAGTCGTCGACCATGAATCGATCGGCCAGACACAGTAGATCGATTGCATTATCCTGATTGACTATGCCCTCATTGTTTCCATAGATGAACTGTAGCATCAACTTGAATGATTCCTTATGTATCTCATTGCCAACGTTAAAGTTCAATTGATCCCTCTCTCTGAATCCACATTCAAACATCCTATTTTTGTTGTAGTTGGTGTGAATTGTTAGTATGTGGATGTAGGTAACTGATGGCCATGCTTGCTCGCAACACTTACGTCTTGAAGTACTTGTTCCTGGATGACAGGATGAGCTTGTGAGATGGTAGTTGTTCTTGATTGGAAAGCTCAAAGTTGATGTCGGAGAAGTCGCAAGAGTCGATGTTGTCAATCATGTCGAGACTGAAGGATGATGGAGGGATCTTCTCGGCAAGACGCAGCTTGAAGTTGAAACGATGGCATAGACTGGCAAGTCTGTGAACGCCCCACGATGTGGCCAGGTCGGACAGCTCCTTCCTGAGATGTGGTGCGATGACCAAGTGGTCGGTGTAGAGATAGTTCATAAAGGCCACCCATATCTGATGCTTGGTCTTGCCAATCACGACAACGGACTTCTTGACGGGCTGCTCATCGTATCCGTTCTGCTCTTCGTCCACGTACAGCTGTCTGGCGAAACGCTCGCTAAACAGCACAGAGCCGTACAGCTTTGGGCAACGTGAGCGGATAAACAACTTGTGGGCAAAGAAGTACTTGTTCTGCACGAGGAAAGCAATGTCCGCAGTCTTCTTGTCATTGATCAGAGGTTTGTAATCGAATGCAAACGTTGACATATCGCCAGAACGCACGACCAAAGTATGTTTCTCACCACCACTCAATGAGGATATCTCCTCACCAGAGAGTGATGGCACGCGTTGTGGAACCAGTTGGAACTTGCGATCGCCCAGACCAAGACAGCCGCTGGAGCCCCAGCCCCATGTGTATACATCGTTGTCTGTGGTGACGGCAATTGTATGTAGATGGCCGCAGGCCACTTGTCTGATCTTCTGTCCTTCCATGGCCTTGACAATGTTGGGCTGAGAGTACTTGAAGTGTTCCTCACGCTCTGCGCCATCGCCATTGCTGTGCCAGTCCATGTACTGTGTCTCCTCGGTGGCTCCCAGTTGGCCGTACTCGCCGTGACCGAATGAGTACAATGTGCCAGTGGTCGTAACGACCATTGTGAAGTTGGCGCCACAGGCGACCTGCTTGACGGGGATTGGTGTTGGTTCGGTGAAGGCCATGACCTTCTTGGGCAACAGCAAGCTCTTAAGCTTTCCATGTCCAAGCTGACCAAACACACCCAGTCCCCAAGTGTAGAGCTCTCCATTCTTGGCCACGGCAGCAATATGTTGTCTGCCACATGATACCTGAGCGATTGAGTCGCGCGGCAGTCCTCTGACGAGCTGGGGGCTGCCATAGAACCATCTGTCGCCGAGGCCCAGTTGACCTTTCTCGTTGAATCCCCATGTGAATACATTTCCATTTGCAGAGACCGCTGCATTATATGCCCATCCAGCACTAATATCCACGATCCTAATATTCTTTCCAAAGTCCACAAGTTGTGGTGTCAATTGATTCTTATCAATAATCCTTCCAATATGTCCAGTTGACTTATTATTTGATAGAATGTTAGTGATTGGATTTGAGTGGAGTGAGTTGGCATGGACTTACATGTTGCTCGCTCATTGTGTTTATAACTTGTTCCTCGGCATTGTTAAAGTTTGGATTGTTGGTGGCCATTGGATTGTCCTGGGCAGTGTTCTCCTCATCGGCATCATAAGCCTTCTTATCACCATTCAAATATAATGATAGTGAGCATTCTGCTACTTGATTGGCAAATCCAATTCCAGTCACTATTATTATGTTTGATTGATTGATTGATTAGTATTGGATTGTTCCCCTCCCCATTCAATCAATCAATCATATACCACTTACTTTGTACAAGTCCATTGTGAGTCTCGAAACCACCCCTTGAGTTATCAATGACGTGAAGTTGTCCCCATTGATAGACTCGACCAGTGTCAGTCAATGCCAGTGAGTGATAGCTAAATTCAATCAAATGGATATCCAGTTGTTAGTATGTGCGTGCGATGGAATGGTGGACAGACAAACACTTACTTTCCACAGGCCACCTTGATCACTCTTTCATGCTCCAGTGCCTTGACTAGGGCGGGTGGTGCAGTTTGGGCACGTTGGGGATGTCCTAATTCACCTTCCTTTCCTCTGCCCCAACTATATACATCACCAAACTCTGTAACAGCCAATGAATGAGCCTCTCCACATGCAGTCTGCTTAATCCTCTTTCCCTTTAGGAACTGTATAACAGCTGGATCCAATTGATCCTTCAATCCATCTTGACCCAACTGGCCCTGCTTTCCGACTCCAAAACTGATGACTAAGTAAGTGTGTGTGTGTGTGTGTCAGTCAATGATCATTCAATCAATCAATCGATTACATACCAGACATGTTGTATATGTGTAATTATATATATAATAAGTTAAGATATAATATTATATTAATGTTTGCAATCGTTGCAATAAGTATATATGAATGTATGATATTAGAATGAATAAAGTGATTGACAATCTCCTTCTCCTTCTATCTTATCATATGCTTTGAGCATGTTCCATTGTTCCCTCTTTCACTCAACCCCCACACACTTCCAACACTGTTCATCGAATCAAACAATAACAGGAGCTATCATTTGCAAATCAACCCCCACACTCAAACATCGATGTAAACATATCTCTCTTTCTCTGTGTTTTGTCATAAGCTTCAGGATCAATTCTAAGTATTGATTGAATCAAGCCAATGAACAGAGACAACACTTGTCTTTTGTTACCTGGACTTCATTGTTGAGTTGACAAGTTGTGTGTGGATAACTTTAGTAATTATCTAGAGTTAATGACAGCTCGTTGTTGTAATGGTGATATTATCTGAAGATATCGTTTTGTGGACCTCACACCATTCAAACTTTGATGATCAATTAATAATGAATGAAAGGTTCAGTACATTGGTACAGACAAGATAGATAAATAGAAAGATAGATAGAGAGAGAGATGGATAGCCTACCAAATATAATTGTAAACAAGTTGTTTGACTTGATAGAGGATAATGTATTGGATGTGTTGTGCTTTGGTCTAGCATGTAGGAGACTAAGAGTAATCTCTTTGAATAGACTACATAAACATATGGACAGGAATGTGTTGGGTTTATCAGAGTTGGAGTCAACTATTCACTGGTGGGACTATCCCAAAAAGAAACTATTGGTGACCCGCGGTCTAGACGTCCCCACTTCAACAACAGTATCGACCAAAGTTTACAATAATCAATCAGGAACACCATTATTGACCGGTGACCTACCCGACACACTGACGACGCTCGTCTTTGACTTTGGCTTCGATCAGGCTGTGTCGCCATACGTCCTGCCCGCATCACTCCAATCGATTGTATTCAATAATCCTTTCAATCAACCGATACTGGAGGATGTCCTACCAAGCTCCCTCACAACATTGGTATTTGGATATTCATTCAATCAACCGATCGCACCACGTACATTGCCCGCATCCCTCCGGACATTGGTGTTTGGCATACAGTTCAATCAGCCTTTGATGGCAAAGGACGTGCTCCCGCCTAGCCTATCATCATTGTCACTTGAGCGCAACTACCTCCACCCCTTCAATCCCATGTCTAGACCATCAATCCGCTCACTAACATTGATTAACCTGATCCACATTGATCATCCCGGTCTGGCCATGTCGTCTGTTACATCACTGACACTTGGCGACGACGCGTTCAATGTCGCGATTGCACCAGGTTCTCTTCCCCCCTCGCTCAAGACTCTGGTTTTGGGACATTTCTTTGACCATGAGATTGAGCCACTCACCTTGCCGGCAGGCCTCACGTCAATTGATTTCTCAACCCGGTTCAACAAATCACTGGATAACATCCCTAACAGTGTACGCACGTTGGGCTTGGACTCGTTGTACTTGGACGTCCTGCCAGCATCCATCACGCATCTTAAACTCATGCGACCTCTTGGCCTTGAATTACTTCAAACCTTTAATACTACACTCACACAAAGATTGAGTGCCAATACTGGATTGATCAGACTTGATGTCACAACCAAAATGTCAAAGACTAGGGACGAAGAACTGTCAACAGCAATGTGGAGATTTGTGGAGCATGCTCGAACAACATGTTCACATATAACCAATATCACCATTCGTTCAGACACTACTTATTGTATATATTACTATACTTATACGGAGCAGTATAGAGTTCGAACTGATAGTACAATGGACAGTGGAGCATGGTGTCTAAAGGAGAAGTACTTCAGAGTTGATGATAAACTGCCTCTATTCACCTATCAAACCAGAATGGAATATAATAACATGATATTGGAATGAATAGGATATTATGATGGTGGATGACAGTCCAGTCTTCCACTTGGATGAGACAGGCAACTCATATGAAATTAAACATCCGTCCACGTTAGTGTGTTTCCAAAGTGTGATGTTCACCAAACGTCAATCACGTGATCATATATTTAACAGATAATTATAAAGACAGAGAATAGAATAGCAAGATGAGTGTACGTTATTATATATGTTGTTAGTTGATTGACTGATCGTCCACTGAATGAATGAATGACTTACAAATGACTCCATCTACAATCAATTGAGACAGACAAGAAGAGTTAAGCCACAACCAGTTGAGTTCAAGGCTGGCAAGGCAAAGTTGGAGGATAAGTTGATGGTATCAGACCCAAGAAAGGGTAAACTAAAGTTTAGCATCGTATGTTACATTGTACTTCATCTTGATTGATTGATTGATTAACATTGATATATTATCAACTTTAGAATGATGAGTTAATCGTTGTACAATGGTTCGTTAGAGATCAAGCTGAGCCTGAAGATGTATGTATCTAGATCAATATCATCCATAGACTCCTACTCATACTAACAATGACAACAACAACAACAACAACAACAACAGGAGTTCTTCTTGGTGCCTGGTGAGTTAGAGTTCAAGAAGATCAAGCAATGTGTCGATGGCAGAATGTATTATCTCAATTTCAGTACATCAGATAAGAAGGAGTTCTATTGGTTGCAAGAGGAGAATCCAGATGACGATGCAAAGATTGAAGATGCAATTAGAGCCATTGGTCTATACAATCCAAATGTCTAAACTCCTCGCTCACTCACTCCTCAATCAATCATTCAATCTTTCACCTTGTATATATCATGTCACGTGTCCGTCTTGTCAATGAACGATCAAACACATACAAGGATCGATCACCTTGTTTGGCGCCTACTCCTTCATGATTGGATTGTAAGCAATATTAAAGCGCAACAAGATCAAGCCAACATGTTACCTGTGTTGGATAATGGAAACAGAATAAACCCCTTCGTTCTCGAAGTCTTTCCTCGCTTCTTCACAAACTGTCTCGGAGAATCACTTCTTGGAAATGTGTCATTGTTGTCTCATGGACACGACACTTTTGCAAAGAGGACCACAAGATCACTGGGCTCTGTACATCACTCAATCAAATCACAACATCTTATTAATGTTATCATTATTAACTACTACCAAAAGGATATCTTGGACTTCAATAACAACAATGGTCAGAAAAACAACACAACAAAAGAAGAGCATGAGCACTAGCACTAGCAACACTACTACTGCAGACTCATCATCAACGTCAACTATAACCAAACCATACGGCTACAAGACTTTAAAGTCTAACCCAGCCGAGCATTATGATCACTTTGACTCACCAATAGGCCCAATGGAGTTCTTTGCCAATGACAAGGGTCTGGTACTGATCACCTTCTTCCCATTGCACAAGCCCAATGTCGACTCGATGAAACCGAATCTGATCACAAACCAGTTCAAACAGCAACTGACCGACTACTTCTCTGGTGACCTTCTGGACTTTACTGTGCCAGTGGACTGGGACGCCGGCACAGAGTTCCAACAAAAGGCATGGAAGGCGCTGTGTGACGTCAAGTTTGGAGAGACAGCGTCATACTCTGATGTGGCCAAGGCCATTGGCAAGGCCAATGCACCACGCGCTGTCGCAACCGCTTGTAGGCTTAATAAGTTCCCATTGATTGTGCCCTGTCATCGCATAGTCTCGTCAAAGGGAGAGGTGGTAGGATACATGGGCAAGGGTGGCATACCCAAGCAACACTTCCTCTACGATCATGAGCAAGCTGTACTAAAAGAAGCAAAGTCGAACAACATCAAGTGCAGTCGCATCAGCCGCAGATGCAAGTGATGAAGATGATGATGAACTCTCTGCAAGTGCGTGATCAAGTGTTGTCAATCAATAAACCTGTTGTACATAGTCCTCTGTATCCATCCACTGTCTGTCCTGTATCGCGTACATTGAACGAGTGATGATCCAGATGAATGAATGAATGAATGACCAATTGAGAGTCCAAGGTCGACAATTGAGAATGATAGTATATAAGTATATGTATTAGTTGTGTTATAGGKTCTTTGCCAGACTTGAGAGCATCTTCCAGACAACTCTTAGCACCGACGACCTTGTTCTGCAGGAACTGTGATCCTCCTTGCAAAGGATCATTGATATCTATCAGTTGGTCGTGTTTCTGTTATGTTTGATTAGTCGCGTCTCTCATATACTGTCGCTGCTACCTGTATCAATCATACCTTCTGTATATCATCCATTGTGATCTTTTGTGCATTATCCAAACCTAATATCTTCTTTGCCTCCATCGGTGACATTGTTCCAGTGAACGAAGCACCTGACTTTAAGAAATCGTCTGCTGTCTTTGCTCCACCTGCTTCAGCTCCTGTGTATCATCATAAGTTGTCAGTCGTAGGTGAGCACATCATGATGTAAGTTGATGTACATACGTGCAATCGCTTGTTTATAGGCCATTGACAATGATCTAACGAACACTGTACCAGTGGTGAACACCATCTTTGCAAGTATCTTTACAACCTATAGTCCAGTCCATTCATGAGGGATATTCTTGGTCAGTCATTCATTCAATGATGTCCAAATTAATCTAATCATACCATTCTCGTGTTTGTACTTGTATATGTATGTATATATATATAAATAAATGTGATTATCTGTACTTATGTAAGTATATTGATTGAAGAGCTCAAGTCGATGACAACAAACACACAATTTGGCATTGCCGAATGATGATGTGCCTCCATTCGTTTGACGTTTTTCATTGACGCAACTTGTACATGTACAACTTGAAACAGACACTCCAAGTCCAGAGTGATGAAGGAAACTACATTTAGAAGAATCTGGATATATTATCTAGATATGAGTTAAGAGTTTACTTGATTGATGTCAATCACTCACGCACTCACTTAATCACTCAACACTCGATCACTCAACACTCAATCATAATACATGTAACAATGTCATGCTTTGAACAAATACCTTGTCATATACTTAGACAGATTGTTGTGGATGTCAATGATACATTCTCATGTTTGTCAATCTCGATGATATGTAAATACATGTTCAACACAAGAGATAAATACTTAAGATTGAATCTACCTCATCTTAGTAACTACTTAATCAATGATGTATCAGCCGATCCTCTTACTGGTCTACGCACCTACATGCACCAAATGTTCGACAGTCATCTCAATCAATTCATGAGTATGTATGCATTCTCTGGAACTATTCCAATCACTCACTCACTCACTCTTTCAATATCAAAGACAATGGATACATTACACCTGGCTCTTACTTTGTAGTGGCACCTGACATGTTCTCGGCCCCGTCCAAGCCTACCCCCAGGTCCAAGACCAAGTCCAAGGCTAAGCCCAAGACCAAAGTAATTCCACCTGGTACCATATATCTATTCTTCTCTGATGAATTCAATCAGATATTGAGGACTGGTGACATTCCATCATCTGTGGAATACGTATCATTTGGCAAGAATTTCAATCAACCATTGACACCTGGTATCATTCCAAACTCTGTAAAGACATTGATGGTCGATGAAGACTTTAATCAACAATTAGTCATAGGATCTATTCCCTCATCAGTGACCTCACTTCACCTTCTTAATGGCTCGGGTCCCAATCACCAGGTTGGATCAATTCCAAACTCGGTTACAGAGCTATTCCTAACGACCAGATGGCTGCCGGTTGGCCTGATCCCTATCTCAGTTACCCATCTTGACTTGCAATATGATGGATCATGTGGACCTTGTGCACCAGGTGCCATTCCAGAATCGGTCACAAATTTATCATTTAGATATTATGCTGATCCATCAATCACATTTGGATCGATCCCTACATCAGTCGAGGAGTTGACTCTGGTTGGGACTATCCCATCACACCACGGACTCATTCCAGACTCTGTCAAGAGATTGATAACATTCAACGAGTTCCCAAATAACTTTGTACTTCCGAGAAACCTTGAGATGCTGAGTGTTGGACATATGATCAATCCATCACTACAACTTCCAAAATCAATAACCAAGTTGGTAGTTCTTGGTGAGCACGAGATAGAGTTGCCTAAGCCCTGTCCAGACTCATTCAAACAATTTATCACTTCTGGTGATCAATCATTCAATCAACCAATCACTGGAATCATTTCAAATGGATTAACTTCATTGGTATTTCCTGCTTCATTCAATCAAATCATTCAACCAGGTGATATCTCATCGAGTGTGATCAGGATCAAGTTTTCACCAAACTCTTATTTCAATCAACTATTGATACCTGGATCACTGCCGTCATCACTTACATCACTCAAGTTTGGCACAATGTTTGATCAATACTTGGATCCCGGTATCATTCCATCAACAGTATCCACACTCTACTTTGACAGTGGATTCACACAATCACTGCCAGTCGAGTCCTTCCCAGCATCATTGCGTCGTCTAAAGATTCCATACCAAGTGAATATCCCGAGAGGACTGCATCCACTGTCCGTCCTCCATCTGGTGCTCAGCGACAACGACGATGACCCATCACACTTCTTCGAATACTTTGACTCTGGAGTAACCAATATGTACACAATTACTCTGGGCAAGTTCTATTTCGAACATAAAGTAGTGATCATTCCTCAATTCGATCAACAATGGTCACTGGTACTCAAACCCAATCTAACATGCTCAGGATTCATTCCACGTAACAAGTTGGAATCGTACCTCGACGAGTTGATGTCCGCTGTCAGCGCCCTGGAGATCATCACAGAGGAGTTCACCGAGTTGCCCGTCCTTGAAGAGGGAACGGAGATTGGTCCATGGAGTTGGATTGTGCCAGACACATTGTCCCCCATGGATGATGATGATTCGATTGAATGATTGAATGAATGAGCTTGGCGCTCGCCCACGCCATTGTATCCTATATACAAACAATAAATATATTGATAATCGCGATCGATCAATCACTCTCTTCCTTGATCTTTGGAAGCTTCGTGGTGTTGGAAGCAGACAGTGGTGGATCAATACCTGTTGTCGATGATGATGTTGTTGTCGTGGCCGATGGCGCTGCTGTTGATGTTGTCGCTCCAGCACTGGCAGCGGGTGTGGTTGCTGCCCCGGTAGCGCCCGGTGCACTCTCCTCGCCCTCCTTCTTGCCCTCAAGCTTCTGCAACTCAATCTGCCACTTCTGTCGATTGGTCGTCATGAGCTCCAGTAGCGACTGTGTGTCTGAGAGGAAGCGCGTCAAGCCTTGGAACAGAGGCGAGGCGACATAATCGATAAAGTCCGCTGCGATCCTTGGTCTTGTAGTCTTTGTCTTGTCCATGAATGGTGTCACAGGGTATCCACATATCTTCTCATAATGCGACTGTTGGAAGAACTCATCGGACACTCTATTCGACCATTCCACATTCAATTGCCATGGTCTGGCTACATTTGATATATCACCGCACTATAGTATGTGATTGATTGGCTGAGTGAGTGATGAACCGGATGAGCGTGTGAGTGTGTGTCCCTTACCTTGAGCAAGAAGTTCAATATCATCTGTCTGTCCTCTTTCTTGTTCCTGTCGAATGGTTGGTTGTTCAAGTGATGCTGGAACTTGTTGATGTACTCAAAGTGGAAGGCCATGTCTGTGGCCAGGATCAACTGGATGACTGATCGCCTCAGCTCCTTGTACTGATCCTCATTCAAACTCTCAAGGATGTTACAATCACTATTCTTCAATATCTTAAATGTTAGATTGGCATGATGATTCTATGTTTGATTGATTGGTAAGTTAGTACGAGTACATTGGCATTATCATGTTGTGTCCATCCATGTGTACAACATACCTCAAGGACAGAGTTGTCATTGTATAATAATGTAAGGTCTGTTTGAGCATTGACTTGGAAGGTGTTGTTGAAGCCTGGATGATTGAGGTCGTGACACATGGCTGCAATGAGGAGTGATAGGATGTCCAGGTGCGTGAGGTACTGAGCCGCCTTGAACGTCGTGAGGAATGTGTAGCAGGTCTGAGTGACATCGAATGCATGCAGGAAGTTGTGGTATCTGTTGGTCTTCCTGTAGAGCGAGTGCACGGCCATGATGAAGCGCTGCAGCTTCTCGATGGGTATCTTGAAGGTCTCGAGCAGTTGGTAGTTCTCAAACATGTCGACCAGCAGTGGCATCAACTCCTCCTCCTTGTACTGGAACACGTCAAAGTGCCAGCTCTTGATGCCCTCCTTCGTGTCCTTGCGCGCCGATATCTGGGGGAACGTTGGAATCGAGTTCCTCCTCGAGCCAGTCACGCTGGAGAACTCAGTCACCAGGAAGCTCTTGGTGACCGGGTCGACCGAGTCGTTCTTGATCAGCTTCTCAAACGATGGGCGGTATATATTCGATGATCCGAGCTCCCTGAGGATGAAGTTGAGCTTGACCTTGATGTCCTTCTCCTGGCCCGTCCAATTGCTCTGCTGCAACAACTCCTCGATGTTCCTGGTGACCGAGACCAAGGGCGACTCCATGGCCTCCCTTGTTATCAGCTGCATCTCCGACACCTTCTTGGTCAGCTCCTCTATCTCGTGCTCCTTGGCCTCCATCTGCTTGGCCAGCAACGACCTGTTCTCACGCTCCTGTGCCAGTGTGGTCCTGTACTCCTGCTCCTTCTTCTTCTGCCAGATGCTCTGCAGCACAGTGTAGATCTTCTTCTTGAGCAGCTCCTTGGCGATGGGCTTGGTCAAGAAGTCCTGCCCACCAATCTTGATCGTATCATTCGCATACTTATAGTCCACAGCTGTACCAGACATCACTATATACATCGTCAAATAGTTGTTAGTTGTTAGTTAGCTGGATGGCGATGATGTTGGCTCGGCGTGCTGAATGGACATACATATGACTGGAATATCCTTGATCTCGCTATTCTCATTGATGCGCTGGAGTAGGTCGAATCCAGACACATTGGGCATCATAACATCTGTGAGGACAAGGTCATACTTGACCTTGAGTAGAGTATCCCATGCCTCCTCTGCATTCTTGACAAGTGTTACTGTGTGTGGATGCAATGGATAGGCGCATGTCAGTCCTTGTCCAATCATTCATCTCGCTCATTCGCTCATTCAATCAATCAATCAATCGATTATTACCATTATACTGTGAGCTTAATATATTGTTGATGATTCTTCGCTGGACTACATCATCGTCGACGACTAGGATGTGTGCTTTGTAGGGTGGGTCGGAGCCACTGCTGCTGGGATCGATGAAGCTGGGTGATAGTGATCGCGGCGTGGTGGTTGGTGTGCTGACCTGCAGGTTGGAGGACTCATGCTTTGATGTCTTGGGTGTGAGCAATGGGTTGATGTGATGCTCCACCGATGGCGACTGGATGGATGGTGATACCTGTTGAGTGTTGCTGCTGCTAGTATTGATGTTGCTGACGTTGTGTCTCAGTGATGTCGGAGTCAGCGCCAGTGCTGGCACGGTCTGTGTGGACTGCTGATTGTTTGTGTTGTCGCTACCATGACAACTGCACACCTTGTTTCCAAAATCGGTCTGTTTGTTCGATGTCGGGTCTATCGTCGTAGATGATGTTGTTGTTGTTGTCGATGCACTGTCTCCACTTGGCTTTTGTTGATGTTGATGTTTTTGATGTTTCTGTCCATGTCCATGATGATGTCCATGACCGTGTCCATGATGATGATTATGATTATTATTATTATGATTATTGTTATTGTGATAATAGTGATAGTTTTGTGATGTTGACACTCCTGAACCATTGATTGTTTCGCCATTACTACTGCCACCATTGACTACAACACCATTCACAATGCTACTACTGCCAGTGCCATCACTGGCAATATCATTCGTAGTTATGCTATTCATCGACCTAAACTAATAAACTAACTAATTGTTGATTGATTGATTGATTGATTGAAGAAGTTGATTTGATTTGATTTGATTGACTGGTTATTTGTTTGATTGTTGATTGTTTGTTTGTTTGTTTGTTTGATTGACTATGTTGAATGTAGTATGTATAATATGAATAAGTTGCAAATCCAATGCCAATGCCAATGCTAATAGTAGTAGCAACAGGTAGTAAGTAGGTAAGGGTATGTTGTTGTTATTGTTGTTGATGTTGATGAAGATGCCTGATACTTGATGATGATCCTCCTGTTTGAAACCATGTGTGTAGGTCAGTGTGACGATGCTCTCTTCTTCTTGTTCTCACTTGGTTGACTGAGCATAAGGATGTATGTATGTTTGTTTGTGTTGTTGATGAGTGTGTGAGTGGGGGGTATGTTTGATTGATTGACACACACAAGATGGAAGGGGGAGGATAATGAATGAATGAATGGTGGGAGGGGTGTCGTGATGTTGATTAAGGTTGGTAACACACTTGAACACACACACACACAATACATACTAACTTCTCACTCTATCTCTGTAGTTGTGTTTGTTTGTGTCTGTGACCTGGACGTGTGTGGTCAATATAATTCGTGTGTGGACAGGCATGCCTCTCTTTTTAACCATATTTGGATATAATTTTGCATTGGTTCTCACTATGTTTGAACTTCATTGCCCAATTAATTCACGTATTTTTGTTCATTCGACGCCGCATCCCATCTTTATCCTTCAGTTAGTCGCGCAACTTGTACAACATCATTGATAGGTCAAGTCATAAACGATATGGGACTAGTCCTCATGTCATGACTTACTACACTGTGTATAATTGAATGATTGAATGAATGAACGAATGAATGAATTAATTAATTATAATTAATTTAATGAGGTCAATCAACAACGTGTTTTATTGAGACAACGTCAATGTCAACGTCAATAACAACAATGGTTGAATGTTGATGATGTCATAACATTACTTTAGTTATTATTATTATTATTATTCGAGCTCAACGTACTTTGACAGGTTGGCAATTAGATCCATCCACTGGTGCAACTCGGTGTCTGGGTGTGGACTGAGAATGGGCTCATTGGACCAGTCGACCTCGGGTGCGTACGTCGAGAAGTAGAGAGACTCGCCAACGGTCACCAACTCAAAGGTGTGGCTGCGTTGGGCATGCTCCTCTCCCACGTGCTTGACTCCACGCACCTTGTCAATGTAGAATGACTTGACCGGCTTATCCGAAGGGTCCAGCGGGCTAGAGTAGAGCGCGATGGTTGGGTTGCGCAGCACCATCCAGCGAGGCGACCAGCGACTGCCAGACAGCAGCGACGACTTTTGCATGACCCAGCCAGCCTTCCACCAGGCGCCAGTCAAGTTCTGAGCCTTGTCCGGGTCGTAGGTGATGGCACCGGCAGCGGCGTACAGCGCTCCCTTGATCCAGGTCGTTCCAACGATGCTGAGAATGTTCACCACGGAGATTGTGCAGTTGCCAGCAGCATCCCACTTCTTCTTGGACACCTCAGCCGCGTAGTCGCCGTGCTTGTGGCGAGTGGCGTCGACAGATGCATCGCGAACACCTCTTGAGGATATCAGGATGCCCTCCTCAAGGCCACCAATGACGTTGGTGACGGCACTGACACCAGCGCCTCCCATCTTGGCACCAGCCTCCTTCTTCTCATTCTTGCCATTGAGCTCCTCCTCACGTTTCTTCTTCTCCTCACGCTCTTTGTACCAATCGGTCTTGCGCACGCCCTCAGACATCTTGCTGCCAGCCAGTCCAAACGCGCCAACGATTCCATTCTTGACGCTGGATGAGCCCTGCACCATCTTGTCTGTGTTCTTGACCGACTTGTTCACGTCGCTGTCTGGGTCCTCCAACTTGCGACGCTGCTCCTCGGTCATCTCGGGTCCGTCGTAGGCCTTGGTGTTGTTCTTGTAGACATCGCCCACCTTGGCTGCGCCCTTGGCAAAGTATGTGCCACCCGTCACCAGGCCCTTGGACACGGCCAAACTTCCCTTCTCCAACTTGGTGGTGGCCTTATCCATCTTCTTGGCAGTCTTGTCGTTGTGGTCCTCTTTGATGGGCACGCGGTAGTAGCTAGTGTAGTAGGTCATAATCACCTCCATCTTGTCCAAACACTCTTGTGGAGTGTCCTTATCAAACTTGATGATGAAGCAGTTGTTGTAGTTATCAGCGATCATATAATGATATGGGTATATCCTGCATGCTGTCATCTCTCTGTAGTTGGTATAAATGTACACGTGACCAATGTTCAAGATGATTGTGTCGTCCACGATGGTCTAGATCATTGATTGGTGCGTTAGTATGTGAGTCATTGAACCTGGACCCCGAGCCTCGAGAGGTATGACATACCTTGTAGATGATGAACCTGGTTTCCTTGAAGAGTGGTGGCTGCTTCTCACCCTTGACCAATGGCTTGATGGTGGCCTTCTCGACGTCGAGGATGGCCTCGGTGTATTGGAGGGTAGCAACATAGTTTGGATCCTTGAGCATCAAGATTGGATAGTCAGCCTTGATCATATCGCCTGATGTGGCGCCAATGGTGGTCAGAGCGATTCGCGAGTGTGTGTTGATGGTGTTCTTTGAGCTGGACAATGACGACGACAGTGACTTGTCCTTGTGGTTGTTGGTGTCTGGAGCCATTGGCTGAGGCACGGGCACATTGTGATGGTACTCGGTGGCGCCATCAGTATTCTTTGCCAAACTGACTGATGATTGATGTGTTTGTTGTGGTGCCAGTGGCTGTGGATACATCTGTGGATGTGATTGTGGCTGTGGTGTGTATGGCTGAACAGTTATTGGCTTGGGAGGTCGCTGGGGTGGCTCCACTGCCGAGTCAGGCACCTGGGGATAGAGTTGTGGTGCTGCTTGAGGCTGCTTCTCCAACGTCACTGGCTTTGATAATGATACAGGTTGTGATGTTTGTTGTTGTGGCAATGACGATGAAGATGATTGGAGAGGTGGTGGCTTGCCAAACAGTGGTCTGGGAGGTGGCGTTGCCGTTGTCTGATTGACTGAAGTGCCAGCCGGTGCACTTGGTGCCATTGATGGAGATGTCGTAGTTGTAGTGGCAGAGGGTGGGGGAGGGGGTGGAGTCTTCTGTGCAGGTGGCTTTGGCAATTCATAAGATGTCTGATTTGTGGCGTATCCACCATCACGAGTTGTCGTGGATGTAGTAGTACTACCACTTCCATGTGTGGTTGTAGTTGTCTTTGGCTTTTCATCCTTGCCAGCGATTGACTCTCTGGCGGACTTTGTAAAGTCCTTAAATCCTGATTTCTACATTCATTGTTTGTTTGTTTGTTTGTTCACTTGTGTTAGATTGATTGATTAAGTGATTGATCGTCCAGTTCTATGGACCATAGTTGTTGTTGACATACAAAGTTACCAAAGGACATGGTCTAAGGTTGATTGATTGATTGATCAAGGTGGTATAATACCTAGTTGTAATGTTAGTAAGGGTAAGATAATGGTAATGTAATGTTATAATGGGTATTGGTAGTCACTGTCGTCTAAACACTGTGAGGTTATTAATAAATTGAAACAAACAGGATAGGAGTGGTCCAAGTAGATCACTCCAATTTACTTGAAGACCTGATGCAAAACAGTCCAAAATGATTCAAAAAACAGATTTTCAGAGGCTAAGCACCCAATGTCATCAACATCATTCAAACACTAACCACGTTGTTATCATAACCGACACGAATACGTGTAAGTGTTGTGTTATTTGTTCCTGCAATCATAGGATGTCAAACAAAAGAGATAGAGATAATAGAGATAAATTATAGATATGTTGGGAATTATTATTATTTATAATGATTTTGATTTTTGAACATTTGATGGGATGTAGGGACTTAAGCATCAAAGTTGATACCCTGGGACAGTGGCATGCTGGTAGAGTAGTTGATGGTGCAGGTGCTGCGACGCATGTACTGCTTCCATGAGTCGGAACCAGACTCGCGACCACCTCCAGTCTCCTTCTCTCCTCCAAAGGCACCTCCAATCTCGGCACCGTTGGTGGCAACGTTCACGTTGACAATACCACAGTCAGAGCCGGTTGGTCCGAGCCACTTGAAGATGCTCATCTGGTTGTTGGTGAACAGCGAGCTGCTGAGTCCTTGTGGAACCTCGTTGTTCCAGGCCATGGCGTCATCGAGACACTTGAACTTCATGGCGTAAAGGATTGGGACGAACAGCTCAGTCTTGACGATTGGTGCGTCGTGGTTGATCTCGACGATGGTTGGCTCGACAAAGTTGCCCTCCTTCTCGATCTTCTTGCCTCCGACGATAACCTTACCGCCCTGCTTCTTGATCTCCTCCAGACCCTCAGTGTACTCCTTGACGGCGGACTGAGTGTGGAGTGGGCCGACCAGGGTACCATCGACGAGTGGGTCGCCAATCTTGACTGTGGAGTATGCCTTCTTGAGTCTCTCGATGACGGTGTCGTACAGGGACTCGTGGATGAACAGTCTTCGGAGACTGGTGCATCTCTGTCCGGTGGTTCCGACGGCGGCAAACACACAGGCGCGGACGGCGAGGTCGACGTTGGCGTCCTCAGCGACGATGATGGCGTTGTTGCCACCGAGCTCGAGGATGGTGCGGCCAAAGTAGCCGTGGACGACTGAGCTGATTCTCTTGCCAATCTCTGTGCTGCCAGTGAAGGAAATCAGACCGAAACGCTTGTCTTGGATCATTTGCTCACCGACGGTACGGCCAGAGCCGATGATGGTGGAGCAGATGGCACCGTCGAATCCGTTCTTCTCGAGGACCTCGGCGATGATCTTGGTGACGGCGACGGTGATGAGCGATGTGGTGGAGGCACCCTTCCACAGCTGAACGTTACCACAGATCATAGAGATAGCGGCGTTCCAGCCGAGCACGGCGCATGGGAAGTTGAAGGCGGTGATGATACCGACCAGACCCAATGGGTTCCAGCACTCGAGCAGCATGTGGCCTGGACGCTCTGATGGGAGTACCTGACCGTTGATGGTTCTGCTGAGACCGGTGGCAAAGTCACAGATATCAATGAACTCCTGGACCTCACCCTTTGCCTCAATAAAGATCTTGCCCATCTCCAAAGAGATCAACTTGGCCAATGGTGTAATCTTGGCTCTAAGGGCCTCTCCAATCAATCTAACGATCTCTCCTCTCTTTGGTGCTGGGGTCTAAATAGTCATCATCATTAGTATTTCTATCACTTCAAACGACGTCGTTGTATTGGTTGTGACTTACCAATTGCCACTTGGTCTTGGCAGCCAACATAGCTTGGATGGTCTCCTCATACTCTGCAGTGGTGGCCTATTAATGTATGAAGTAAGTTAGCAATCTAATCTAATTCAATCATTCAATCAATCATCCAATGATGATCAATCAATCACTATCGGAGATACATACACCCTTGACATGGGCAATAACCTTGCCATTGGATGGGTTGACACACTTGACAATGTCTCCACTTCCACCCCACTTTCCGTTGTATAGACCGAGGTTCTCCTCCTGCAGACCGAGCTCCTTAAGGAATGGATATTCATTAAACGAAGTCATTTTATATTATATATTATTTTATGTTATATAGATAACTGTATAAGTGTGATGTGTGTGTGTGTGTGTGTGTATGTTTAGTGAAGTGAGTGAGAGAGTGATTATGAATGTGGAGTGAAGTTGAAGACACCCAACTTGGTTTAAACAAACCATCCTTCGTATTATCAACTTGAATAAATTTTTATTCTATTCGATTTAATTATGTATAATGTTGCAAATATACATAAATGGGGTTTGTTACTTGTGTGTGTGTTCAACTTCGCTTCAGAAGCATGATTCCCCACCCTGTTCACATTCTTTTGAGGTGTTTTGAAACAGTTTTGACCACAAGGAACAAGATGAGGAAGAATAAAAATGAATAAAATTTTATCGTTTGGGACTCAGCAAGTCCCCAAATGGAAGTGCCCTACCACACAGTGTTGGCCTTGATTGGATCGAAGTGTGTGGCATCAATGACCCGAGAACCTATCTATCCAAGTACCTGTACATGAGCAGACAGACACACCCCTGCTTCCAGAGGTATCACTCTGACTACCTGGCAGCCAATCAGTCGTATCCATCGAAGTAAGTATCCAAACAAAAGGTGAGAAGGGCTTCAGAAGAAGTGTAGCTTTCCAAGGACATCGGCGGCAAAGATCCCCCGACTATCAAGTGATATTTAATTAATATGGGATTTTAGTTGATGACAATGTTGATGAATAAGTTTGATCATTGATTTCAGAACTAATGCGAGATAGTTATCAGCAAGTTGTATATTCCAAGTTGTCCTTGATAGTATGTCCAATATGTAGTTGATCAAACATATTCGTATAATATTAGCAACATCCTGCAACCATGGTAGGCCGTGACATAGTGCCAAATTGATCAATGAATCAAAATATATTCTATTTGTTTATCAAGTATTCCAGCCATTTATTCACAATCAATAAATCTGGAAATAATATCCCAAACATAATGTTCAGAGATGGTTGACAATGGAAGTTGGTAAACTTATGTTTATGGATATGTATCGAAAAGGATGCCATCAACAAAGTTACCATACTGAATTGAACGGATGGTCACGTCCAAGTCAGTTTCCATAATATACTCTGAGGCATCCTTGTTTCCAACACTGAAAATTTTGGGACTACCATTGTTTGGCACTCTGATTTGGAAGTAGTTCATGACGATCGAGCCATCTTTGTCTGGACGGCAACCAAAGGCTTCCAAGGTGATATGGCCATTCTCAGGGAACATTACAGAGCCAATCACTTTACCTCCGGTGCCTCCATATCTGACATTATTAATCACAACTGCATCAATATAACTACCACCGTAGAAGACGACGTTCAATCCACCAGTTGCGGTTGTATCCACTCTTTGGCCTCCTCTTCCACCAACGTAGATTTGGCTCCTGCCAACAGTAGGGGGCTCTTGTAGGGTTTCTAGATCAGGAAATTCTTCACAATTGTCTTTGGTTAGTAACTGAATTGATCCTGAATCATTTAATCATTTGTTGTCCAAAGTGGCATGTACTTACCATCAGCACAGTTGACTTGGATAATTGCTGTTGAAACAAGCAAACAGAGAATAAAGATATTTACTTTCATTATTTATAAGTTGAAGTAGTAGTATTGGAATTAAAATGAGATAAGATTTCATGGCCATGACTTATATATAAATCAATGTTTGTTGTTAATGTTCACCATTGATTGAATATCATGAAGGAGGATGAGGCAAGATAATGATCGTGTAGTGTAACCTAGTACTGCTTCACTGAAGTGAAGTGATTCACCAACGGGTGGCAGGGAACAGTCGTCCTTGCCGTCTTCGGTAGTATAAGGACATGTCTCGGATATGGGAGATATTAATCTCATCATTGATGTCGCCCCAAATGTGCTGGCAACAGGGCTTGCCTTGATCCCTCATTTCCCTTTGTCACAGGTTACTTTACACTTTTTATATTCTTGGGCAAAWTCACATTCAGGCAACAATTATCGGGGCAAAAGACATATGTCTATTTCCAATCATAGGAAACATCTAATCAGTATGTAAGTAAGTACTTACTTACTTATCATACTTATATTATATTGTCAAAGTACTCAACATCAACATATAATATTCATTTGAATAATTCTTTCATTTAATAATTCTTTAATTAATTCATTCATTACCTTGATCATACACACTTTGATATTCAAACATAACAATAATATAATATTATTTTGAATCAAAGAATACCTCCAGCCTCTACAATAGGTCTCAATAACAATATAAAATATATATAATAAACTCAATCTCACTTAATCACTATCTTCCATCTTCCACTCTGATTTTTGTAAGTAATCAATCAATCCATCAATTAAATATTTATTATTTTAATTTGATCACTGACATTATCCATTCCATTCCATTCCATTCCTTTCTATTCCAACCTTCAACCTACAGCTATAATGTCTCCTGTTGAAATTAACAAGAAACTAATTGATAGGGATCGTTTTGGGACTTTATCTACAGATGCTGCTGCTGCTGTAGCAGCAGAGGCACCCAGTCCAACTGGAGAGTCTAATGCATTTGGCTTTAGCAATTCTGTTGGATATCGCGTCGATCCGCGTACTGGTAGCCTTGAGGTGTCAATCACTCCACCTCCAATCCCTGGCATGTTTACTGATTTGATCACACCCAAGATATCCTGCAATCAACAAGCAGTAATGCAGAGACAATCAATGCTTGGTTTACCTTTGGGATGGGTGTATCCATTCAGCTATGTGTACCGCTCCCGCATGTATGTGAATGGCCAAGGTTCCTACAACATTGACACTGCCTTCCGCTCTGGATTGAGATACTACAAGTTGGACAATCTCGTGTTCAAGGGTTCGTCCAGAGGTCAACCACTACCATTTGACAAGACCAGGGTCTACTACAGCATCTTGACATTCAATACGGGCGTGGTCCAGTACTTTGATGAGGTTGGCCGATTGATGTCCATCAATGATCGTTTTGGCAATCATGTTGAATTCTATTTTGATGTCGTTGCCAATGTATTCAACAGCAGACTCACCAAGATTGTTGACTCATTTGGACAAGAGACCATCTTCACCTACGATGTTACCAAGTCCGTCTACATTGCCTACCCTCAAGGTGGAGTGTTGGGATCGATCAATGTTGAATTCCAGGTCAACCCCGACACTCAACAGTTGGACACCTATATTGACCCGATGGGTTTGAAGACCGGCTTCACAAACAAAGGTGGAAACATCAGGACCAACCTCATCTCGATCATAACTAAACCCAACCAAGTCAATGTTGTTGTCAAGTACCGTTCAATTAAGTACTATGGTGACTCATCAAAGGTCAAGCTCTCCTTCTTGGATGCCGTCGAGTCTTTGCAAGTGATTGATGCTGATGGAGGATCTCGCTCCACTTGGTATAACTTTGATCCAGAGGGAGCTGGTCACAACTTCACTGGATTCCCCTACTTCTACCTGACCGGTTCCAATGGTGACCCATTGCTCACCAGCTCCACAAGCAACACCTACTTCTACTCCACTGTAGTTGATGATGGATATCTCCTCACTGAGCATGTCTACAACAACCTACACCTTGAGATCGAGACCAACATCTCTACCAAAGATACCCTCAAGCTACTCAGCAAGACAACCTACAAGTTCAATGGACAGAAGCCAGATGGGTCGTTCCCATTGTATGACAAACTACCCTCCAACTACCAAGTCCCCACAATAGCGGTGAATGAGGTGGTCGATGCCCCCTTTGTCAGAGCGCACAAGTCTGAGACCGACACAGACGTCTATGGCAACACCATTGCTGTGCGTACATACGACACCGACCTGGATACTGGAGTGTTCATACTGGTCAGCGAGGTCAAGACAACCTACTTTAACATGACCACCATGTATGGCCAGGTGTCTCAGAAGGACTCGATTGACTACTGGGGTGGAAATGGTAATCCAGAGTTCAGGAGGACGGTGAACACTCTCACCGATGACAACAAGAACATTGCCACCAGCACTGATGGTCAAGTGAAGGAGGGGGTCTTCCTACCTTTCAAGAAGACCTCTTACGCCTATGATACCAAGGGCAGGGTCCTTCAGACCAAGACAGAGTGGGCAGATGGGAACGATCACAAACTCCAGTCAACCTTCACCAATACCAAGTACCTGCTCGAGGGCAAGGTGCTCACTGTCGTCACAATCAATGCCGAGTTGCGCGAGTCGAAGGAGTTGTTTGATACTTGTTCTGGATTGGTCACCTCAACAGTGGATGCATTGGGAAATATCACTTCAAACACCTACGACAACAATGGAAGGATCCGGTCCACCACAGACCCACTTGGCGCTGTCACTCGATGCATCTACGACGACTTTAACAACATTGTTACCAAAGTTGCCGCCAACGGGTACACTTTATACACCACCTCCAATGGTTTCGGTGAGCAAGTGAGGACTGCCGACAACCTTGGACCCAATGGAACAGAACGGGTGCTCTCAAAGAAGTCCTACAACTCACAAGGTCAGGTGATGTGGGAGGAGGGCATTATTGAAAAGGCCTCAAGGACCGAGTACACCTACAACGATCGAGGTCAAGTCTCAACAGTTAGAGATGCTTTGGACAATGTCATTGAGACCATCTACAATCCAATTGATCAGACCAAGATCCAGACTTTCAATGGAGTGGCGACAACCTCCTCAACCTCCACAGATCGAGAGGTCAAGGTGGTGGTGTATTCGTCCAACTCTGAAGATACCTTGAACTCAAGGTTCACCTTCAATGCCTCCAAGGACATTGTCTCATCTACCATTGGAACAGGTTCATCACCACTTCTGTCCACCTACTTCAAGTATGGTGTTGACTTTGCCATGATGAATGAGAATAGATCTGGACCCCATGAACATTCAGTGTCCACATCCCAGAGAGACTTGTTTGGCAATATCATTCAACAGAGTGTTTCAACTGGATCCCAACAATGTTCAGGTGACCTCTTTGAATTTAATAGACTCAATCAACTTTTGTCCGACACCAATCCACTTGGACAAAGTATCAAGTATGTACCCAATGCCAATCAACCAATCAATCAAATTTTGTGATTTTCAATCAACTAATACAATTCATCACCATCATCATCATTAACAGATACACGTACAACAGTGTTGGACAACCTCTGACTCTACAGACATATGATGGAACAGTGTTCAATTCGACATACAATGCAAACAAGATGCTGACATCATATTCATACATTGATGCCGCTCTCAATCTATTTGAGAAGAGGATGACATACTATCCTCTATCCTACAAACTTCAGAAGGTGGAGACATTCTTGAATGGCATCAGTCAGGGCGCCATTTCATATACCTACCTCCTCGATGGCTCACTTGAATCGATCACCTATCCAGATGGCAACTTCATCAGCTACACCTATGACCTGAGCCTCTCCCAACTCACTCAGTTCCGTGACGCCATGGGTCAGGTCACCATCTACACCTACGATGTCTTTGGAAGGTTGGTCTCAGCCCAAGTCCAGGGATCGACCACTCAACTGGTCACTCTGTCCTACTTCTCCAAGGATGACAGTCCTGTCCACAGTGGCAAGCTCAAGGCACTCTCTATTGGAAATGGCCAGGAACATCAATACCTCTACGATGGATTTGGTTCATTGGAGGAACACTCAATCTATGACACAACACCTGATCGCACTAGCATGGTCTCAAGTCAGAGGAATACATACGATGTTGTGACCAGGAATATTGTCTCGACAGAGTTCATTTCATTAGCCTACCCTAACGATGAGTCAATGAACTACACAGTCTCTTACGTGTATGACGATCTGAACAGGATGCTAAAGGCCACCAAGGTGTATCTTTCTGGTGTCCAGACCGTCAGTTCATATAAATATGACTCTGCCAACAATGTCATTGCTGAAACAATTGAGGGACCGACCATCACTGAGACCAACTACACCTACGATTTGGACAACAAGCTCATTCAAACAATGGACGTCCAATCTGGTGTTACCAAGAACCTGACCTACGACACCAATGGAAACCTCACTGATGATGGGCGTGGATCAACCTTCACCTACAATCTCAACAACCAACTGGTGTCTTACCAGTTCCAAGGCATGCCACCAGTCACATACACCTACTATGCCGATGGAAGTCGTGCATCAAAGTCAACCGGTGGCAGGACCATAAGATACTACTATGATGGTGCTGCCCTTCCCAACTTGGTCAACGAGGTTCTGGACTCCCAATACACAACCTACCTCATGAATGGATCATCAAGATACTCCAGGATCGTCCACAATCCAGAAGACCTTCAATCATCCGCTCAGTTCCTCATCAGCAACAACAAAGATATTGTTATTGTCCTCGATGAATCCAATCTACTCGAGGCATCCTATCAATTTGATCCATATGGAGCTGAACAACTTGACCAGCTTGCCTTCACCTTAACCCTGGCGGACAATCCATTCAGATACACTGGAGAGTACACTGACATGGAGTCGGGTCTCATCTACCTCCGCTCAAGATACTACAACCCTTCAATCAAGAGGTTCATGACCAGGGACTCAGCCACCACATTCAATCGTTATGGTTACGGCGATGGCAATCCAATCATGAACTCTGATCCATCTGGAATGGTCTCATGGCAGGCTATTCTGGGCATTGTTTATGGATCGATCGCTGTAGTTGGATCGATTGCTCTGACAGTTGTGACTGCTGGTGCATCCACACCTCTTGCCTTTGTCGCCATCACTCAACTCATGCTCGCCGCCGGCTCTTCCAGTGTGGTCTACAGCTCGACTCACATCAATGATTGGAGTTTGAAAGACTGGGCAATGGAAGTTGGAATCAATGCTGGAGCAGGTTTGCTCTCTGCTGGCGCTGGTGCATTTACAGGAAATCTAATATCAAAGGCTGTGGCATCCGCCACTGGTAGTGGTTTCAAACTTGCAATTGCTCGTGCTGCCGTAGCAGTTATTGGAGCAGCCTTGATTGATGGCGCTACAAACATGGCAATTACCGAATTCCAGGACAGGAATGCCAGCAGTGTGGATCTTGGAATCTCTGGCGCCACTGGCTTTGGAATGGCGTTGATTCCTGGTCTCATTGGAATTCGAGCTGGTATTGCTCGTGGACTCAGGGCTGCTCGCAACATAGCGTTCACTCTTGAACCGAACGCCATCAACAATTTACGCGAATTGCAAAGTGGTCCTGGACTTACTGGAGTATTGAGAATTGGGGAGAACAACAACCAGTTGTACATTCAGAATATGGCTGCTACCGTGTATCCAGAAGAACTCGGGACAATACATACCAAAGTTGCCCATGACATCATACCTAATATTGGTGAGTTGACAAGATGACAAATAGAACAAACCCATATTACCTCTATTTACTGACATTAATTGAACTACCATAGATGGAACAGATGTATTCCCGTGGGCCAGAGGCTTTGCAGTCAACAAGGTGGGCGACAATATTGAGTTCAGGTTCAGGTCCATCTCTTTGAATGCCATGGCCCAGGAACCGTACCAATTTGTGGGGACCTCTACCATAAATAATAATACTACTCCAACTCAATACCTTTCAGGTGAGGCCAGTAAGCAGATCCTCCTCTCTGTGAGATATCAAGCCAACATCAAGAACATCTCAGTCCATCTACACGACACGCAACAGAGTAACTCAATCACGCACCTTGGTCGCATGATTAGATTCTTCTCATAAGAACTTCCAATTCCATTAATTAAATAAATATTAAATCAAATCTATCCAATTCAATCCATTCAAATGATCAATCACATTAAGCTTGGAAAAAATTTTTTGGACATTTATCAAATAGACATCTTCTCAACAACAAATACATATTCAAATAATGGATATCACTAAAGACTCAATCAAGTGTGTGGCCGTAGGGTGGTTAGCAGGCCCTCTGAAGAAGCTGGAGAAGGTAGAGGAGTGCAAGATCCAGTTGACAGTGGACAACCTCCCATGTACCATCTCCTATGTTGACGCCACTGTCATCGATGAATACAACTACAAGCTCTGGGAGGAGGTCATCTACCCAGGAACCGACATCCACTTGGTCTGTTGCAATCCTCACTACCTCATTACTCTTACTCAAATATCATCGGTGAGTATCCCGTGCGATGTGCCTCACTACACATCATATTGACCGACCCACCCAATCAATTAATTAAAGAATGTCCACCATATCGGTGAGCACGGTGGATCCAAGTTGACACCAAGATTGATGGTTGGATTGACTGAAGACAGCCGAGACTACCAGCAGTTTGCGAGATCCCATACTGGTTATTTTATCGATAGGCGTCCAATCGATAAGGATGCACAGGACCTCATCAGCAAGGAGTTACAGCACATCCAAGCCATCAAGTATCTCCAAGCAGCCAACCTCTCGAGCAAGGCGATTGAGTCCGTCCTTGAAGAGGCAGTCCGTCAAGTGAGAATTAACCGCACAAAGACTTCAACATGCACACTGCTCTGAGCAACATTGTTCCCAAGCCATCCAAATGACCAACCATGTAATAATACAATCCACATGATGTTTGAGTTGATTGATTGGCATTGATTTACACCAACCCCAAGGCATGTTATTGTTATTGAAACTCCAGGCTACCAGGTGACATTTAGAGGTGAGAAGATAAGTTGATTGGATAATGCCCATTGATTGGATGACAATGTTGATGATGAATCAGTGTTGTCATTGTCAATGTCATTGTTGATCCATCCAGATGCATGAATTAATTGATAGAGTGATCGAATCCAAGTATGCTCACTTGGCGGTGAAGTAATGTAGGAAGTGTCCGTTATGAATTGGATACATTGTCCAAGTTGTACATCATCCTTTCCATCAACATAATGATCAATAATACAATATATTGATATAATTAACTTGATCCTATACTCATTGATTGATTGATTGAATGATTGATGAGTGTGTGAGTGGAATGGCTCCAATGTGGACCAACAGTCCGTGTTTGATTGATTGACTTACTTTGGATTGATTGCCAGATGACTGTGATGCTTGAGATTAATGACGGAGGATATGTTTGGACATCGCGCCAGGAGTACCATCTCACGCATGATTTCATCCAGTTGCTTGTTATTATATCTTGATAGTATAATGTTACTTTGTTCTTTGTTGTTGATGATCATCCTCATTATACTTGGCTCGATTGGACCATTATCACCATCGTCATTATTGTCCAATACATAATCAATATTGAATGATTCTGTAATGTCTTGAATGAACTTGTCTGTATCGCTGAGCAACTCGATGGTCTTGTCTTTGATTCCTCGTTCATACACGTCGACCATTACCCGATTTGAGAACTTGGCCATCTTTCTCAAGACGACAGGGTCATCAATGCTATGCGAGATAGACATCAACTTGTTGTATATCTGTTCAGTATTTGACTTTGTCCTTGACAGTCTGTCCAATATGTAGTTGATCAAACGTATTCGTATAACATTGCTTGATAAGATTGGCGATGATGATGCTTCATTGATGCCAGCAAGTCTGTTGACAAGTCCATCCAAGTATTGATAGATTACATCGTTGTTGATGTTTGTTGTGTTGTTTGAAGAAGTCTTGTTCAATACCCTCATCAATGATCTCTAGACGATCGAGTGTCTTGAGGCCAAGTCCAATGACAACATCCACCAAACATTGTATCAATAAAGAATGTTGTTCTTGTTCTTGTTGTTGTTGTTGTTGCCACAGCTCGTCATAGGATGTGATCAACTGAACTTCATCAGCATCAATAAGATGACCACTGAATGTAGATGCAAGTGTACTTCTTCTCACTGACATTGATCGAATGATTGAATGAATGAATGATGTTTTCAAGGATGGTGTAATGATAATGATTACTTGATTAAGTTATCAAACTATATTTAGGCATCATATTTAGAGCCATCCACAGATTGCTATCAGTGCATATAATGATTATTATTACATTATAACAAGTATAAATAAGATAGCTTTCAACACCTAGTAATAAATACTCAATCCCTTATCATACTCCATTGTTTGAATTAGGAATAATAAAAGATATTGTCAGATGATGATACTTATGCCTAGTCCCAAACTGGGTCAGTGTACGTATATTCCGATCCATCGCCACCAAGTGTAAAGCACCTACATCCTGAGGAATGGTCCTCAAAGTTGGTCAATGTGGTCGTTGATGTCTCTGGCCAGAGTGATGATGAATGGCTCATCGGTGTCAGATACCGCCTCCAACTGGATGACACCTGACAACCCCACCGTCGACTCTGCCGTTGCACACCTCCCGATGAACGAGTTCAATCCTATATGCATTGGTGTTGCCCAATTGGTGGAACCATACCCAAGTGAGTCCTCCAACACCGACACATATATGCTCACATGATTGGAACATTAGTTCGTCAAGTAAATGACACAATGATGAACAATCATGGCGCAGCATGGAGCCAGCTACACAACTCCAGGACCTTCGCAGAGAGTTTGGTAACCGCCCTCAATCTCGAGTTCCGCCTCTACCATGAACACGAGGTGACCAAGAACAGACAATACCCAATCAAAAAAATGTACAAGATGATCGATCTAACTAAATATATAATAATTTGCTGTAAGAATAAATAATCCAAGTAATGGACTTTATGTTCCTTTGTTTGATTGTGAGCACAGACTGATATCAGTCCATCCATACTTGAATCATTGGTTGGCGCGCACATGGGCCACGACATCCTCTGACAACAACGTGGGGAAGGGCAGAGAAGGCGATCGTTTAAGCAAAGGTCTGCTTGATGTAGGCCTGACGAGCGGTGGTGTCGGTCTTGGTGTGGACCTTCTTGGCGACGACCTTGCCGGCGTTGTGGCGTCTGGTGTGGACGGCGGCTGGGTTGAGACGGAGCATCTGCTTCAAGTTGGTCAATGGGTTTCTGCGCTTGGCAATGACGATTGGCTTGCGGATCTTGTGCTGGGACTTGCGGACGGCAGTCTGGATCTCGTCGGAGGCAACGAGACGCTGGACGTCGGCGTTGGCCATGACTGGACGTGGCAGACGGAAGTTGGACTTCTGGGTGGAGTTCTTGGAGTAGGTGCCAAAGACAGAGTCGAGCTGCTCAAAGGCGGACTGGGTCCAGATGACGAAACGACCGAGGTGACCACCTGGTGCGAGCTTCAAAAGGTTGAGACGGGAGACGTTGGCAATGTCAACGCCTGGCAAGTTGCGGAATGCCTGGGACATCTGGGTCTTGCCGGAGCAGACGATCAATGGACCGCGGCTGATGATGTAACGTCTGTTTCTGTACTTTCCAGCACCTGGACGGACGTGCTTGGAGTTGATGGAACGCTCGACGTCAGAGTAGGCGTTGAGCTTCTTGAGGAGGGAGACGGCGGCGTTGGTCTTGGTCAGGGAGTCGATGACAGAGTTGGCGACGACGAGTGGGACCTCAGCAATCTGGGAGATCTGATGACCGCGGGCCATGACGAGGGCGGGGATGGCGGTGGCAGCGAGGGCAGAGGCAACGGCGTATCTCTTGTGGTTGACGTTGACCTTGCGGTTCCACTTTCTCCAGACCTTGTTTGGTCCGTACATTCTACCACCTCTACACATGTTACCGAAAGCTCCTTGACCGGAACGGGAGGTACCAGATCCACCAACACGTGGAATACGGGCGACGGCACGACCAGTACCCCAGGACTCGGCAGAGGTCTGCTCACCAGAGTGGCTGGATGGGGCGTATGGCTGTCTGTAGTTCTTGTTCACCTGGGTGTGAACGAAGTTGACGAGGTCTGGTCTGATTGGGGTAGTCAAGACGGCTGGCAGCTTAACCTTGCTGGCAATCTTGTTGTCACCGTTGTAAACTTGGACGAATGGGCGAGTGGACTATTATATTATGATGAATGTTTCGTTTGTTTGATTAGTCGTCGGTTCATCATGTATCGTATATCCTGTCATCATCATCATCATCGTCATCGTAGTCGTTCAATCTATCATCTCAATCACAATCTCAGTGTATGCTGTATGATCGATGATCGATGTTGATTGTTGTCATGTATCCTCCATCCATCCAATTGAATGAGTCGAGCTGCTGAGATTGAGTTGATTGAGATTGATACTGATGATGACTGATATACTTGATGATGATGAAGAAGGATGATGATGGATTGATTGACACCTACCATTTTGAAGGGCGATATTATGATATCTGTCTATACACAAACAAAGGATGATAGTAATTGAGTCAAATGCTCATCATTCGTGCACACGGCATGCTAGCGATGGGCTCGAGACAACGACTCGTCGCAAAACACAGAATCATAAAATTAAAAATAATTGGGAATATTAAACATCTTTAATGTATAACGTTACACTTGGATTAGTTGGGGTTTTGAAGTTCATGGACAACATGATGACTCACACAACTCACACTTTCATGACTTTGACCCAAAGTTTGAAACTTGTGAATGATCATTCATCACTTCACTGTTCAATCAACTCTTAACTTCATACTTCAATTGTTGTTGTTGGTATTAGATATTGATTGATTGAGTGGAGCAATAATAATAATAATAATAATAATATAATGTCACAGCCACCACCAACAGGAGCCTACAATACAGGCTACCCTCCTCAGCCAATGAATCCACAACAACAACAGTATCCAGGTTATCAACAACCACCTGTTGCTCAACCATATGGACAACCAATGCCTCAGAATGTTGTTGGTGTAGTACCAACATCACCTCAACAGCAACCACAGCCACAAATGTATCAGACACAGCCACAGTCTCATCTACAGCCACAGTCACCAATGGCACCTCAGCCATATAACACACAACAGGTGGCCGGTAATGTTCCTGCACCTATTACTCAGCCTTATGTACCACAACAGCAACAGCAAGGTACTCCACAGACTCAAGTGTACCAACAGCTACCACCTCAACAACAGCAGATGTATCAACAACAGCCACCAATGGGTGTTGTTGCTCAGCCATATGGACAACCTCCAGCAGTTGTTGGTCAGCCCTACATGAACAATCAACAGCAACCTTATGGACAGCAGGTTGCCCCTCAGCCACAGATGTATCAACAGGTGCCACCCATCCAAGGTCAAGTTCAAGGTCAAGGCCTGGGTCAGCAGCAGCCACCCTTTGGACAGCCATACCAACAGCAGCCTTATCAGCAAGCACAACCTGGATACCCACCACAACAACAGATGCAGTATCAGCAACAGCAACAATACCAGACAGGACAACCTGGTCAGCCACAACAGCAGCAGCCATATGGTCAACAACAGTATCAACCACAGATGCCCAACATGCAGGGTCTGTCACTTGGTCCCAACCCTGGCCCCAACCCAGTGGTGCAGGCACCAGCGCCACAGGGCGAGAACAGGATCAATCAGGCACAGGTGCCCAACCCCGCCACCGTGCTCGAAGCCAACAAAGCTTACGTGTTCAACACCAATGCCACAGACATGCCACCACCCTCCTCCATCCAGCAGGCGGTGATCGATCAGCACAACTCGGCGCCATACTTTATGCGCTCCACTCTGTACACAATCCCCGACACGGAGGACACGCTCAACAACACCAGTCTGCCATTCGCCATTCACACGACTCCCTTGGCAGGCCACGACACTCTGCCCCTCGTCGACCACGGTCCCAGTGGACCCATTCGTTGCACACGTTGCATGGCCTACATGAACCCGCACAACACCTTCATCAATGGTGGCAAGTTCTTCATCTGCAAGCTCTGTGACTATGAGAATGATGGTAAGTTTGGAATCATTCCGGATGGTCCCATGATCACACTCAATCAATCAATCACTCACACATCTTCGATCAGTCCCTCAACACTACTTTAGTGCGACACTTCCAAGTGGCGTGCGATCTGATTATGATCAGCGCGCTGAGCTTCAACGTGGATCGTACGAGTTTGTGGCACTGACAAAGCCAACCGACCCCAAGCTGCAGCCAGCCTACGTGTTTGCCATTGAGATCTCCACCAACACGGTGACATCTGGCGTACTGGCCACCGTCGTGCAGAGCCTCAGGAAGGTGCTCAATGAGATGTACGATCACACGCCACAGCGTATCGGTATCATTACATACGACACCGACGTCCACTTCTGGAGCTTCAAGAAGAACTACAACACGCCCCAGATGAAGGTCGTCACCAAGAGCAGCGTATTCGTGCCCATCCAGGAAGGCTTCCTCGTGGACTACCGCGAGTCCAAGGCGCTGGTCGACTACTTCTTTGACAACATCACCAACTTCTTCAAGTACCCACAGCCCCCCAACAAGGAGTTTGCGTTTGGCGCCGCCGTCCAGTCGGCCTCGCTCGCATTAGAGAAGTGTGGTGGTCGCGTGTTTGCCTTCTCCACCAACCTGCCCAAGGGCAACCCGGGCGCCGTACACAAGCGCGACGCCAAGTCTGAGAAGAACCTGGTGCCCGCGCCCGCACCCTTCAGCAACTTCTACAAGCCCGTAGCACAGCACTGCGCCAAGACCAACGTGTCGGTCAACCTATTCCTGATTCCAAGCGAGGAGTGCGAGCTGGCCACGACGGCCGTGCTGGCAACGACTACTGGCGGCCACATTCACTACTATCAACATCTTAGACACGACAGCATGGAGGCACTGCACGACGACATTGTTCATGATGCCACTCAACCGTACGGACTCAACGTGGCAATCAAGATCCGTTGCAGTCGCGGTCTGACCGTGGCCTCCAACCTTGGCCACTTTGTCGAGGAGGAGGGCGAGGTGCGCATTGCGGGCCTCACCAACGACAAGTGCATCACCACATTGATCAAGTATGACGACAAGCTGAAACCCAAGTCTAAGGCCTACCTCCAGTTCGCCATGATGTACACCAACATGCGTGGCGAGAGCCGCATCCGTGTGCACAACCTGCGTCTCAATGTGGAGGCGGCGGCGCCAGCCACCATGTCCACCTTCTTCAAGGATGCCGATTTAGACTCGATCATCACACTGTTTGCCAGGTATGCAGCACGCGACATCATCACAAATATGCCCTCCCAAGGGTGCGCACCATCACCACAGAGAAGGCCGTCGACCTCCTCGCGTCCTACCGCAAGCACTGCGCAGCCGACAAGTCGCACACTCAGCTGATCCTTCCCGAGTGCTTCAAGCTGCTGCCCATATATGTGCTGGCCATGATGAAGGCGCCCGCCTTCTTGCTGAGCGGCTCGACGCCCGACCTAAGAGTGTACCTTGTCAGTCTCTTTGCCTCATTGCCACCAGCCAAGATCATACCCATGGTCTATCCACGTCTGTACCCGATTCACAACCTGCAGCCACAGCATGGAACACAGCATGCGGACCATCACTACACCATCCTGCCGCCCTTCGTACGTCTGTCTCAAGAACAAGTTGTACAAGACGGTGTGTTCATCGTTGAGAACGGTCGCAACATCTTCATCTGGGTTCAGCAATTCGCCTCACAGAACGTACTCCGTGATCTGTTCTCAATCGACTCCATCGTTGGACACAACGCTACAAAGGTAAACTATATATCTGTTCCACATGTGATTGATTGATAACTAACACATGGACACTCACTCAACTCAATCATACATTAGATCGCATCTTTGTTTGCTTCGTTGAATGGTGCCAATGACTACCATCAACGTGTGGAGAACATTGTTAGTGAGATCAGCAGGTTGCGTGGATTGGGTTCATCACAGAGATCAGTGCAGTTTGTGATCCAGAACGATCCAATGGATTCTTATCTACGGTCCCTATTCTACGAGGACAAGGGATTGGACTCTGTATCCTATATAGACTATTTATGCCAGATTCATCGACAGATACAGAACAAACTCTCGTAAGGATTGTGTTTCCAATCAATCACATTCATTCATTCAAATCAATCAATCATCACATCCACAATCAATCACATGTCAACCCAAGCGGGAAGGCTCACTCCACCTCACCTCGCAATTCGAATCAATCAATGACATCTGCCACATGCTACTATCTCTCGCCATCCATGTCCCAACATCGTTACCAACTATCGTTGGCATGAACCTCATCCAATCAATCATTCAACAAATAAATATGCCATACCATATCTCCATCCATTCCCATCCCATACTTAATATTGATCATTTGTCCTCAAACCAAACAATCTGTTTAGACTAAGAGAAGAACAAAGAGCTTCTGAAGCCTTGCTAATGGCAACAACATTCTGATCACAATGAATGAATTGAAAGACAAGAAGAGCTATCCAACAATAAAGGGATTATTATTTACATTATTACAATACAAGCAATCGATCAATCTCTGATCAAACATGCACCATAACAGTATCGCCCATTGACATTGTCTTGGTCATCGATCATTGTCCATTTGTTGTCTTGCGTTGAGTAATGGTATGTTAGACCGGTGCCACCCAGATAGACTATCCCATATTGTTGATCGTATATCATACTGCAAAGATGTCCAGTTGCTGTTGGACACAATGCCAGCCTTGCTGTCGATGGCTTGGTGGTGTCCAGTGAGTATCGCATGAATGAGTGCTTGGACAGTACGTATATATATTCTTTGCCATCGTAACAATATGTATCATATACACCATTGTCCAAAGACTTAATCAGTACCTCAGTGTCATGAGTTTGTATATTGAATGATAGTATATCTTGGTTGGCTTTTCCATCCTTAGCGCCACCAACTACAATGATTGAATTGTTATGGAAGCATATGAATGCAAAGGCCAGGGAGTATGGTAGGTGTCCAATATGACTGAACTGCCCTGTTACAATATCAAAGCAATCGACACGATTCAATCTCTGTCCATTGTGATCGCCACCAACCAGGTAGATGTGATGATTGCCATCATAACATGTAGATATCCAATTGCCTCCACTTATTCCAACGATGTCATTACGTTCACATTGATGATTAGACAGTGAGTACCTTGAGTAGATCATTGGTGAGTCGAATCCTCCAAACACATAAACAGAGCCACGACAGTAGACAACTGATGTATGAACAGCGTCCAAAGATCTCTTGAATGCGCCATTGATTGGTGTCCACTTCATTGTTGCCAATGAGAACAAAGAGCAGTCTCTGCGCCTCAATGATATGATATGACCATCTAGTTCATTTGGAGTAGCGTCTTGAGTCGCAGTAGACGGCTGAGGGGGTGGAGGCGGAAGAGGTACAATGAGCTCAAAGCATGATTCAATCTGTTTCCTGATGCCATCTAACTTAAAAGCATCAATGATGACACGATTAGCTTGCAGTTTCCATGTTGATTCATCATCATAAGGTACTTGATTAATATGTTGAGTATGAAGATTGATCATTGGCAACAACAACAACTGATCCTTGATGAACTGATCAACTGATTGACAAGTTGTGATCGATTCAATCACATGTGTCATGTCGACTTCATCGTCAACATTGTCATTGACATTGTCAGATTGATGCACTTGATGATTGATATTATGTATTTCAATGATTATGTCTTTGATCGTTGATTGAATGAGTGTCATCTGATCATTGATCGGTGTCTTTATCTTATGTTCTTGAGTGATGATCACTTTGATCAATTGTTCAAAGTGATCAGTTACATCCTTTTGTATCTGTGTCAATGATTGATAAGAAGTTGCACAAAGTTGCAACGTCTTCCACAGATGTTCCAACCTCTTATTATCCATTCATTATCTCTTTATCTCTTTGCAAACTAAACTCAAATGAAAAGTCAAAGAAGTGTTTGTGGAGTTTGATTGTTTGGATTGATTCATTTGATTGATGATACAAGTACATAAGGGCTATAAATAGAAGTTAGTTGGTGATCAGCTGAGAAGTCATCACATTGATACGTTATTTCCTCAAGAACGACCTGGACTTCTTCTCCTTCTTGTTGCCGGGCGATAGGACATACGCCTCTGGACTTCGAGGACTCTTGGGCGTGGTGATGTTGTTCACATCATTGGTCTGTGTCTTGAGTATGTCCAACACGACGTTGACCTCTGACGAGGACAATCCGTTGGACTGCGCCATGTCCACGAGGAAACTCTTGATCTCCTCGTGTGGCACTGAGAAGTGCACCATGTTGACGCCAAAGAAGCTGAGCAGGTTCGAAACGATCTCCTTGTCCACGCCGTCAAAGTTCTGATCGAAGCGCTTTCTGTGGCGCTTGGCCAACTGGTCCCAGAAGTAGTCCTCCCAGAAGCGCACTGTGCGCCACACGGGCGAGCTGCGGATAAAGTCCTTGATGTACTCCTGTTGGTTGCCATTGTTGACGCGGTACAGTGAGCTGGACGCGTGCATGATCACCTTGGCCGTGATGATGTCGTGCTCGGTGCTCAGGTCCATCTCCTGCAGCGTCGTGCTAATAAGGTAGAGCAGGAACTCGAATGAGCTCTCACTCAGGACGATGTTGGGCACCTGCTTCAGCGTGCTCTGCAGGATCTGTGAGAATCTACGACGGCCGGGCTCGGTCTTGAAGATGGCGTTGAGCGACTGCACCTCCTGGAACTCGATTGGTCGCGAGAACAGGATGCTGTGCACGCAGCGATGTGTCTCCTCGACCAGACGGTTGTCGAGCAGGTCTGGAGTGATCGTGTTGTATCTCTTCTTGCCAATGACCACGTGGTTCTGGTTCTGCAAATGTCCCTTTCTTGGACGTGACTGCAGGCTGCTGACCTTCTCCTCCAGCAGCCTTATTGTTGAGTCCTTTGACCTTGGAGCGGGCCGACTCCTCCTGTAGGCTCTTCTCGAGTCTCTCCACCATCTTTTGTAGTCGCTCGACCTCTGCTCTGTTGCTTCCCGATGGGTCATTCCTGTTCGCGCCCAGGGTCACTGGTGGCCACACGGTGGTCTCGACCTTTGATGGCACCGGCGTGCCATTACCCAACGAGTCTGCTCTGTCGCGTGTGTATGAGCCAGGTCCAATCTGGTTGGAGCGGAAGCCACTGTTCATTTGAACAGTGAACCTCTTGTCGCCGGCAGTGAGGTTGCCTGCGACAGCGGGGGGCTTGGCGCCAAATGATGAAACGTTGGGTGGCGAGGCCGAGCGAGGCGGCGTTGTCACCGACTTGAGGTGATTGATGTCCTTCTCCTTCTGCTCCAACTGGCGCTGAAGGGAGTCCAGCTGAGCACGCTGCTCCTTCACCCTCTGGTCATGCTCCTTTCGCTCGTCGGCCATCGCCTTTTGAAGTTTGTTGATTGTATCGTCCTGTTGCTTGATGCTTGCAAGCATGGACAGGATCTTGTTGGACAGCTCCTCCTTGTCCTTTACAACAGTGCGATACTGACTGATTGACTCTAGTTGTTGTTGAGTGATTGTGGCCGCTGTCCATGATGCTGGTACGGAGCCGCCATTTGTGTTGGCGGGGGTGATTGTCGGAGGAGTTGTGAGTGTTGCCGTCTTGACTGGTGCGGGCACAAATGTTTGTACCTGCTTGGCCAACTCATGTCCACACTTGGTGCAGTACTTTGATGTCTTTGACGATTGGAAATTGCATTTGGAGCATATTCCAGTGGGTGCCGATGCAGCTGAAGCGGCGGTGGCCGATGGTGCAGGTGTGGATGTGGCAACAGGTGATTTTGGGATTGTTGGCAGCGTTATCGGCGTGTTGTTGGTGGAGACTGACTTTTGTGCCTCAATCGTGAGTATCTGTCGCTGCTTCTGCTCGATCTGTATCTTCTGGTTCTCGACCAGTGCGCTGAGCTCACGCTCCTTCTGTTCATGTTGGCGTCTCTGCTGATCCATCTTGCCATTGAGTGACGACACCTTCTCCTCCTGATCCTTCAACATGTTGGACAGCTTCTCAATCCTACTGCTCAAGTCATCCTTGTCCCTCTGCAACTGTTTGTTGACTGTGATTGATCATGATGCGAATGAATGAATGAGTTGATTGATTGAGAATGAGTGATTGAGTGAATGAGTACACTTACCAACATCATCGTTCTTTGCTGCGGCCACTGGTACTGGAGCTGGAGGATGGACATGGTCACACTTGAAGCACATCTTCTTGGTGCCACATGAGATACAGAAGTTGGTCTCGCGTGGTGTGATGTTCTCTCGCTCCTCGAGATCAGTGATGAGGATTGGTGCATTGAACTTGATCTCATCCCACTTCTTGGCAGGTGGCAATGCAGATGGCTTGGCGCCAAAGCTTGGACCCTTGTACGCCGGACACGTGTGTGCCGCACGTCCGATGGACGCGAGGTTCTGCAGCACGGCCGGCACCCCCTTGCGCTGGTAGAGGTCGGACGTGACGAACAAGTCGGACGACGGCACGCCCACCTTCCAGCACGCCTTGAGGTAGAGTCCGATGTTCTCGACCTCCATCAGGGGGATGGGCTTGGTGTTGATCTTCTTGATCGTGTCGGGGATGAGCACGTTGATCAGGGTGCACAGGACGATGCCGCTGCGCAGCGACTCGATCAAGTCGTTGGGGTACTGCAGCTTCATACCAGTGGCCTGTTCGATCCATGTAGCAAGTTCACGTTCAAAGTTTGGATCACGCTTTGATTGAGCCTTCAGCTCAAGTTCAGCATCAAGTCCAAAAACACGTATTCCATCACCTCTTAACACTGCCTGTCCAGCTGTACTATTGACTACTCTAGCTGAGGCCATCGTCTAATATAAATATATATATATATATATATATAGTTGTAGTAAGTTGAGTTTGATTGAGTGATTGATTGAGTGATGGTTGTATGAGTGTTGTTAAACTCTACACCCAACAACAAATATTACAACTACAAACACATGTATAATATTAAGTTTGGGAGGAAAGAGTGGACTATTGGGTAAGCAATGTGATGCACATTAAATTAAAGTAATATCTCAGTGTTAGCATAATCTGAACACAGTTGGAAGCGAGCCCCGAACTCTCAAGTCTGACCCCTACCCCACACCACACAGCACAACACCAACTTGATCCGCTCCAATTCGTTGGTGGGAATTAGACTTTTTCGTTTTTCTTCTCTCTGGGAATGATCACACCCCTATTGATCAAAGATTCAGAGCACTCACGTTACCTAACATATCCATTCAAATATTTATTTACAATACAAAACATGTTTGATTGATGGTTGTTTGGATGTTTGGTTGAATGGATACTATGACTTCATGAATGGATGATGGACGCAGTCCCCATCACCAGAATCTCCTCTTGAAGGCATCGGCTACGTTGTGATGCTCTCTATTCCAGGCATCGTTACAAGAGGAACGGCCACAACTGTTTCCAGGACGGCTAGTCACATTATCCCTGTTGCAATATGGACAAGAGTATGGGAAGTTTGAAGTGTCAGTCATTGTTTTGTTGATGTAATATTTGTAGTTGTTTAGTTGATTGGTATTTTGTTGGTTATTGTTGTTAACTGTGGTCAAGTAACTTCTATTTATATTGATTATAGAGGTCTTGATTGGTAACTCAAATTTAGTTTGTATTACCATTTATATCCATCAATCTCCAATTGACTCACAACATAACCTTGATTTAAAGGTTACGCCATATCATACAATTGGTAATCCAAAAATGGTAATAAGTTAATTAATTCCAAAGTATAAATTCAGTTCATCCATCCGCCTATCCATCAATAAATCAATTAATGATCATTTAGTTAATTAATTATTGAACTATAATTATAATAGTAATAAATAATAAATTTAGAATAATAATTATTATGTCTAGAAGACAAGATACATACACTATTAGTAAAGGTGACTGGAGCGCAAGCAAGTCAACTGATAAACCTTATTTCCCTTATGGATGCCCTTATTGCCATCGTGAGAATGTGACAAGTCGTCCTGGAAACAGTTGTGGAAGAACTGAATGCAATGAAGCCTGGAAGAGAGACCACCACAATGTTGGTGATGCCATCAAGAGAAGAATACCATTTTGAAGTATTATCTAGATTCGTCGTCGTCGTGTACATATCTATCTTGTTTAATAAATGTTCTCGAGTCAAGCAAGTCACGTCACAGATGTCCTTTGATGGCCATTGCATTGAGAATGTCATTGTGTAGTTGTGAACAATCACCACTTGATGATGATGATGATGGGGTCGATGACGATGATGGAGTTGTCAATTTGTACACTTGTCTGGCGAATGTTTGATCGAAGCTTGTATTGGTATGATGCTTGTCTTGACTATTGCCATTGCCATTACTACTACTACTACTACTACTATCCAGTTCATCACCTTTAACCATTGTTCTAACTTGTTTGATCCTATCCTCAGTGGCATTGACCAATACAACATAGATTGAAGTATCATCAACACTGAATCCAAATGACTTAATCGACTCTCTAATCTATATATATATATGTGATTGAATGAGTGAGCCTTCGATGTATGCATGTCGACTCGACTCGACTCGCTCGATTACAAACATTTGTTGACGGTGATAGCCTGTATATAATCTCTGAATGTACGTTGTTTGTTGCAAACCTTCCTTTGGAAGCATGTTGATGTAGTGCTTGTGTCGCAGCCATCAATAGTTGACGATCATCAAACACTACACGATGATTGATTATAGCCCATTCCAGCTCACCCTTAAGTACGGTATCCATTAACTGCTTGCTATTGCTGACATTGACAAAATGAAAGATTGTAACTGATGTCACTCCTCGTCCTCCTTGTTTATCCTTCTCCTCCTTATTATCATCACTAATTACAAACAAAGGTATTTCATAACATCTCATCTCTTTCTCTCTTTCTCTCTTTCTCTCTTTTGTTTGTTTGATTGAAAGTACTTGTTGTATTAGTAGTCATCTGTTCGATCTGGAATTTTTATGTGTTTGTTGTTGCACATCATTTACCTGAACTTCAAACTTTGAAATGTCGGGTTTATCTAACAATCAATCAATTTTCAAACTACCTATATCCTACAATAATATAGATATACAAGATTGGAATTATATTGTTTATATAATGGATATATATATATACCGCTAGAAGTTAGTCATTTTAATTCATCGGACCGAAGGTAGAGGGACAAACACTACACGTTGTAAACTCTCAACTAGGGTGATATTTGAAAAGTTATTATTACAATTTCCAGATATCAAACTAACGATAATTATTATTATATAAATATATAAATAAATATAATGAATAATAGATATATTAATACTCTTTTTATTATTATGACAATATTAATTTATGCTTCTTATTCTGATGCAACTTTAAAAGATTCATACTTTAACCCTTTTGAATAATACGAAGGTGTTTTTGATTCTAATCCTCCCTTGTTTTCTCTGGATCTTGACTTCTCACCTCCAACTAAAAATAATCAACAATATAATAATTATAATAATGAAGAAAAAGATGTTGCTTATTAAAAATAATAAAGAATGGACATTTCCATATTTTACTAATAATTTATCACTCTTTCACTCCACATTCCTTTATTCAGGACGCTTGGTCCTGAGCATGTTGAATAGGTCGGTGTTGCGAAGGTTGGAGACGAGTGCCTTGAGGAACTCATTGATTACAGAATCCTTCTGTTTCTTTATCTCTCGATAGATCACTGTGATGAATAGTTGATGGTCAATGCGCACTAAGAAGTAGGTGTAGTCACTTAGGTATTCCTGTTGTAATGCAGCCAGTGATGATGATGACATATTGCCCTTTTGTGGTGTCGTCTGTCCTTGATGATGTGATGATTGATGTGTCGTGTCCGCCTTATATATCTGCTTGTCCAAATAAAAGAATATATCGCCAGGTCTCTCCATCGATGAAGAGTTCTCCAACAATATGCTTATAATGTTTGGAAGGTAGTTTGTTGGTTGTTTGTCCTGTGATTGATTGATTATGTGAGTGAGTGAGGTGATCAGTGGGATAGTTCCATGGTCAGACGAATGGACTTACGCTTGGATAAAAATAAATGGGAGGATAGGCACTTAGTCCTGATGGTATGTTGTCCTCGCTGTTGAAGCTGTAGCCGGTGCGAGTATAGGGATTGCCCTTGCACTCCAAGAAGATGCCAAAGAAGCATGCATTGCTCTTTTGGACAAAAGCCTCGATCATTGAGCAGTAGTCAGGGTTGTTGCGCACTACCACCTCTTTGAATGAGGCGAACGAGCCGCCATTCTCTTCCTCAACCGTTCGCAGTGGATGATGGAAGTACAGCGTGGCCTTGGCCAGCAATGCACTGTAGAACAGTGATAGCCATTGATGTATACTATTCGATTGCCAGCCAGTTGGCTTATCAAATGTGCGACTTAGATTATGCTGATCAAAGTCCTTCCATGATTCCAACTCAATACGAGCTTGATACAACATGAATATCGTGTCCTTAAACACGTGTCTAGCCAAGAATGAGTATACCTTCAACAAGTTGCGCAGTATTGATATCTCATAGCTATGATTGATTGAGTCAGTGAGTCAGTGGCACGACCAAGTGATCATCAAATGATTGATTGAGCGTACATACTTTGTGTTTGCCTTGATTCCAAGCAAGAGTGGATGAGTTATCTTGTCACGATAGATAGTTGGAATGAGTTCCAATGAGTTGATCATCATGTCTAGATTGACATCTTGTCTCTGACTCGCTGATAATACCAATGTTGTATATCTACATGGAGTGTATGTGTCAATCAATCAACGTGATCAATCAACTTGATCAATCAAACAATGTACATACACTCCAATCATGTCTATTCTAACCTGTACAATGATGCATGTTTGAAGTACTAATGATGATATGAATGAATACTCTGGATCATCTGGTCTATGTTGTAATGACTGTGACTGTTGTGACTGTGATTGAATTGGTTGCCCAGCAGCATTGAGTGATGTTGTTGTTGTAGTTGTAGTTGTAGTAGATGAAGGCTTCAACAAGTTCTTCAAATCATTTGATACTTGTATATATTGATCTTGTATATTGTTTGCTTTAAGTGATAGGTATGAATGCTTATAATACATGCTCTCGCAATTGCCTAGATTCTGTAACAGCACCAAGAACTTGCTCCATGGTATAGTACCATCTGGCACCTGTTTCTGTTTGATCAACTTTGGCAATGCACTAAAGTTAAGATGTTCCAAACATCCATAAATAGATGCCAACAACTCTCTATTCATCTATATATATACACTTTATCTCTCTATGACTATCACAAACCATTGATTGACTTGTGCAATTCATGAACATCGTGTTCAATGCATTTTTTGAGAATCAAAATCACAACAAAGTGATGGAAAACTCGTCTTTCGAATGCAACCTTTCGATTTTTTCACTTTCCAAACAAACTTGCACAACTCTTTCATTCATTCATTCATTCAAATATCTGATACATTAATACACAAAAATAGTCATAGATAGAGATAGAGATAGATAAATAGAGTTAGAGAGAGAGAGAAAGAAGGAGGGAGAGAAATGTCAAAGAATTCCAATTTTTATTTTAGGAGACCATCTCCAGAGGAATTAAAGAAGTCGAGGAAGGAACAGAAAGAGCAGAAGAGATTGGAGAAAGCGGCAATGAAGATGAATATATCAGAGGATCAACAACAAGATCAACAACAACAAGATATACCAGAGCAGGTTGATGAACTACCAGTGGTGGACATGAGAAGGAAGAAGGGTAGTTCACGTAGACAACAACAACAACAACAACAACAACAACTGGAGGATGAACTGCAACAGCAACAGCAACAAGATGCAGACATGAGGAGGATGAAGAAGGAGAAGCGCAGTGCACGTAAACAACAACAACAACAACAACAACAACAGACACAGCCACAACAGCAACAACAAGTTAACAATCAACAAAGAGATAATAATGTTGATGATAGTGCGATGGATAGCTTGGTCGCCAACACAATGCAGTTGAGTATTACTGTCAATAATAATCATCATAAGGGTAGTAAGGAGGCAAGTCCGCCAATTCCAGTGTTTAAGTCGATGTACAATGCGATAAAGGGATCGGTCTTCTCGGACTTTGGTACATACGATCGCTTCCTAATCGATGGTGATGCGATGATTGTCCACCTATTCTCTGTGCACTTCTCAACGGCTGGCGACATGCTACTGGATCCCGACCGTGCCCAGTCACTCCAGTTCTTCTTCTACTTTGAATGGTATCTGGACAACATGCTCAACCGCAATGGACACTTCCATATCATCTTCATGAAGAAGTCATACCTATTCTACAAGTCTCCCGTCCTTGTAAGCTATATCCTCAGGCATGCCAGCATGCTTGGCATGGCAAGTCTGTACCCTCCCCTCCCATCACTCACTCACTCATTCAATCAATCGTTTAGTTATTACTTCGTAATCAATGCATTGAGTACTACACTAATCTGTTAGATACCAATCGTAAGACCAATGCCAAGTTTGGTCGTATTCAACTATATCAGTTTGATGGAGAATGGTGGCAACCAGATGGCTTCCAAACCATCGCACAATACTATAAGGACAACTTGGTAAGGCTTCCATGGTACCATTCGGGCATGAACATCGTGGCCCACGATCATCCAGACGACTAACCATACCATGCTCATGTAGTTCTCATTCATGTTGACCATGTTCCCAACCAAAACAACCGCGACCCTCTATGATGACAACGCCTCATTCGTAAGTCAACGCGGCCCTCACTCAATCAATCCATTGTCCTCACACCTTGGAACCATTCCAATCAACCATAGTTATTCATGTTGCGCTCCAATGAGGAGTACTTTGACTTCTTTGTCGAGTTCAGTGGACTGGTGTTTGACAGCATCAACATGCGATCATTCATTTATACCAAGCGTAACATACATCGATTCAGGTCAGAGAGGAATGTAAACTATGTCATCAACTATGCCAAGAAGGCCGAACTCAAGCTGACAAAGGACTCATCCTTGTCACCCGACATCGACACTGATGTCATTGCCGGCTCAGTCGCGACCAATCGTCGCAACACACTCTTTGTACTGGCACTCATCTCGTACGTCTCGGACGACTCGAGGTCCGGGGCGTCGCCACACCAAGATCGCATGCAGTTTGCCAAGGTCTATTGTATGTACCTGGCGCTCATGGAGCATGTGCCCGTGGACCAGCGCAGCATCCACTTCCCCGCGCTCATGAAGGACGAGGATAGCAGCAAGTATCTGGTGCCAATCGCCATCAATATCGAGAGCCTCGTGGAGCATGCCAATAGACACTTGCGCGACAATGTGGTCACGAGTGAGATTGTGCGACACAAGGTCGAGCTCGACTTGCTCGACCACAAGCTGTTCCTTGTGGTGCTCACGCTGATGGCGTCGCGCGCCAACGACCCCACGCAGACATTGGACACCCTGTTTGGCAAGGAGCTTACGAACCAGGCACTGGCCATCTGGCACTGTCTGGATCCTTCGACGCGCGATGAGTTTGTCGTGCTGCCCAAGGTCACCGTGCTACTACCAAGTGAAATAGCCGTCGCCATACTCGAGGAGATCAAGACGGCCACCAACGAGAATGACAAACACTCAATCGACATGTATCGCGTAGAGAATGACTTTATCCGAGGAATTATACCGGATCTCCCTCGTCTGGGCGCCATCTTCAGCGCGGACAAGTGTGAGCAGCGGCCTCAGGTCACACAATTCATCGACAACTATCACTGGCATAATGGCAAGCCGATTGACCCCGACTCATTCTCGCTGCAGATGAAGCTGTCGGCTGCCAAGGAGAAGCAATGGCTGAAGCGCGCAGGCTTCCAGCGATATGCCGACAGTTTGAACGACCCAAAACTCAAGATCGTCATCAAGGCCAACGCGGACAACTCTACCAGCACCAGTTTCACCTCGGTGCCCAAGAACATGAACGATGTGCACATCAACCCAAAGACATTGGAAAGGTCCAGGTGGGCCTCGGACACGATCAAACTTTTGGACAACGTTGAGGTGCTCGAGATTGTCAAGGGCCACTACATTGAGCATCTGGCCTTGCTCCGTCGTCAGCTGGACCAAGAAGTCAAGGCAGCCTCTGGCGCCACTGAGAAGAAAAAGAAGAGTGGTGGATTGATCGGTTTATTCAAGGACTTAATCAGTGGCACGCTCTCCTCATCCAGCACCAAGTCAGCAGCCAAGATCGAAGCAGCGATGCTCGATTTGAGGAAGCAGATCTTCCAGCTAGTCCAGAAGTACCTACGATACTACATGGAACGTGCAGTATTGACAATGGACGACAACATGATCGGAGAGCACCTCTACCAGATTGCTATTGCACCGCCCCTCTCGATGGACGACCTGGCCAACCAAGTGTCAATCACATTCAATCTCGGCCACAAGTTGCTCGAGCACGTGTCCACCAGCGACTCAATCGAGTTCCAGATGAAGTACGCCAACGACACACTCATCAGGAACATCGACTCGCGTAAAGACGAACGTGTGAGGGACTTTGACCCAGACACCTGGCAGGTGGAGCTGCTCAACATCGTGGACAAGAATGAGTCCGCACTGATCTGTGCGCCAACATCGAGTGGCAAGACATTCATCAGTTTCTACGCTATGGAGAAGGTGCTCAAGCAGTCCAACGACGGCGTGGTCGTCTTTGTTGCGCCCACCAAAGCCCTCGTCAATCAGATGTACGGCGAGCTGCTCAACAAATACGACAAGCGCTATCCTGCCGGCAGCAACAAGGTGGTGTCGGGTATCTTCACACGTGACTGGCGCAAGGATGTCGACAACTGCCAGATCCTGATCACCGTGCCCCAATGTCTCGAGATCCTGCTGCTCTCAATCACCAACACGGTGTTTGTTCACCGCATTCGCTACATCATCTTTGACGAGGTGCACATGGTCAGCAACACCGAGAATGGCTACACATGGGAGCGTCTGCTCCTGCTGAACCCAGCGCCATTCCTTGCGCTATCGGCGACCATTGGCAACCTGGACGCCTTCCACAAGTGGATGGAGCGCATAGAGCCCACCCGCCGTGTTCATCTCATCCAGTACCACCACCGCTTCAACGACCTCAAGATGTTTGTGTACTCCAAGACTGATGGCGCGCTGCCACTCAACCCGCTCAGCACCATCAAGGCGCGCAAGTCCAAGACGTGCGCGACGCGCGCGCTCTCTGCCGAGGTCAGCTTCCTGAGTGACGAGTCGCTGGACATCTACAACGCCCTCACTCGCCACTTTGGTGCCGACCAGACACTTAGCATCAACCCGCACACACACTTCTCCAACGCGTCCAAGGACTCGATCTACAACCTAAACAAGCGACAGGTGCATTACTATCAAGAGTCGATAAAACAGTTCATCGCGGATGTGCAGCGCTCGGACGATCCGGTGCGCCACGCCAAGCTAGACCTGGTGGTGCGCGAATTCAACATCAAGCGCACGCACTACCATTACTACGACTGGGAGGAGAACATTGCCGAAGTGCTAGTCGACCTTAAGCGTCGCGACCTGCTACCAGTCATCGTGTTTGTGTTTGATCGCACGCGATGTGAGAACATCGTGCGCAGGGTGGCCGACGACATTGAGACGTTCCGAAACACAGACAGCTCGCGCATTGCCAAGGAGCTCACTGCCGTCAGGAACTCCATCCGTGCCAAGATGGTCCCGATCACAGACGAGGACGACCCTCTTATTATCAAACTGCGCGCACTCGAGAAGGAGATGGCCGACATAAACGGCCCATTCTTTGGCTCAGTGACCGAGGACGACGTCGACGAGTACGTTAAGAGCAGCTTCTTCTCCAAGCATCTCTCGCCCAGTCTGCTGCAGGGCATTGGCGTGCACCACTCTGGCTGCAACAAAATGTACCTGCGCGCCGTCGAGCAGCTGTTCCGCCAGAAGAAGATCCAGGTCTGCTTCGCCACGGGCAGTCTGGCGCTGGGCGTCAACATGCCCTGTCGCACGGTTGTGTTTGGTGGCGACTCGCCCTATCTCAATCTGATGACCTTCCGCCAGTGCTCTGGACGTGCCGGTCGTCGTGGCCTGGAGAACCGTGGCAACGTCATGTTCATGGGCGTGTCCAAGCCCAAGGTGCATCGACTGGTCAATGGCAAGCTCTCCAACCTCATTGGAAACACGGTTATCTCGCCCAGTTTGACCCTGTCCCTACTCAGCCGTCACAACTACTCCTCGATGCTGCCCGACAAGCGCAGTGCCAAGGCCGACACAGAGCTGCTGATCAACGCGGCCAACAAACTGATACAGCGATCTTTCTTCCAGGGTGAGTCCCTTCAGTCGCAGTTCCAGGTCCACTTCTCGATCGACTATCTGTACCGCGAGGGATTCATCGATCACGAGGCCAATGCACGTGACTTCTCAGGCATCGTCACTCATCTGTCCTACCTCGAGCCGTTCAACTTTGTCCTGACCACGCTGCTCAAGGACGGTGTGTTTGATCGCCTGCCCAAGGACGCCAATGACAGCGACCTGGCTATCGTCAAGATCCTGGCGCACCTCTTCCTCACCAAGGCGTCGCCGCCCGACACCAAGTCCCACTCAATGACCCAGTTTGTGAACCTGCCTGGCGATGCCAGCCAGTCTATCGCCAACCACAACAACCGTGCCATCCCTGCCTTCCTGGGCTACATCTCTGTGTACCGCGACCTCCATATCAAACCACCCGAGCTGCCCCTCTCCACAATGTACAGCCTCAACATCCACACCAATCCATCAGACTCGCGCGCATCTGCCCTGCTGGCCAAGTGGCGCGAGTCCACCAAGGACATGCATCCAGTGTTCATGTACAAGAATGGCATCCAGGCCATGTCGGGTCTGCCCAACCTCTGCTCGTGCTACGCCGAGCTCAAGTACTTCCTGCCATCGCAATCATTCTTTGCCACGTCGATCATACCAGTGTGCGATCTGTCCAAAGTCAAGATCAACTCGTATCTGGTCGACTTCTTCCAGCATGGCAATGCCATGGACCTGATCACAAACAACAAGTTGCGACAGAGTGATGTGTTCAATCTGCTGCAGGACTTTGTGCTGATACTCAAGACCATTGCCACGGCACTGGAGCGCCGCCAGCCGGACCACCCCATCACGCTGGCCTTCCAACGCGCCTCTCACAAGTACCTGGAGAAGTTTGAATCGGCCTATCCCAACGCCGAACTGGCCAAACTCTCAATCCGCGATGGCAACACCAAGCAGGTCGTCCAGTGGCCCCAACGTGCAGCTGCCGTAGGAGCAGTTCCAAGGTGGGTGGAGAAGAAGAACAAACAGGTCAAGCAAATTCAAGCAGCGGCAATGGATGAGGTGTTTGATCCAGCCAATCCAATGGCCACCAACCATCTCAAGCCCTTCACAAAGAACCTTCAACCACATGCCTTTTTCAAGGCATTATTGGTTGCCCAGGAACAGAACCAGGTGCCCGCCGAACACCTGGTCTACCACGCGACGCGCCTCTACTTCAGGGACAATTCACTCTCTCATATCACCGCCACATGGATCAAGAATGGACCCAGTATGTTTGAGTGCCTCCTTAGCATGTCAGATAAGTCCGTTCACCAAGTGATGAAAGCGCTGTGCGATATCAGAGACAAAGAAACCCCACCCTCTGCCTTACGATCTTGCGTCATTCACATGGTAGGCCTGGATGTGAGTGCGGACCACATTAAGTCTTTGAAGGAGTGGGTCAAGTCGCACCCAGAGTACCGCGAACAGCGTATCGAAGTGAACATCATGGTGCAAAAGAAGCAAGAGCGCTACCAGACCATTCTCCGCACAGTGCGCAGTGCGGCCGAAGCTGGAGACTATGAAATGACCAAGAGTCTGCGCTCGTTCAGGGACAGCCCCAACGAGTTTGTAAGGGCAGTCATATACATGCTCACACAGACCAACAACATCTTTAGCCTGGACAACATCGTGCGCATTGCCACCAAAGCCTACTGTCAATTTGATACCTACGACAACAAGGTCATGTTCAAGTTGTTCCGCGATTGGAAGGTGTATGACAAGTTGTTCTCGATCAATGAACGTGCTGGCATTCTCTTCCTGGAGACCATTACCGAGATCGCAAACAATGCCAAGTCATTCAACATGATCGTATTCATGGGCCACTTGATGCAACTCACATCATTCCCAGCGGGTAACGTGGAGGTCCGTCAATGGCTCATCCTCCACAAGTTCTCACAAGGCAAACTAAAGAAGTTGAGGCAATCTCGCGATGGTTCCAAAGCTATACAGGTTGTGGACTACCAACCCGGCATCTTTGACGACGACGAACAAGAGGAAGATGAGGACCAAGATGACCAATCCATTGAAGCACCAGCTCCTGCTCAAGTATCAGTGACATCCCCCTTGTTGACTCCCTCCAATTTGTCCCAAGCCCTCTCTGCCCCTGTACCAAAGGCATCCCCAGCTCTGGCTGAGTCAATCCAGGACACCGTCCCTGCCCCTGCTCCCATCCCACAATCAACGCCAGTCCTCGCTCCTGTACCCGCCGAGTTTCAAGTTCAAGTCCAGCCACTTCTGCAGCCCTTTCTTGCCCCCGCCTCACCCGTTCAAGCCCCATCAGCATCCATCTTAGCGACAATGATCAAAGTGTCCACCAAATTGACATTTAATGCCGATATATTGCAACGTGCTCAATCAATCTTTGGCCATGTCAAGGGCAAGAAGCAGAGAAAGAGAGTAACAAATGGATATAAGGCTGGGTTCAAGAATCGAAACACTTCACCCGAGGTCTATTGTCGTGCTGCAATCGTCGCATTTGTCCTGTCATACCCTGATGAGAATGTTCACGAGCAATTCTTCCAGAGCACCAAGAAGACGGAGAAGTTCGCCAAGAACATGGAGGCTGTGGACAACAGACACTCAATAGGATGGATGGTTGATGAGCTCTCCAGCATCTTCCCCAACCACTTGGAGGAGATACTCAAACTCTTTGGACACGTCATCTACAATCACAAACACAGACCCTCGATCAACAAATGGTTGACCACCCTTCCACTCCCCGATCAACAGCGTCTCAGCATATTCGTCAAGCAAGGCTTCTTCACCGACTCTGACTTTGATAACACACGCACCTGGTTCCCCAAGATGAAGTACCTCTTGCCACATCCACCATCAGCGCGTAAGACAAACAAGTAAAGACAAGACGACCAAACGGCGGTAAAGGGGAAAACTGATAAGAGTGTAATTTATTGATCGGGCAGCGTACTTTCTTTTGTATCCAAAACCTGTTTACTCAAGAGGTATTGGTTGTACTCGTCGCTGAATGGTGCTGGTATGTCTACGAATAGACTATACTTGTCGGCGGTTTGACAGTGCTCTGCTTCCACACGGAAGAAGATGAACTGAGCCGACCACACCAACTCGCCCATGGAATAGAAGAAAAGGAATAAAGGATGATCCAATCTATGCTGGGTGTTCTTCCTTATTAAGAATACCAATAGCCACATATACCTGAACATCAGGTCTGTAACAATGGCAATATAATATATCTATTTGTTTGATTTGGAGTTAGTTTGTGATTGATTGATGGAATGGTTGAGTGATGAAGACGTACCCATTTCCTCTTAAAATACAGTTTCTCTCTCAGAGGGAAGGCTTTGTTCTTGGAGTAGTCCAGGAAGAAGCCCCAGTCGACGGCCACATCCGCATACCATTTGTACATACTTCCAATACTGTTGACCAAGAACCATGTGATCATAAGTGGACTCCATTCTCCTTTAACTAAAAGTCAATTGATGAGTTAAAAGGTAAACCAAAGTACATTATCAATAATATATATACCTACATGTTGTGATCAACGTTAAATATGATAGGACAAGTATGATTATGGAGATGATTGAACGGATGGCACTGGTCATATGAGGGAAGAACTGTCGGGTCTCATAATAGCGACGAACACACTGCATCACTCGGAAGTAATATGGCAATCCATTGAGTAGAGGGAAAGCAAGATTGATAGTCTCATTACAGAATGATAACTCTGGAACATAGATACATTAGTATGTTGTTCATGTTTATCATCAATTAATCAATCAATAACATACCATCTTGATATAACTCGGCATGGTTGAATACACATATCATTGATTGGATATTGAAGAAGAACTCTGACAATGTCAATAATTGAACGGACATGAAGAAATCGGAGAATGTGACTTGTACCTTGATTGATGAGCGAGATGATGTTAGTAGTCTGTGGATGTAGTTTGGAGAATGTTCAAGTACATACAAATGGTGCACGGACTACCCTGGATATCCTAGTAAGTACCCAGAACCTGGTCTTATGTGCCATTATCGGGAATGGATTGATTGTTACAAGCAGTGATAGTCCAATGAATATTAATGGGAACATTATTGGAGGTAAAGATGACCTGGAATATTATTGATAGTTAGTAAATAATTAATTAGGAGGGGATCATTCCATACACATACCTAAGCATTGATCGATTTGATGAGCTCTCAATATACAAGAAGAAGCTGATTAGCCAAAACATAATGAAGAAAAGGCCATACTGGAGGTATTTGATTGTGGACCTGGAATACTCTGGCTTCAAATCGAATATGAAGACATAGTTGATGCCAGTGCGATCCCATATGAATGTCTGCATGGCGAACAGAAGTCCAAGGAGTATGGGCAACAGGGAGATTCGGAACAATAACCATGCCATTGGTGCATCGTGTGGTGGATTGGCTCGTGGATAGTATATCATATAGATGTATATGTTGATGATTGTCAAGATCAGACAGAGTCCAATCTGAATACCAACCAGGAAGAGGCTCCTCGTATTCTCTCCTGGTTGTTGTGTACGTAATGACTCCTTGGCCAACTTAAAGTCATTACCTGTGAAGTACCTTGCGTAGACCAATCTGATCTGATGCAGCTGGAATGAAGCCTCCTTCCCCTCCCAGAAGGACTTGTGTTGGGAGTATTCTCTACATTGATGAGAGACCGCCTCATTGTCTTTGTCACACTTCTTCAGGAGCTTCTCAAAGCCTCTCCTATTGATCTCTCCAAATGATTCAAGTAGTGATAGACTTCTATACAAGTCTCTGTATCCATTCTTGATGTAATATGTGTTTCTCTTGTTGATTACCTGGACATTTGACACCTGGCCAATTATTTGGTTAACCAACAACAATCAATCAATCTTATAATATATATACTTACCACAAACTGGACCATCTTCTCCAACTCATCACACTTGTTGATGAACTTGATGTATCGTGAGTGATAGAAACTATCAATCTTGTCCACCTCCTTTATATATTCGACCAGGAAACTTGTATTCGATGTAGACTTATCTCCAAAGTCTGGTGAAATGTCCAATGAAAGTTGGTCTGTGGAATTGCCAGGAGTTGGGGTTGATGACACGTCTGATGAAGTGTGTCTCAATGAGTTTGAACTTGTATCGATGCTCAACTGTTTCTCCAAGCATGCCATTGGTATTGGAATTGGTATCTCCATATGATGTCCATCCTCATTTTTGTTGTCTATTGGCTTGACTGTCATACTTTCATTTGAGACTGATCCACCAGACATCCTCAGAAGAGAGGATGATGAAGTCTGGTGTTGAGGAGGTAGTCTGGCCGGATCATTTATCAACGATTTCAAGTACTCATAGTCAATGTACTTGTCTCGCCAGTGTCCTACAATATTCTTCTTTAGACACTTTCTAAACTTCATTCTTCCATCCAATGTTTGAATGTGTTGTTACCAAGGATTATTGGATAATGGATAATGGATTATTATTACTTATAAGTGATAACAATAATATAATTATTATTATTGATGATGGATTGTGAATGATTACAGCTCAAGCTGCTAGCATTATAGCCAGCTAGCAGGACAATGGTAGTTGATGATTCAAAGATTATGTCGAATGGGAGAGAAGTGAATAATATATATGTATATGTGTGAACAATGATGATGGTTGACCCAATGACTTCAATAGCAGCGCGTCCGTTCACATGTGAGAGTAAGGGAAGAATGAGAGAGTGAATGAGTGAATGAGAGTAAGAATGAGTTAACAAAGACAACAACAAGAATCAGAATATGGTATGTACAACCTGTTTTAGTTTTAAAAAGCATTGGCTGGCTTGGTATCATCTTTACAACCTTCTCTCTCTCCCCTCCTCACACCTCACTCACTCACTGACTACCAAGCCACATCACTTCTCCCTTCCTCACACCACCTCACATCAATTATCCAATAGGCGTCCATCTTTCCCAGGATGGATCATCACTTGGATTATGGATTAATTTACCATCATCCAGGTTCCAATCAGGTAGTCCATCTGTGGGTGTGTGGGGTGATAGATTGATTGGTTGATTGGTTTGCATGTATAAAGTGTATATGATTGTGTGCTTATTTGAGGTTGTATCTGTGTCAATGTAGTTGATTGAGTGTGTGTGTGTGTGAGGTTGAAGTGATCGAGTGGGTGCCCCATCTTGTGATTGATTGATTGGACAGCGAGGGGTCGACACTTAAGGAAGGAAGGGGAAGACGATTGATTGACAACACACAAACACATACACACACACAATTGATTATATTACCGTGTTTATACTTACGCACTTACCATTACATTAGGTAATCCACAACTTACCTCTACTCCACACACACGAATCCACTGATATAATTGACGCTTCACTCTCTAATGTGATGGCATGGCATTGCATGGTATGTCATTGATACTCCGGTGACTGACAGTGAAGTACTACAGATTATGTTAATGTGGAGCATAAATTATACATAGCTATGGAACAATGTTTACCGGAATAATCTACAATAACAAGTAATCAAGGTAGTATGGTCATGAATAATTATCCTTGTTGTTGTTGTTGTTGTTGTCATTATTATTATCGCCACTTGTAGTAGTAGTAATAATATCTGTTCTGATCTGTTTGGATGTATGTATTGTAATGCAAACAGTGAGCAAGGCTGAGTTGTTGATGTTTATTTCTCGTCGTCCTCGTTGTCGTCGTCAGAGTTGTCGCCATCGACCAGCTCGTTCTCTCTCTCCAACTGCTCCATAAGGTCGTCCAACTCTTGGTCGTCGGAAGCTCCAACTGCACGTGGCTAAATAAAGTGAAGGTGAAGGTACAAGGATTGTTAGATATACTTCTGATTGATGATGATGTCCTGCCGCTCCATTGCCAACTTACTGGAATCTTAACAGTCAGCTTGCCCTTTCTCCTCTCGAGCTCCTCATTGAGCACCTCGACACAGCGGTTCAGCATCGCCAGTCCCTTGTCCTTGTCGTCGAATGTTCCAACCATGACGTAGAGGGGTGGTGCGATCAGAGTGACAGTGACGACGCCAAAGGCCTTCTCGGCTTCGCTGGCGTTCTCTGGCAGCTTTGGAATGTTCTGGACGGCAAAGTTCTGAGCGGCGTGCACAGAGTCCTTGATGGCGTCGATGCCCTCATAGTCGAAACATGTCATCTCAAAGTCGGCACGGATCTTCAATGGCTGTGGCTTTAATTTATGAGCGATAATCTCCATCAGCAACTTCATCTGATCTGGCTTAATGTCGAAGCCATCAAATACTGCTGGCTCTCTGTTGTTGTTGTTGTTGTATATGTAAATGTGAGGATTGAATGGAGGGGATCAGTATGGAGGGTGGTGGGTATTTAAAGTGTCGTCTTTGATCGTCATCAACAACACATGTGGGGTGATCAATGATGATTCTTACGTGATGGCCAGTCTGAATGCATCGTAGGCATGTCCGTACTTGGTGTACAGAGCCCATCCGAACTGATTATATAGTTGCTTTGGTGTAACAGTAACCTCATCATTCGTCAGTCTGGTCGCAAGATGTCTAATGATGCTGTGAACCTATGTTATCATATAGTGAAGATCAAGTTGTATCAGTATCCAATGATCATAAACTGTCTGTAACATCTGTCTGTCTGTGGCCATGAACTCGCTGACTCGAAACCTACATGCTTTGACTTGTTATAACGATCCTCGCACTTTGAAATCTCCTCTGGAGTGACTCTTCTCTTGGACAAATCGATGTATCCCTTCTCTTTATCGACTCTGACGACGACGACAACCTCTTGTCTGCCGACTCTAACGAGCTTTGTCAGCGAACGGATACGACGACGTGAAATCTCAGTCAACAGGATCATTCCTTCGATGTTGTTGTACTCCATCAATGACACGTAGACACCCATCTCACCAACGCTCTGCACCATAACCATGACCAACTCATTCTCCTCTGGGTACTTCTTCTCGTACATGCGACAATTGAAATCCGCCATTCTAAATTTGATTGATTGTTTGATTGATTAGCTGCTGTTCCTGCTGTTGACGTATGTCTGTTTAAAAACTAAAAGTAGACCTACTTCTAAACTTTTGTTATATTATATTAAACACAATAAAGGTTGTAATTAATATATTGTTTGGTAGAGATTAGTTTAGTTTAGTTTGAAGTCGAGTGAGAGACGCATTTATTGATGTTGGTAGTGTGAAGTGATGTTGTATTTTTAAAAATTATTTCTCAACATGTGTGTTTTGAGCGATGAGGGTCCCAAGAAGATAAAAAGCCCGGGCCTTTATTGATTGGCCAATGTCTACTGGTGACCAATCATCCAAGATTTGATACTGGCTCCCTCATTTCAATCTTAAAGAAAGAAGTAATATAGCTCGATATATATTACTAATATTCAAGAACCTATACCAATCAGGAAAAATACTATTCTAAATGAATGAACTTGGATAAATAGAAGTCATCATAATAATAATCCAACTCACTAGCTATTAATGCAAACTGTGTACCCTCCCTCTTCCCAACTTCCAATCCATTTGTGGCTCCTTTCCAAATGACCTATTTTTAACACCTTGGGTTCGCCCAACCAACATAGCTTGTTTGATGGTGAACATTGGGGTTTGAGGGAAGTTGCACTTGAGTGAATGAAAGGAAGCAAAGCAAACAACAAGATAAGGATGACATCCTTTTATATTATTATGTCGTGCAATCAATCATTTAACCAACAATTAATTAATCAAACAAATAATATAAGATATATATTATTATTTGATCAGATCCTATCAACCTTCTCTCTATCTATCTGATCTACAACCGCCTAATCGCCCATTAACAACAAACTTTCACTTCCATCCCAATTTACGTTGCAACGTTTCAGAAGTAGTGATGAACATAGAACCCTCAATTTAACAATTGTGTAATCAACAACAAGGTCTCATCCATCCTACTCACTTATGAACATCATCCATCATCTAATAATATTACCGATTGATTGAGGACGACAACACTATTCATTCTTTCATTCATTCATACACACACAACTTAAGTCAAACAAACACACACAACCCCATCCAACAACAACCTTTACTTGTGGTCCTCCCTCCAACCCTCCTGAGGTCCAACCCTTCCACTCTCACACTTATATCGATATATCTTATATCAAGGTGATTGCACCTCCAGTAACAACTCTCTCTTTTCAGTTGGCCATCCATCCATCCAACAATCAAACATTGTATACAATCCTAGGACTCGGACTCTTCTACACAATTAATCATTCATTCAATCAATCAATCAAATCAATCAATCGATTAATGATCTATAGCCATACTTGTGATCCCATTATAATGGAGGATCATCATCAACATCATAATAATGCAGGTCAACAACAACAACAACAAGACACCACTTTACTCTCTCCTCGAGGACAACAACAACTGTTACAGAGCAAGAAGAGACTTGTAATAGACCTAAATGGAATCAATCCATTACAGAGCACTTTAACAACAACAATAACAGAGCTGGGGTGTGGCGGCGATGACCTGAGTAGAGCCAACAACAACAATAATAATATGATGATGATGGACGAGAACGGGCTCAAGCGATACGAGACTGTCTGCACACAGGTCACCGACTACCTGTTTATGGGTGGCGAACGCGTCGCCGCCAACTTGGATCAGCTGCGCAGCCATGGCATCACACATGTACTCAACGCGTCATTGCAGTGCGACAACTTCTTTGAGCACCATCCAATGCAACCATTCATCTACAGGAAGTTCCCGCTGCGCGACACGGCCGAGGAGGACATTGGCGCCATCTTCCCTGGTGTTATCGAGTTCATCGAGATGGCACGACGCGCCAATGGCAAAGTGTTTGTTCACTGTCAGATGGGCGTCAGTCGCAGTCCATGTCTCTGCACCGTCTGGACAATGTACTCGAACCGCTGTTCATTGCGAGAGGCATCAGACTACATCAAATCAATCCGACCAATAAGTCTGCCCAACGTTGGCTTCCAGCTGAGTCTAAAGAGGTGGGCTGAGCGAGAAGGTCTACTACACAATCCATCAAAGCAGTCTTTGCCACCGCCAGACCAACAACATCAATCACAATAGACTATCTCTCTATGTCTCTCAATCTTTGTACTAATAAATCAAACTCGCTAGTGGACTCTGGCTCAGAGTTGAGTGTATGGGCGGCAGTTGAAAGGGCCGCTCCATTCTCCTCGGCCAAGTCCCAACATCCATCTCTTCCTGTATGTCCACTGTCCAAGTCCACGCCTGTCTGTCCACTGACTGATTGGTTAAGGTAGTTATTTAATGACATGGGTGGCGGCCGCCTTGTCTATTGATATAGACGGGTGAGGTGAATATGTTGTTGTTGTTGTTGATGTAGTTGTTGTCGTCGTCGTCGTTGTCTTGTGTTTGATGATGCTTGCAGTATTCAAACAAACAAGTAACAATCAGCAGCACGCTTAATCGGCACCAGTCATTCTCTTGACCTTGAGCATAACACTGTCTTTTGATGGGTCGTATGGATGATCCTTTGATGGGATCTCTAGAATGGTTGGGATAACTTGAGCGTATTCATCGATCATTGGTCTAATCTCATCTGCGATCTATTTATGATTGATTGATTGTTTGATTGATTGAATGGGGATGTTCGAGTCAGATCATGCCACTATGACTTCGCGAGGTATAGGTCACATGTGATCGCATTGACAACTACAACATACTTTCTGTGATATCAAGACGATAGCAATGTCGTTTCTAGTTGTGAATGTTCTGAATGCTTGCTCTATCTTGGTAATTGGTGTCTCTGAAGTTGTTGGTTCGTGCATTGTTAGTGACTGACCTCGGTGATCATGAGTGAACAAACACATACTGTTGTCGACGACGATGAAGTTCTCATTCTTCTTCTTTCCGTCCTTCTGTCCACAGCCTGCCAACAGGAAACCAGTGACGATATCCTCATCACCGATCACAGCAACCAGTGCATTCTCGCTCATAGTCTTTGCGGCCATATTGTTTCTATATGTGTATATATGTATATATATATAATAATAATAAATATAAAACTAGTTTGATTGATTGATTGATGTGATGTAATGTGTTTGAAGATGTGATAGATGATGCTGACCGACACTTTCCAAGACGCGAAGCCTACCCCAGTTGAACTTTGTTTGACAACCTCATTCATTCATTCACTCAAACACACACAGATGCAAAAGCAACAAATTATAAAAAAAGAATCAGCTTGTGAAGTATCTTTGTGCGCCCTGGGTTCGCGCCTGGCACTCATGTCATCCCAGTTCAGTTCACGCATGTGTGGAGAAGTCCAGGATTGTGTCAATCAATCAATCAATTACAATTGCAGTGAATGTCTATGATTACATCTTGATTGATTGATTGAAGTAAGTTTGAATGTGATTTGAATTGGGTTTATGGTAAGTAATGTAATATGGCAATGATTTATGATTATTTGATAGTATTATTATTGCATCCTGATGGGTTGAAGAGAGTGACTCTGTGGACCTTGAATTACTACTTCTCGTGTGGCAAATGGTAAATTGGATCAGCCTTAACATCTTTAGCATACTGGAGTGTAGCATTGTTCCATTGATCAGTTTGAGATACGTGTGGTTCTAATATTAATATGATTGATTGAAGGTTAGTAAGTATGAATGAATGAATGAACTGATGAATGAATGAATGAATGATGTGGTCATATAACATACTCTTTGTTGATCTGAATCCACTCATTAGAACTACCACGGCACCAAAGGTGACACCGATGCCAAGGAGAGTGACGTATCCCTTTGGCAAACCATAACCTTCAAGTTTGTGATAGTTGTATGGGTAGCCATGGAATCCACGTGGGAATCTCAATCTATGTTGTTGATTCTGTTCAGTCATTGCTGTATTCTAGAATTGAAATATAAATGATGGTCAGTCATTATTCACTCTTGATTGTGTTGTTGTAGTTGTTGTTGTTGAAGTTAGTAATCATGAATGATATTTACATGTTCGTATAAATAAATACACAATGTGATGATTGATGATGATGTTGAAGTTGAATCGTAATGTGTGATTGATTGATTGATAGTGTGAGTGATAAAGGAGTTTTTGAGGATTGATGGGAGTTATTAAAAATTTAATTTATTTTTGAAACTATATTGATTGAACGGCATTTGAGGATGATTTGGTTGAATTTGAGCGGATTTATTCCAAATGTTTTTTTGATTATATATTACTTCCAACTTTACATTTAATAATAAGATATAAATATTTATATCTTAATAAGAATATAAACCTAATATATATTAATCAAAACTAGTTAGGTACATTAATAGTATTGATGATAGTGTAAAAAAAAAACCATGTTTGAGTTGGGGTGTCTTTTTTTTGAACCCGAACGAAAGTCTTGATTAATGAACAAACAGATAATTCTTTAGTTATATAAATGTTGTTATCTAGTTGTAAATCTAGATTGACTACTACTGTTATTGGTGGGAGTAGTATGCATTTGACCAGTATTGGTCTAATGCCAAGATGGTCATGTAGATTATATACTTCATCATCTTCAAACAATAACAACAACAACAACAACAACGACAGTGTCAACAAAATCAGAGACCTACTCAATAACTTTAACAAACCCTATGATAAAAGTAATAGTAATAATAATAATAATAATAGTAGTAGTATTAGTAGTAGAGATAATAGTAGTAGTAGTAATAGAGGACCAAAGACCCATAAATACACTGCAGGAAGTAATGATAGTAGTAGTGGACCAAATGCCCAAAGACTCCCCCATCCTCTTTTCCAACGACTATCACATCCTCAACAACAACAACATCAACAACATCAACAACAACATTCAAACAATGATGGACAATCAATACAAGAGGTGATCAACAAGTTGAGCAAACCATCAAACATTGCAAACAAGGAGGACAAGTTGTTACATAATAGACATGGTCGTTCACCTCATCAGACCGATGTTCAAATGCTTCACGCTCGCAAGGAGACCTTCAATCGTCTGCACAAAACTGATCATCGCACATTTGTCCCAATCGACAAGAAGAAGATGAAGGATGACCTGCTCAATTTGATCAACCCAAGTATTCCCCTCCCCAGCAGCAGTCTCGACACAACTCCAGATGAGAAGGGCAAGGGCAATGTGTCAAAGCGCACAGGGTTCCTCACGACATTCGCTCCACATCATACGTCATTCACTCTGTCAATGACGGGCGAGTCCATCTCACCAGAGTTCAAAGAGTTGGACTATAGCCAACGACTAAAGGTTGTGTACAATCACAACTATGACAAGATACCCAGGTTGGCACATGGATTGGATCGCGTACTGGAAGAGCGCGGTGTCCACCCCGTCGTTGGACACGATGGCCGTCCCAACTTCACGCCCTTCCTCTCACAGATCCATGACTTTGATTCACTCATACTACACAGTGGCTACATGAAGCCATCACAAGATCAAGTATGTTCAAAGCCCTGCTATGTCTCGTCTCACTCACTCACTCAATCAATCACTCACTCAATCAACCAATCACATTAGAAACTCCTATCAATGGCACGCGACAATGGCTGCAGATACTTGTCATCAACATCGTCTATTACATCAGTGTTGGCCAAGCTCTATTTCACATTCAGCAGCAAGTTCACGATGAATGCCACTTCGATGTCAAGCGGCTTCCAGAAGGTGTCCACATTCACTCGACGTCTTGAGCGACCCATCTCCATCCTCATGCACAACAGCAATGGTGTATGGGCCATCGATAACAATCAAGGCAATGTCGATCATGCGAACCAAATATTGATGGACCTGGTAAGTTCCAGACCAAGTACAGGAATATGATCACGTCCCTCATACTTACACGCGTTCAATCCAGGGCCATTCACTCGAGAAGATGTTGACACTACCAGAGGACGAGTTCAATGACAAGTTACTCAAGTCCAGGAATGATTCACCTCATGTATTCGATGACGCGTACACCTTCTCTCAGGTATGTTTGGTCAAGCATCTGGCTCCACGTCAATGTCGCGACTAACATCGAGTCAATCATTAGTTTGGCAATATAATGTACAGATCACAGATTGATTGCTACTCGGACAAGCTAAAGAGCCAGTCCAAGGTATTTGATCTAAAGACAAGGGCTACACGCAAGATACGTATGGATGTTGGCGAACATGAATCATACCTTGGCTACCATTTGGACAACATTGTCGGACCACAGGGCTCCTTTGAGAAGGAGTTCTACGATCTGTCCAGGTCGGCTGGAATCAAGTATTCGTTGCAGGCCAGAATAGGTGACATGGCCGGTCTGTTCATCTGCTATCACAACACAAAGAGGATCTTTGGTTCGGAGTTTGTGTCTTTGGACGCGCTGGAAGACGTCGTCTTCTGGGGCAAGCACATTGCCAACGACAGCTTCAACGTGACCAACTCACTGCTGCAGATCATTCTCGACACGATGGCCAGCGAGATGGACCCCAAGTACAAGTACCGTCTGATGCTCAACGAGGTGCGCTATAACCGCGGCACTCCACGTCTGGACATCTACGTCGAGGAGATGTCTGTGTCTGAGACATTTGAGCATCGCTCCTTCTCCTATTATCAACAGACCGAGGTGGCCGCCGAGGAGGCCAAGCAGATCGTCAACCCAGTCAAGCTGTACTCGCTACGACTCAGCTCGACCATCAACGACTTCAAGATACACGGACCTCTGCACTACCTCCCAGACGACCAACTCAAGGTCTACTACAACTTTGAGCGAGTGGACACCATTCCCCGAGAGCAAATGCTCATCTCATATGCTGAGGCACTTCGCGAGAGTGAGCTCTACAACGAGTTCCTTGGATAGATCGATCAACATGAGTAAACATACATTTATTGATTGATTGAGATTGATCATGCGCATATACTTGGACTCTGTCTGTTTGTTAGTTTCCAATCACACTCGCGCGGAGTGGAATGTGTTGCCGACAACTTGCCATTTTGATCAACTTCATCAAACACATTCATTCATTCATTCATTCATTCTACGAATAGATACATATACATAGTCATAGGCATGTCTGACTGGGCAGAACATACACATGCAGATGGAAAGAAGTACTATCATAACAGACGAACTAAACAGTCTGTTTGGGATAAGCCGGAAGAGTTGAGATTGTTTGAACAACAACAACATTATCAACAACAACAACAACATGCTGCACAGGCATCGGCCACATCATCATCTTCATCTACAGTGCTGCCACCACATTGGAAGGAGTATTTACATGCAGAGACAGGCAGGAAGTACTATCACAACACTATCACCAATGAGACATCATGGGAGCTTCCTTCTACCAATGCTGCACCATCATCCTCCTCATCAGCGCCTTCATCAGCAGCTGCAGCCCCGGCAGCGACAAAGGAGACATCATCTTCCTCATCTTCATCATCAGTCTCGACATCATCACCTACACTCACCTCATCACAATCACAATTACAATCACAATCGACATCATCACAGACACAGTCCACATCTTCACCGACATCATTATCAACATCAAACAACAACAGCAATAACAACAATGAATCATCTAAACCATCTGGAGACCCAATCAAGATGTTCAAGGACATGTTACAACAGGCGGATGTAGCCTCCAATTGGTCATTTGAGAAGGCACATAAGCTCGTGGCGAACGACGAGCGATATCATTTGCTAAAGACGATGAGCGAGCGCAAACAGGCATTCCAAGAGTATCTGGGCGACAGGAAGGTGTTTGAATATGAGGAGAAGCGCAGAAAGGAGAAGAGATGCCGCGATGAGCTGGTCAGGATGCTGCGCGAGTCACCCGAGGTCTCGCCCTCAATGACTTGGCTGCGCGCTCAACTCTACTTTGATGGCGACTCCAAATGGGAGGCGGTCGATTCGGAGCGAGAGCGTGAGGACCTCTTCCGCACCTACGTCATGGACATACAGAAGCGTGAGAAGGACGACCGCGACAACCTACGTCGCGATACAATGCGCAATTTGAGAGCCAAGCTCGAAACCAACGACCTCATCAATTTGAAGACACTGTGGAGCAAGTTCAAGGAGCACTACGAGAATGATCCGCTCTATCAACAGATGGACAAATACGATGTGCTCTGTGTCTTTGAATCGTATATACGCGATCTCGAGAAGAAGGAGGAGGACACACAGCGCAAGGAGCGCGAAAGACTTAGACGCGAAGCGCGCAAGCACAGAGACCTATTCCGCGACTTTATGCTCGAGCAGTACATGGCTGGAGAGCTGCAACCTACAACACATTGGCAGCAGTTCTACAAGCGATTTGGAACACATCCAACATTCGAGAACTTGGCCTCACAGACAACGGGCTCGTCGCCACTGGAGTTGTTCATGGACTTCCGTGAGGAGATGACCATTCGCTTCGAGCGTGACTTTGATCGACTGAGGGACATGATCAAGGACCTCAACTTCCAATTCATTCCCAAACAGACCACATTGGAAGAGCTGAAGCAAGCTTTATCCAAGCATGAGCGATTCTCAATCTTATCACAATCATCCATTCCTCCATTCCTCGAATATGTAAGTTGTCATATCTTGCATGTACCATCGTATCACTTCTAACGCACTACCACATCATCATAGTTGGAGGACAGGGAAAAGAGAAGAGCAAAGGATGTGGAAAAGAGGAAGAAGGACGCCATTGGCAACTTTAAGGTGTTGCTTCAAGAGACTAGGAGTATTGGCAAGCACTCGACTTGGTCTGAGGTGCGACCTACATTGACGAGCAGGCCAGAGTTTGAGGAGTTGGAAGATGAATCTGAGCGCGAGCGTATATTCAAGGAGTTCATAGAGTTCCTGTCGAACGAGGAGAGTGACGAAGAAGGAATCATTAAGAGCGATGATGAAAGCAAGTCGAGGCGAGAGTTCTCCAAGCTGGCTAAGCGTTCATCTCTGTCAGCAGAGAACATCGATGACCAAAGATCAAAGAAAAAGCGAAGAGAATGAAGCAAATGGTAGTCGTCAACGCTGCCATCCATCCACTTGTATACCTTACATACATTATGTTGGTTTGATCAAAAGTCAATCAATCCATTATTGGGTCCTCCTTTGTATGAGGCCATAACTTTGATTGACTTTTGTTTGTCCAAACAAAGGCCTCACTGGCAAACTCATCTTGTGGGCTGTGGACACGAATATGATGAGTAGTAGTAGTAGTAGTATTATGAGTTATAACTAATAATGAAGACAAGGATAGTACTTAATCGTGATAGATTACAAGATAAATCGAATCATAGAGTTATAAAGAATAATCCGTTTCAAGTTAAGCTTATTGAGAACAAAGATAGTTATATAATACCCAAGGAGTATATCAATAAAGTGGCAGTAGGGCCCAAGAAGAGAGGAAAGAGGAAGGAGAAGACAACCGACAAAGAATAAGAATAACACCTGATCAGTCCAAAGTCCAACAACATCCATCATCCATCATCCCTACTCAATCCATTCCAACTACAACAACAAGAATAAAAAAGACAACACAACTACTGGATTGATCAATCCAGAGTCTTATGAGAGTTACATAGATAATGGTAGCAGGTAACAGCTAAGCTTGTTTAGGGCTTGTTTGTGTGATCCACTTGGTAAAAAGGTGCATGTCGTCGTTGTCAATGTAGGCCTTGAGCTCCTGGAATCTTTTCTTTAGTTGGGCGCGGTCCAAAGCCTGGCCAATCTTGTACAGTGTCTCCAAATCCTCCTCCTCCTCTTCATCTGGGTAGTGGACCATTGGTGTGGTGGTCCTTTGGGCTGGAGGCATTGGCAATGTGGTGTGGGTCTTGATGTATGAGTAAAGCACCTGCATCAACTCGTCCTTCTTGTTGTCCTTGTTGTGGCTACTTCGTCTAATATTGTTGTTATTGTTGTTGTAATTTTGTGTGTTTGATGAGATGACGGTCATTGTCCTATCATCTTCGCTGGATGTGCTGTAGTCTGATGAGATGGTAGACTCGTTTTGGTCATCTTCTGAGGACAAGTCTGTATGTCCTATTCTTTGGCCATATGCTCGCTTTGACACACAGTAAGCACAATGATCACCACAATCCTGAGCATGTTTCGTCTTGTAATGTCTGGTCCTGCTGTCCCTTCTGGCATAGGGCATACCACAGTTGGCATGTTCACATGCACACTTTAATTTGGAGCTCATCTTTGTTGTAGTTGTTGTTGTTGTTTGTCTTTGATTAGTTTGTTATAAGTATGTTATGTACAGAGATAAGATAATGAATGAATGTGAATGGTGTTATGTTAATGTTAACATAGGATACCAATAATTGAATGAATGAAAGACCATAGACTTGAAAGCAACATCTTGTTAGAACTAAGTTGGTGCAACTCACACACACTCACACACTCACTCTCACACACCAACTCACACACACACTCACACACCACACGCACACACCCCCATACACACTCGCTCACACCTGCGCACACCAATCATGTGAACGTTTAGTCCTCACTCACACTTGGCTGACAAGTAGGATAGCTGGGGCATGCCCATTTGGGTGTCAGTGACATTGATTATATGATTGTATGATCATGTATATATATACATCCACCTCCCGAGATGGAGGAGGAGGGCACAGCTGGCCAGCCACAGGGGCGAGGCAAGAGGGGCACCATCTTTATTGTCGAACTGTGGACCTTACATCCAACATATCAATCTATCAATCAATGTACCAATCACATGATATTGTTGATTACCGTGAACACTAAATCAATCAGTGATCAATCAATCAATCAATCAGTGATGTTGTTGATGAAGTGCTGCTGTTGATGTGGTTGTTGTGGTTGATGTTGTTGACGATGCGCCAGGATGATCGTTGGTATGATGTGGTTGTTGTCCAGAGCATTTGGCCTTGATATCAGCTGGCAACTCGTCCATGTTGTATGATTTGAGATTAAAGTGTTTGAGCTTCATTCGCCCCTCGGGTGCTTTGGACGTGTCGAGTATGTATTCCTGGATGCCACAGTTGTGCACATTCTCCAATGCCAGCAAACCTTGCTCGTCCAGATGATGGAATAGTCCTCTGAAGATTTTGTACGGCACCTGATGTGTGACGACCAGCACGGATCGCCCGGCATAGTCACGCGACAGCTTCTCCAGGAAGCAATGTATGCGCATCTCCACGTCCAGGTAGTTCTCGCCTCCCGGGAACCTGTACCAGTACTTGCCATCGCGCAGTCTTATAACGTACTCGTCTGGGAACTTCTCGCGGATCGACTTCTCCGTCAGACCATGCCACTTGCCAAACTCCTTCTCTCGCAGCCAATTATCCTTGTATACCTTGAGGCGGTAGGGCAGGTGTTTGATGATGTTGTCGGCCGTGTTGATGGCGCGCAGGTAGGGCGATGTGAAGCAGATGTCGAACGGCTCCATCGTCGAGAGGTAGCGTCCGGTCTGCTGGCTCTGCCACTCGCCGATCGGTGTGAGTCGGATATCGGCGTCGCGCACCGATGCCAGTGTGTCGATATCGTCCTGCAGGATGTCCAGCGCGGCGTTCTGCTCGGACTGACCGTGTCGCACGATCACCAGACGCGTGGGCCACTTTGGTTTGACTGATTCGTTAAAGACTGGAAGTGACATTGTGCGGTTCATGCCCATGCTGCGATTCAAGCCCATGGGCGAACCGCCGAGCATCGATGTGTTGAACGTGTCGATGCTGGGCCGCGACGGGGTCCTGATCAGGCCCGTCATGATCTTGGTCTTGAGTCGTTTGAGCACTGGCGTCGAATCAAAGTGATCGAGAGGACGTTTGATTGGTGTTTGATCGGCCTCAGCGCTGCCAAGGCGTGGTGTCGAGGGCACAGAGTTGGTCATGGCTTGTGGCGCAGGCGCCGTCGATGTCTGAGCCAAGGCTTCGCAGCTCTCGAGGTCCTTCAGTAGATGTATGCCAGTTATGAGTATGGGCTCGTAGGGCGAGTTGTCATGGTTCACTGGCTGCGCCTCAAAGAAGAGCAGAGTGCGCATGGTTGATGGGTGCACGCGGCCCACTATCGGGTACTTGCCGTTCAGCGCGTCACACGAGTCCAGCGTGATGATCAGCTGATTGTATGCGCCCAGTGCCACCAAGCCACGACTGTTGAACACCAGTCCATTCATCTCGTTCTGTGTCAACATGTCGGCCATCTGCGTGTTGCTTCCATTCGGCTCGGCCTCGTTGAAGTAGTGCGACAGCTTGTCATCGTTGATCTGGATGTCCGCGTCCTCATGTGCGGTCGAGGTGTTGGTATCATGCTCGCCCGAGCCATTGCTCTTGTTTGATGTGGTATGTTGTTGGTCCAACAGAGATACTGTGGGCGATGATAGTAGTCGTGTTGGTGCGGTGGTGATAGTGTTGCCGCTGTTGCGGACGGGAGTTGCAGGCGGCCCCGATTGAGATGACGGCTGTTGTTGTTGTTGTTCTCCCTTGACAGAGTATCGACCACATTGAACAAACCACTTCTTTACGATGCGATGCACCAATGTGTCGACGTAGCGCTTGGCCTGAACCTGTTCGACAAAGCGATCACATGTCAGCGCGGCACGCTCTAGTTCCAACTCGACCACCAGCCAACCAATAGTTGTAACCAACAATGCGTATCTCTTTTGTGCGTCTCCATCACCGTCAGATGATGTGTCCATGCTCATCATCGACATCATTTGTCTTTGAAGTGTATTATTAATAAATGAAGTGTGAAGTGATGCACTTTAAGTGAAGGGGCACACAATCAAGAATCTGAAGTTACAAATGGGGAGGTGGGGGTTAGGTTTAAATTATGGGATTGATTATCACTTGGAATGGTTCCGTAGATACTGGTGATCGATCGCAAATACTTATTAATATCTATTATATATTATTAGATTGATTTATTAGGATTAGGTTCCTTGAAGATCCATTTGTGTTTATCTGATTTTTGATGAGTGAATGAATGAATTAATGGATAGTTATAGGTCAAGACCGAATCAATCAATATTACCCTTTGGAACCTATTATTGATGATTGTACTAAAAGTGATAAACAAGGCCTATACTATAATGTAAAGCTTGAAAAGACACTTTGGACCGGAGAGAGGAAAATAAAGATCATCATTTTTAGGTGAATGACTAACAAATATCTCAAACGAAAGTTGAAGGTTATTTGAAAGTCACAATAAAAGGTATATTTATATGTACGTTCTATATTTTTATAGTATCATGTTATACCAATTATTATTTAAACTCCTTTCCTTTCGGATCTGTAAAACTATCACTCAATCAATCAAACAATCAATTAATCAAATATGAACAAATTATTAGTAATATTAGTGTTATGTTGTATGCTACATTCTACTTATGGATGTCTCGAGACTAGTATGTCTAGATATTCATCATTCATTAGAGTTAGAGCAATGGATAACAATAGAGTTTACGTTGATCAGACTAAACAAGTGAACTATGCCAACTGTCACACTTGGCAAACCGAGTTCTGGGGTGGAAACGATGCCATTGGTTTCCTCTGGACCAGACACAATTGTCAGAACCTTGGAGAGAATGAGTTCTATTTCTCAAGGAATGGTTTTATGTCAGGTAATTTCAAAGATATATTAATCAGGTATATATTAGTATATAATACTAATACTTATATATATATATATATATTTATTATCAATGTTTAGGATGGAGACCATTCAATCAGGGATGTCCTTTGAGAGAAGATAATGTAATCCCCATTAATATGTTATTTGCTGCCTGTAATTCTAGAGACTTTTGTTAATCTAATTGTTCCAGAGTGCCATCCCATCTAGGTTGGAATAATGTTTGTCATTTTCCTCAAACTACAATATTGAATAAATTAATTCATTTCATCTTACAAATATTGGTGATTGTTGTAACAATCATTAAAGTTATTGAATTTGTTCAATTACATGTAGACTGGAAAATAAATTTATCTCAATCATTGGGGGTCGTCTCAAACAATTTACAAATATTATATATCTCCAATACATCTACATGTATAAATATCAAGTTATTCAATCTAAATATTAATATTAATAATAATATATATAAATAGATAAATAAAATGTTATCTTTTAGAAATTATAATATTCTCTTATTAATTTTAATAATTAGTATATCAATAATAAATCTTGGATTAGTTAGTTCAAGTTTTGAAGAGTGTTCAAAGGTATCATTATGGGATGGCGGCCATGATCTCGAAGGTTGTGCTGATCCCGATTTCTATAAAGGTTGTGAGGTCATTCCTGGAGATAACAGTTTGGAATATCCAGAATGTTGTCCTTCCTACGAATGCGCCTATGTTAGTTTATAATTGAATCAATAAACCAAATCACTTTGGTAGAGATAAAATAATGGTTTTTTAAAACTGTCTACTCTACCATAGTACTAAGTAATGTCTTTTGTCATTCAGATATTATATAAATATTTACAAAATGATCAATAATTATAGAAAGAATACAATTTTTTTAATATTATTAATTATTATGTCAATAATAATAATAAATCTTGGATTGATTAGTTACAAGTTTGTATTTATTTTGTAAATATTGAATTTTGCAACAATATTGTCTTCCACCATACATTTTACTATTTAATTTTTTACTATTTAATATTTTTGGTTGTGACGATCGTCCCAAGTTCTATAAAAGTTGTGCTGTCATTCATCGTGATAACTCTTTGGAGTATCCAGCTTGTTGTCCATCTTACGATTGTGAGTCAAAAATGCAAGAAGAGGATTGATTGCCTTTTTTCTCTCTTGGTGTAGAGACAGCTTGTTGTCGGTGGAATTATAATAGAATAAAAATAAATAATAATTAATTTCAACTTAACATGTACCAGTAGACTGGAAAGTATTGAATTGTTTGTTGATTGATTTATTGATATTATTAATAGTAAATATAATGATAATGATATATTACTCTAGAAATAATAATACTACTATTTTGTTAATATTAATAATTATGAATAATAATGATTCAAAAGTTATATTTTTATAATTAAATTAGTTTGTCAGTACTCATAAATCTAGGATTAGTTAGTTCAAGAAAGGAGTGTTTGGTTAGTATAGATAATAATGATGGAGAATATTTTATTCAGGGGTGTACTGGACCCGAATACTATCCTGGATGTCGAGTCATTCCTGGAGATGACACATAAGATTTTCCTGAATGTTGTCCCACATACTGGTGTTATTAATAGACTAAAACAATATAGAGCTCTTAATAGTAGAATGATCCTGCTAAGTCTGGTTTTCAACCAATCAATCTTTGTTGTATTTTGGAAATAAAAAACAATGTTCTTGAAGAATGGACAATTATCAAACCACCTAATTAACAAGAACTCGATTTTTCAAAGAAATGTGGATTTTTTTCATTCTGCAGCTTAATCAGACTCACATTTATCAAGATCGATTATGAGGCAAACATTATTACCAAAACAGAAAGCATAAATACTTAATATATATATATACATACAATTACATTATCATCAACATACATACATACATACATTCATGGAGGACAAAACAGGATCATTCTTCTACTTTTACAAGCTCTGTGTTGCTTTGGAGCATGAGTCTACACATTCAGGCAAATCAAAGTTGATTGCCAAGTTCGTAGATCAGTTCGAGTATGTTATGTTATCTGATGAGCCTGTTGTTGGAAGGCTTAGTCGTTTGTTTGACCATCATGTGTGGATTACTGACTGATCATTACTGAATATCTATAGGGGTGACCTATATCTATTGGCCAAACTACTTTTGGTCAAAGAGGATAAGCGTGTCTTTAGGATTGGAGACAAGCAAATGATAAAGATCCTCGCAGAGGTATGGTCAGCAGACCTTGATGATATGATTGCTGATCTTGACCATGGTGATGTCACTCAAACAGGTTACAAAGTACGATCCTACACTTATTCAATCAATCATTCAATCAATCAAGTTTACTAACCTTAAGGTTTCAAACATCACATCAATCAACATAGTATTATAAAGAACAGAACAATGTACCAACCAAGTCAATATTGACTTTGGGACAGGTGGATGCATTCTTGGACAAACTGACAACGGTGTCCAAGTTTGATGATCAAGTAGCAGTTATATCAAAGTTCATCAAGCGTTGTACACCTCACGATTGGCGCACAGTGCATCGTATCATCGACTCTGACCTCAAGACAAACCTGGGCGCAAAGTTCTTCTTTGATGGCCTGCATCCACAGGCCATGGACGCCTATCGTCAGGCCAACAATCTAAAGGCAGTGATCGACACGATCAGGAACAAGGGCTTTGAGAAGAACAACAAGGCAGGTGACAAGCTAAAGACCGGATCGCTCGACATTAGTGTGTCGCTGATGACGCCAATCAAACCAATGTTGCCCAAGGCAATCAAGAGTGTTGATGGCGTAATCAAGGCCTGCAGTGAGCTGTTCTTTGCCGAGATCAAGTATGATGGCGAGCGTATCCAGCTGCACAAGGACGGCAAAGGCTACAAGTGCTACAGTCGTAACCCTCAAGCCCGTACAGTCATGGAAGGTGGAGCAAGTGTTGCCCTACATCCCAAAGTCGACCAACGCCAACAGCATCATCCTGGACGGTGAGATCCTTCTGATGGACACCACTACGTCCAAGCCATTGCCATTCGGTACTCTTGGCATCCACAAGAAGAAGGGCTTCACCGATGCCACCGTGTGTGTGTTCCTCTTTGACATCCTATACCTCAACGGCAAGTCGCTGCTGCATCTGCCACTCAAGACGCGTCGAGAGATCCTCGAGAAGAACGTCAACATCGTGCAGCACAGAATCGAGCTGTCCGAGGTCACCCACATTGCTGGCCAGAAGGACAAGAGTGTGCTGTCCGCATTGCTCAACAGGACATTCCAGGAGAAGTTGGAGGGTCTGGTGATCAAGGATGCTGACAGCGTCTACGAGCCAGGCTGCAGACATTGGATCAAGGTCAAGAAGGACTACATCAGTGGCATGGCCGATACTGCTGATCTGTTGGCGCTGGGAGGATACTACGGAACGGGCACGAGTGGTGGATTGGTCACTGTGTTCCTGATGTGTACGTATGATGAGGAATCAAAGACATACAAGACCGTGTGCAAGGTCAGTGGTGGTCTGGACGACACGGCCATCGCCAAGCTACAGCCAATCGTCAACAAGACCATGACCAAGATATCAAAGGACGCGTCCAAGGTGCCTGCTTGGCTCGACTTCAACAGGGCCTATGCGCCAGATTTCATCGTGAATGATCCAAAGCAAGCTATGGTGTTTGAGATTGAGTCGGCTGAGCTGACCGGCACCAAACATCACACGTCTGGTTTCTCCATGCGTTTCCCAAGAATCATCAAGATCAGAAAGGACAAGGACTGGGAATCACACACCAAGTTTGAGGAGCTCAAGCATCTGGCCAAGGATGCCAAGATCGTTGCCATCCCTTCAGACGACGAAGATGAGCCAGCTGTCAAGGGCAAGACATCGTCCAAGGCTGCCACAACAGGTCCAACAACAAAGAAGGCAAAGACCACAACATCAACTACATCAACAACATCAACCACATCGACTACATCAACTACATCAAGTACAAACAGTCCCAAGTTGACAGGCAAGGTGAACTACATCAAGGGCGACATCACAGACCCATTCAACAAGGATGAGAGCACTAGCACAATGATCATCAACTATACGGACGACAGTGGCAAGTGGAGGAACTCTGGCATACCAGGCGCAATCGCCGGCAAGTGGAAGATTGTCGAGGAGGAGTTTGCCAAGTCGGTGTTGCCATTGGGCGAGATACGCACGACCAAGGTGGACAATGGCGACAAGAAGATATATGTCTGCAACATGTCGTGCATCATGTCGCCAACAAAGAAGGGCGAGAGCTACATGTTCTCGCTGACTGACTTCACAGAGGCTCTAGTCGCGGCCCAATCCATTTGCAAGCACAAGAAGATCGAGTCGGTTCATGCAATCAAACCCAACTTCCCAGGCATCAAATGGACCGACCTGGAGGAGCTCTACGTCTCCAAGCTGCACGAGAAGGGTACCAAAGTGTTTGTACATTCAAACGACAACTCACCCGTTGTCAGTAGCTCAGCGCCATCGTCGTCGACCAAAGCTGGCAAGGCATCGGATGGTGCCAGCACCAAGACAAGCTCGAAGCGACCACTCGAGGACAGCAATGATAATGGCGAAGAAGCCATCCCACTCAATCCAATCTTTGCCAATGTCAACTGTGTGTTTGCGAGCAACCTGCCAGTGGACCAGGTCAAGAAGTGGAAGAACATCATCATATCATTTGGCGGCAAGGTGGCCACGAGCTGGAAGGCGTACGGCGCTGGCCAGACCACTCATTTGATATGCGATGCGCCATGCGATCTGTCGACACACGTCGATCGTCTGGGCGGCCTCATTGTCAAGTCGGACTGGATCGAGGACTGCTTCCAAGAGGACCACATCATGGACGAGGCCGAGTATCTCTTCCACGACAGCACCAATCCAGACTACAGCCAGGACCATGGCGATATCATGCATGATGATGGTGATGATACTGATGGCACCAACAGTGCCACTGGAAAGAAGGCCACAACAACCAAGGTGAACTTGTCCAACATGTTCTCAGAGTGTGTATTATACATGCATCCACAGACAGTCAATGACATGGAGACTTTGAAGAGATACATTGTGGCATTCAATGGTGATGTGACCGACACGATCACACCATCCACCACACACATCATCACATCCGAGTCCAAGAAAGAGTTCATACGTCTTCTCCAAAAAGAGAATGCCAAAGCAGTCGTAATCGATCCACTCTGGATATGGGATTCAATCAACAGCAATGGAAAGAAAGCATTGGATATCAATGAGTACCAAAAGGTATCAATCTCAGCAAAGTAATAATAAGTAATAAATATGTATATTTAAAATTAACACATTGATTGATTGATTGGAATGATTCCAACATTACCATTTTTGATCAACTTCATTCAAAGGAAGTTCAAATTTTTGAATCACCCACTTTTTTTGTTGGGTGGCCGATAGCATCCAATAAATAAATTAAAATTGACACAAACACCACACTACGAATAAACACACTGACAAACCCACAGGCGACACACTCCTTTCATCTCTATTCTCACTCACGCTCACTAACTTGCGCTCCAAACACACACCTCTTTGAACAACAAACACGAGCACGAACGCATACTGAATGATACCTGACCAGAGGTGAAGATACAAACATCTATCTCAGCAAGCAAGCAAGCAAACAAACAATAACTACAAAACTATAATAATAATATAGTTCAATTGTTCAACTTATTCATTCACTCATTCTACTCATTCATTCCACTTCAATCTACTCTTTGGAAGACATTCCTGTCATCAACAGCAGCAACAACACCAAAAACATCAGCAACAGTAGTAGCAGGGGTTGACCAAACGCAGCAGCAGCAGTAGCAATATAACAACTCTTCATTATATACAGATAATCGAATTACTCAAGCGAGAACACATATACACATACAATGTCAGAGGGAGCTTTGGAATGGAAGTTTAGTCAGATGTTTGGGAATAGGAATCCCGCTGAAGATGTATCAGATGGTATGTTATTCAATCAATCATCATGAGAGCATGCTGCACATTGTACTTACTCGAATGAACGAACGAATGAACGAATGAACGAACGAATAAATGAATGAAACAGGTGATATAGTGTCTGCGATTGAGTTTGATCATACTGGAGACTACATTGCAGCGGGTGATAGGAGTGGAAGAGTGGTGTTGTTTGAGCGTGTACATGGATCAGATAGCGATGACAACTATGATGATGAGGAGCAACAACAACAACAGCAACAACAACAGTCAAGCCGATGTGAATACAAGTTCTACTGCGAGTTTCAAAGCCATCAGCCAGAGTTTGACTACCTAAAGAGTTTAGAGATCGAGGAGAAGATCAACAAGATCAAATGGTATCCAAAGCAACTCGATGCTCACTTCCTTCTAACAACCAATGGTATGTTATGTTCATTGATTGAATGAGTATGATTGATTGACTGACGATGTACATTACACAATCAACAGACAAGACTATTAAGCTTTGGAAGGTATATGAGAAGAAAGTGAAGCAACTGTCATCGACAACATTGTCAAATGGTAGTGGCAGTGGCAACAATCATATAAGTATACAGAACAATAATGGAAGCAGTAACAGTAATAGTATAGATAGTATGACCGATGATAATAATAACAATAGTATATTTAAGGTAAGGATGACAAGTGATCAATCAATCAATAAATCAATCACATGACACTCACTCACTCAAACATACTCAATCAAACGAATGAATGAATAGATACCTCGCTTGACGACCACGCGAGAAACAACAGCCTTTCCAAAGAAGGTGTATGCCAATGCACATGCCTATCATATCAACTCGATATCACTAAACTCGGACGGAGAGACGTACATCTCATCGGACGACCTCCGCATCCACTTGTGGAACCTAAACAACAACCACGAGTGCTTCAACGTAGTGGACATCAAGCCGACCAACATGGAGGACCTGACCGAGGTGATCACCAGCGCCGAGTTCCACCCGACATCGTGTAATATATTTATGTACAGTTCAAGCAAGGGTACGATCAAGCTGGGAGACCTGCGATCGTCGGCGCTGTGCGACCAGCACAGCAAGGTGTTCGAGGAGCCCGACGACCCCTCAACCAAGTCGTTCTTCTCCGAGATCATTTCCTCCATTTCCGACATCAAGTTCAGCCGAGACGGCCGCTACATTTTGTCGCGCGACTACTTGACGCTCAAGCTGTGGGACATCAACATGGAGAGCCGTCCGCTCAAGTCCATCCAGATACACGACTATCTTCGTCCGAGACTGTGCGACCTCTACGAGAACGACTGCATCTTTGACAAGTTTGAGTGTGCCATCAACCACGACGGCTCGCAGATGTTGACAGGCTCCTATAACAACTTCTTCCACATCTATGAGCGCGACTCTAAACAAGACGTCTTCATGGAGGCATCCAGGAATGCCTACAGGCCAAGGACCAGATCAATGGCAGGTATGTAGTATTCTTCATTCATTCATTCAATCATTCAATCAAACTGACACTTTGCCTGTCACATTAGACCTATCACTGGACTTCACAAAGAAAGCATTGCATGTCTCATGGCATCCAACTGAGAACCTCATAGCATTGGGCACAAGCAATTCAATGTATCTCTTCTCAGCAACGAACTAAGTCCTCTCCTCATTCAATCACAACTATACACAACAAAACATAACAACTACAACTTATACTGTTCATTCATTCACGATCAATCAACAACACTGGCTCTCTTTGCCCTGCTCCTAATCCTATCCTATCCTATCCTCCCCTCTTTGCCAACACCAACCAATCAACAACAACAAGTTGGCAACTTCCTCCCTATCCCTCTCCCTCTCCCTCTCCTATCCCCTCCCTCTCAACCAAGATCCAAAGAAGAAGACATTTCATTCATCACAAGGTTGTCCCAATCCAATCCAATCCCAACAAACTAACAGAGACAGACATTCGAATGTATTTATCTACATTTATAAATGATATATTTCATAACTATACATGATGATGATTAGTCAATCAATCAATCGATCGATCAGAATGAATCCAGGTCACTAGAATCCATCGTATCCCAACTCCAGCTTCATCTTCTCGAATTGGACTAAATTGTTGGATAGGAAAACAACGTGTTAGACAATGAATGATTGATGGTTGGTTGAATGGAAGATGATGGACTTACTCTCTAATTGCTCTTGCAGACCTCCCATCTCGTGCGAGCACACTTTGGAATGGACAGTTAGACATCTCTTCAATATTTGAACTTGAGTGTGGAGGGCAGCACGGAGACGCTCGACGGCCTCCACCTTGTCCTTGTTGTCAGTGATGTAGGCCGCTGTGAAGAATACCTTCTTGTACATATTCACGCCACCATTGACAGCGGCATCGATCACACCCTTGAGCACCATGGTGAAAGCACTCAGATTGATATCTTTGCCATGTCCATGCTTGGTGCTCATCTCTTGCAACTCGCTGTTCTTGGCTATCACACTATTGATGGCGTTCTCGATGGGCGACACGGTCTGCTCGTGCTTCCTCTTAATCTCTGATCGCTTGTGGATTGTTGGGAACGTGTCCTGGACCTCGTAGTAATAGTTGGTGATCCACAATTCGCCAAACTCATTCGCTGCGACAGACATGCTGGACGATGACGGAGACGCCTTCTTCTTGGTTGGCTTGGAGTAGACGAACGTTTCGATATTGTTGTACAAATGATGCTTCTGGATGGTCACCGGGACGGACTTGCGCGAGGCGGGCGGTGCCTTGAGAAGCTTCTCCTCCTTAGGTGCGGGCTTCACGGAGAAGATCTGCAAGTATTGATCGGTCGAGTTGAGGACATACTCTGGCGGGGCCTCAGTGTAGGGCAGTATGTTGGCGTTTGGATGCTTGGAATGAATCCTCTTGACAAACTCTGACATTCTCTCCACTTCCAGACCCTTGTAAATGAACTCCTTGCCTCTGATCGACTCGTCGAATCCACTTCCATAATAGGCAACACGGAAGTACTCGGCAAAGAACCTATCGACACCAATGATCTTCCTGTAGAATGTGGATTCTTGCTGCAGGACATCGGCCAACTTTTGGTAATCAAACATCACTTCCTCGTATTGAATGATGAGCTGCTTCATCAGTGAGATGGCTCTCTCCCACGCCTTGCCCTTGTCAAAGTACTCAATTGCTTGTTTGAACAATCGTTCCTTGCGTTCTCTCTCTGATTGTGCTGGGTAGCCATCAATGTATGGCAACTCTTCGAGTAGGTTGTCCGACCATTGGAGCAGCTCGGCATGCAGCAGAAGGGTGTTTCCAGCCTCAACATAGTTCAAGTTGGTCAAATGTTGATTGCACAGTAGATGAGAGTACTTGATATAGGTGTCCTGGCGATCAGTTTGTTTCAGATATGTCATCAACTGAATTGCCGCCACAGTCCTATCATCCTCATACTCTGGCTTGTCAGGAAGTGTCCTCAATGCACAAAGTAGCTCCAAGAACTAAATAAATAATTGATTGATTAGTATTGGATTGTTTCCAAATGAGTTCAATAACATCCTTACCTTCTTCATGTCCCTTGTGAATATCAATCCAGGTTGTTTGATCAAGGCATCACCGTTTATCTTTGCTTCCAGACTATGATTGATTGAGTGATTTGGTTAGTATTTCCATCAAACCTGGAAATTGAACAATTTGTGTCCATTACTTACTTGGAAGTGAAGAACATCTTGAACTGCTCTTTGAATGTGTCTGATGTCTCTTGGTTGGTAATTTGATCGAGGGTGTTGATGGTCTCTGTCTCAACCTTCTTGAATGATCGGAAGTCACGGTACTCGCATCTCAGCAACTCGTAGTAGAGGTTGATACCAAGTTGTTTCAACTTGTCCTGGTTGATCATCATCAATTCAATGAATTGACCAATGACCACTGGTAGAAGTTGAATCTGATGCTTATCCAAATGCTTCCAGACCTTCTCCACAGTTGGTATCAAGTCATTCCTCATATCACCATACTTTTGTCTTGTAGTCAATTGTTTGGCCTCTGAAAAGTTCTCCAGAGCGAGTGATTGGACCTTGAGATAACTGTTGATCAAAGTGAAGAATGATGCCCATATCTCACTCTTCCTGTCATCCCATGGCACTACATTGAACTTCAGCAAATGATCACTAATCTGAATGATCACCTTCTTGATAGTTGAGTATTGGAACATGTTCAATGTGAACCAGCTGGCGGGATAGGTGAATGATGGAGCCAGGATCATGTCCAGGACAATGAGCAACTCATGTATCTTGTCCCACTTGGCGGTCTGGTCTGGCGGTGTGTTGACGTAGCGGTCGAACTGATCGGAGCGAAGGAGATGTAAGAGACTTAGTAGGTTGTGTACCATGTCCAGACGAGACACATCATATTGATGACATGATCTGATCGATTGAAGTATACATGGGATGATGTCTACCAGTTCCATGAGCAAGTTGGCATCCTTCAGTCGTGATTGAATAGTGTCGATCAGGGCCGAGATGATCTCTGCCTGCTTCTTAACATCCTCCAATGTGATGAATGTTGAAGTCATGTGTTGACGCAGTTGCTCTTTGATTGTGACCAGCAAGGGATCACGCGACTCGCGATGTAGGAACAACTCCCCTTCGACCAGACGTAGCATCACATTCATCTTCTCCATGTTGAGAAGTCGCAACGACTCGTCGAAGCGCACACTGTTAATGAAGTCAATGGCAATGCTAGCGCGCTCACTGATTGAGAACAACTGGCCGAGGTCGGTGAACAGGGATGAGAAGATGCGCAGGGCAAACGTCTGTGCGCCAATGTACTCGCGCTCAGTACGCTTCATAAGTGCTGAGAGGGCAAAGAACACGCCAGTCAGCTCAGTCTTGAATGCTGTGTTTAGTCCATCGGGATGTGTGCGGTCGTAGTTCACTTTGCTAGTGACAATGAACTTGATGATATACTCCATAGACTTGAGTGATGAGATGATGGTCTTGAGATTGTTGGAGTCGGCCAGGATGCGCTTTAGACTGACAACAAGCTGATTGTGGACAACACTCGAGGTGAAGTGTTTCTCGACATACTTGTCCAACACCTGACGGAAGTTGGTATACTTGGATGTCTTCTCATCGACAAGTAGACCAATGATAGAAGTTATAACATTGAATACTTGATCAGGGTTCTGGACTCGTCTGGCCTCAAGAATTGCAAATAATGCCTTGAATGTCTCCTCCATAAACTTGATGATCTCAAACTGATCAACAAAGGTGAATCTATTCAATACCTCTGACAAGTCTCCACTGGATTGATCCCATCTTAGAAGTGACAATAAAGATACTTTTGGGGTGGAGGTGGAATGTTTCCGGTGGGGTCAGTATGATTGATTGGTTGATTGTTTGATTGGTTGAGGGTTGAAGTAGAACTTACAGTTTTGGGTGCAGACTGTGGAGCACAGTTGCACTTTAATCTTGGTAACTTCAGCTTTCCTCATTGAGTGGCTGAGTGTGGCCTGGTCCTTGATCGATGCCATGAACTCCTCTGTAGTCTTGGCAGGCTTATAGGTGACCAAACTATGTAGCTTGTTCTCAACAACTGTTCCATCAACATTGGTTAACTTCAAGTATGATATGGCATATGGCGCTCTTTCCTTGACTTTTAAATTGTGATCAAAAGATGATGATGTTAGTGTTTGGGCAAATCTATGAATTGACAAAGTTGAGTTGACTTACGCTCAGATGTTGTACAATGACGAATGGACATAACTAGATAGACCTGGTCTAGGATTGCAAGGGGTACGTTGACTCGGATGGTCTCAGACCAATGAGGTTGGTTGGAGTGATAGTAGATCATAGACTTGTACTCACTCACTGGTTTGTCTCCTGTATATAGACAATCTTTCACGAGATCACCATTCTCTAGTCTGGCTTGGATGACCACCTCTACATTCTTGGCACTTGTCTTTCTATCTTGAGAGTACTCTCCACACTCCAAAGTGATATACATATCATTCCTCGTGTCACCGGGATACACGATCTCTGGGAATCCGAGCTTGTTGGTCTTGGGAACGTCCTTGAGAACTGGATTGTCTCGTACAACATGTTTGAGACGCCCTGGGAGAAGGGCTATTCCAACACATATACCCTTAGCCTTGGGTACTTGTGACAAACTCGATCCTCCCTTGATGATGTGCTCGTGGAGTGTTGAGAATGATGACTCTTGGCTTGCGGTGTAAATGGGCATGGTATGCTCTAGTTCCTTGGCATAGGCTACATTGTCCTCGATCTTCAACACGGCACAACCAAATGGTCTTCGGTAGCTCAGTGCACCAGCCTTCTTGTTCGAGTCGGTGAGCATGCGTCCTCGACGAATCAATCTACATACTAGATACAACTCCTGTTGCAACTCCTTTCTGCTGATGTCCACAAACAAAGTGGACAACTTGCCAATCATCTCGACATTGTGTGGCATGCCCTGGGCGGTCAGACCGACTTGGAACTCCTCGGTGATGAACTTGGACTCGGACTTGCTGTAGAGGGAGAAGTATAACTCGGTAGGCTCACCCACTGAGCACATGAATATCTTGAGATCCAAGAAAATATGATGCGGCTGCTGTTGATGAGCCAGTTGTTGTTGGAGTAGGGCACTTGTGGCTGGCTGGCTGGAAGCGTCGGAGGAACCCTCGCGTTTATGAATGAGTATAGACTTGCGTAGGACGGCAGCGGCATTCTTGAATTGTTGATTTACCACTGTCTTGCGTGGGGGCGGAGGTGAACCATGAGGACCCAAAGATGCGGGGAGTGGATCAAACTTGAGACTGGCGCCCACTGATGCAGCAGTCGATGCAGCAACCGACCTGGAGGCATCTACATTTTTGTGAAGTTGGTAAAGTTGGATAACCCCTGTGTTTGACTCTGTGGCGGGCTCGCCAGTAGGTGTGCGGACAACAATGTCCAAGCCCATCAGTCGTCTGCCCTCCTCAATCCTTGCGATTGCTTTGGTCTTTGCTTGCTCTTTCTCTTCCAATGTCGATGTTGATGATATTATAGTGGCATGTAGTTCTATTAAATTATTTAAACATTCCTTCATCAATCTATATTCTGATTGTTGTCTCTCTTGATAATATTCTAGCATAAGTGATCCCCATTCACGAATGACTTGTCCTATCTCTTTGGATAATATATCCATTTTAGTTGAATCGACACTCTCCACTACTTCCTCAACTTGTTTAAATGATATATTATTAACTGGTATTATTCCAACATCCATTTTAAAAAAAATAATTATAATAATATTACAAAATAATAAATAGAATATATATAAATATAAATATGTATAAGTACAAGTATAATGATGATAGAGATTGATTGATTGATGGTATGTATTGATATGGATAATAGTGGTTTCGTGGGCTTGAGGCTTTGGGCCTTGGTGTGTTTGGATGTGGGTGGAGATGGAAATAGGCAGGTAGAGATATAGTTTAGATTGATTGATTGATATTGATTGATGACGGTAGAGATGGATAGACGTGGGTACCGTGCACCATCTAGGGGGCATAATTGTGAAATTTAGAAACTATGTAAGTTGATTGGACATTCGGTTGGAGATCAAAAAAACTATAAAAATCATTTTGTCCAATCAATTTCGAGATTTCTTTTTGGAATGATCGCGTCCACAAGGTTTGTTCCAACGTGCCCACCATCCTTCCTTGATGGATTAGTTTAGTTCCGACGGCTGGGTAAACATTTGACATATGATATATGACATGATCATCATTGTTGACGTGACGTGTATGTGATGTGTTGTGTATCACCATGAACCTGGATGAATGCTATGCTATGGTATGGTATGCATGCTATTGACCAACCCTAACTTGTATTTACATATAATAGGAGAGCGTGGCAACCTTCCTAGATCCACCGTCACCAAACTCCTCATTCCATTTCTTGAGCTCAGACGTTGTTTGAGAGCTTTCACTCACACTTGGTCCAACAGATTTGAGTGCCTTGTCAAAGTCCGCCATCGTAATCGGTCTCAATTGTACGGTTGACGATGATGAAGATGATGTTGTTGTCGTCGTAGTCGTTATCGTTGTATCTTCCTTGTTAGCTCCATCAATTGCCAATGATGCCTGAATTGATTGAATGATTGATTGAGTGAGTAAGATTGATTGATTGATCGAGCGAGTGATTGAGTGAGCGTGTATTCTTACCTGTTCCTTCTCATTCTTTAACAACTCTCTGATTGGAATGTAGGCGGCTGCTACAGCAAGGTTCTTCAAGTCACTGCCAGAGTATCCATCAGTCTTCTTGGCAATTTCCTTCAAGTCTATATCCTTATCCATCACCTCCTTGGCCATTATCTTTTGTTTGATTGATTGGTGGATTGATGGATGTTAGTTAAATGATTATTCATTCATTGATTCGTACGATATACATACGATCTCCAATATCTTGAATCTGTTCTCCTCGTCGGGCAGATCGACCATCAGCTTTCTGGACATTCTTCTTAGGACTGCCTCGTCAATGTCGAATGGTCGGTTGGTAGCGGCCAGCACTAGTACTCGTTCGCCATCCTTGGTCTTTAGTCCATCCCACAATGCCATGAACTCATTCTTTATCTTCCTCATTGCCTCATGCTCCTGGCCTTGACTCCTCCTTCCAAGCATGGCATCCACCTCATCAATAAATATAACAGTTGGCGCTAACTTGCTAGCCAATGTGAACAATGCCTTCACATGCTTCTCGCACTCTCCAAACCATTTGCTACCAATTGTTGACATTGATATATCTATGTTTAATCAATTGATTGATTGAGTGAGTAAGGGTGAGTGAGAGAGCGAGTGATTGAGGAAGGATGGGTACTTACTGATGAAGTTTGCTCCGGACTCTGTTGCCACGGCCTTTGCAAGCATTGTCTTACCAGTGCCAGGTGGGCCAAACAATAGAATACCTTTGCACGGCTTGGCAAGGTTACCTCGTGCGAACAACTCGGGACGCTGTAGGGGCAGCATGACCAACTCCTTGAGCACCTCCTTGACTGAGGTCAACGCGCCAATGTCCTCAAACCTAATGGAGACATCAGATGGCGGGATAACCTCGCTGAGTATCTTTTTCTCGTACTCGTCGGTCTCGACATCCTTCAGACTCGGACTCTTGCCCACGTTCTCCAATGTCCTGCTCATGTTGATGCAGTGCTCGATGGACTTGAGCGAGAGGACCAGTTTGTCCGTGCCGAGGTTGATGTTGGGATTGGCCTGCAGCTGATGTGTGATAGCCCAGCCAACGATCTGCTCGAGTGCCTGCGCAGAGTACACCTGCTTCTTGAACATTGGCGAGTCCAGACTCTCGGCGACCACATCACACTTGGCCAAGAGCTTCCTGATGATGTGCGCGTTGGCATCGAACTTCAACTGGCTGGCATCCCTTTCCATCTGCTCCTTCCACTGCTCGGACAACTTCTTGTCCGTGGGCACCTGTATCGCCACCTTGTTGGGGAAGAGCATCTGGATGCTCTTCTGTCTGATCTGTGACATTGCCTCGCGTCGTCGCTCCTCTGGGTCGAGGCTCAAGTCTGCCCCACCAAACATCGAGCTGCCAAGCTGCAGATCCAGCAGCAACTTGGAGGACTTTAACGATTCGGGAAGGAATGATGAGAACTTGGCAGACTGATCCTTCTTGCTTGATGGCTGCACTGCATTGCTACAGATCAACAACACCGGTGACTCTGGCTTTATCAATTTGGCAATCTCCTTCCTTGCATAACTGTATCGCTCATGGCTGTGCAACAGTCCAGTCTCTGGACCCTTGATATGTATGATCACAGGGTTGCTCAAGCTCTGTATATATTCAAGTAACTTGGACCTAAAGTGATTGAGTATGTGAGTGAGTGAGTGAGGCGAGTGAGTTGATTGATTGATTGAGTGGCATACGTGTAAAAGGCGTCATAAGGAGAGTCTGGATCAACCTCGGGAATGGGTGTTAAAGAGTCGTGGAATTGATGTTTGATCTTGGCTCGAATCTCATCAATCCTTTGCATCTGTGATCTGTGTGCTGCACCGATTGGTCCATAGAGGCCAGCTGACCAATCAGTCATTGATCCATTGGCACTCTGATCCTTCTCCTGACCGCCAGTTGTCATTGATGTATCTTGTCCTTGACCATGTGATGTCTGTGTTGTTGTTGATGTTGATGTAGTCGATGTCGCAGTTGTAATCACTGTGTTGGATGCTGGTGCCTTGTCTTTGATCAATGCAACGACATGTTTCTTGAAGTCTGTGAATGATGATGCATCCATCACATGGATGTAAGCTTGGAAGTGTTTGGCCATTGCCTTGACCAATGTCTCTTGCATGATCTCAGTGCCAGGTGGGCCCTCCAACAGCATGCCCCTATTCAGTGTGGTCAATGTCTGTGAGAACTTGTTGAGCTCAGGTCTCCTCAAGAACAAGTGACCTGAATTGACGAGTATCTGCTTGGATTCACTCCTGTTTGTGATTGATTGGATGAGTAAGTACGCGAGTGATCGAGTGCCAGCGTCAATGAACATACGAGAGATAGTAAGGGAAGTCGTCAAGGGACTCAGACAGTGTGTCCCAGTGCACGAGTGATGCCTTGAAGAGTTGATTGACGGCATCTTTGTCCAGACTGTTCAGTGATGCAACGACATCGGTGATCTTCTGTTGCTGAAGGACATCTTGTTTTCCCAATGCTGCCGCTGGCGCATGCTTTTGAGATGCGGTGGCTGCTCCAGGCATTGGCATACCCCAGGCGCCAGTGATGCTAGTGTCGGGTGCGACTGGCACGTCTGGTGTCCTCATACTTCTCCTGGCCGCGGCCCAATCTCTATACAAATGAACGGTGGACACACGTCTTCCATGACCTTTCTCTAATGACAACTCTGGAGCACCAGGTGATGGTGGGTCGACAATCGTTAATGTAGTTGCTGTCGCTGTTGTCGATGTTGCTGCTGCTGCCGCCGCTGCCGCTGCTGCTGCTGCTGCTGCTGCTGCTGCTGCATTCTTTGTGTCTTGTATAACCTGCAGCAGGAGATTCATATCATAGCCATTGTAGAACTTCAGTTTCTGTGATGCAATGACGATGGTCAGATAGTGTTTGATTGATTGATTGAGTTAGTGTGATACACATACCATCTCCTTGATGTCGATCTCATCTCTTGAGAAGAGTGAGATGATGTCACCCTTGTTGCCATTCTTTCCATTGACCTTTATATGTCTAGACTTGAGAATGAACATTGTTCCACCTCCAATATTGCTCTGATGATGATTGATTGAGTTAGATTGATTTTGATTGACACTGATTGATTGATTGAATGAATGAATGACTTACAATCTTGGCAATATGTGGCAAGTGATCAAAGATGGCAAAGGATGTCATTGGTCCTCCGATGAGGATGTCTTGGTGTGACAGCTTGATTGGTTCGTCCTTGGGTGAGGCATCACGCATGACCAGACAACCCCAAGTGAATAGCATTGATGACAGTGCAGTCTTACCTCCACTGTTGTTGCTATTGATGTTGCTGCTATTACTTCTACTTGTACTTGTTATGCTTGAACCTATGCTTGTGCCTGTGCCGCTTCCACTTGCTAATGATGAGCCAGTGATACTGCTGTCCTCACGAGAACGACGAGGCTTCTTTAGAGGTCTCGATCCAGATACAGATCCAGACGTAGTGGATGTTGTCAGAGTTGATAGGATGGCATCGTCATCATCATCGTTGAGTACAATGCTGTTGTTGTTGTTGTCATGATCAGCAGTATCTATTGTTCGTTTCAAAGAAGACAACAACTTGTTTGATTGTTTGTGCTCGGACGTCATATCAGTGTCGGGGGTGTCGACGATGATGTTTGAAGTAGGTGTTGGACAAGCATCAGATGTATCCTGTGGAGGAGTTGGAGATGACAATGTGGATGCAGTGGACGATGCATTGGTAGTCGTTGTCGTTGTTGTAGACGTTGCTGCAGTCACATCGTCTACAACCTTTGACTGTGACTCTGATTGTGATTGAGTCTGAGTCTGAGTATGTGACTGTTCAGAATCATTATTATCCATTTCAGAATATATATTAGATTGAGTAAGTATTATTTGTTTATATGTTTAACTGAATGAATGAAATGAATGAATGTTCAAAGAGGTGCCTCAATTCAATCAACTCCCAATGGTGGTGATGGTTTGATTGTTTTGGGAAGTAAGTTCTTGAACAAACTCACTTTTATCATTATTGATTGATCAGTTCCCTCATGTCAAATGGGTTCCTGAGCCTTATCAAGGGACTGATGATATTTAACTATGTCTCCAAAGCATGGTAAGTGTGGTCATCAACAACAAACTTAGGTTTGGATAAAGGTAGACGAAGTAAGACTCTTCAATTAGATGATTAACTGGTTATAAAACAGTTTGGAAAACAAGCAGAATCTTTTCAAAAGAGGTGTGTTTCTCACTTTCATGCTCCTATTCATTTGAACATCACTTTCACTCAAACATTGACGTACAACACAACATATATATACATACTTATACAACATATATACAGATATAAACAATGGCATCCAGATCATTCGAAGAAGATAAAAGATTCATTGAGAGGATTGACAAGGTCAGATACAGGATTAAGAAGGGCTTCGTACCTAATATGAATGTATGTTGACATTGATTGATTGATTGAATGAATGAATGACATAACTTACACTTACATGATGATGATGATGATGATGATGATATGTTAGGTTGATGGTATGATCTATGTCAATGATAGTATAAAGGATCTGGTGTTTGAAGAATTGGAACAACATTGTACACATGGCTCAAGTGGATTCTTGCCTGCGGTCAAACAGATTGCGAATGTGGCAAGTTTACCAGGCATTGTAGGTCATTCATTGGGCATGCCAGATATTCACAGTGGTTACGGATTCTCAATTGGTAATGTGGCCGCATTCGATACTGAAGATCCCAAGTCTATAGTGTCACCGGGTGGCGTCGGCTTTGATATCAACTGTGGCGTGCGTCTGCTGCGCACCAACCTGATGGAGAAGGACATCAATCCCATCAAGGAGTCACTGTGTCAATCATTGTTTGATCACATCCCCGTAGGAGTAGGCTCAAAGGGTGTCATCCCAATGGGTGCAAAGGCTTTGGATGCTGCGCTCGAGCTGGGGCTCGACTGGTCGTTGCGCGAAGGCTACGCCTGGGTCGAGGACAAGGAGCACTGCGAGGAGTACGGTCGCATGCTCAATGCTGACCCATCCAAGGTGACCGAGCGTGCAAAGAAGCGTGGTCTGCCCCAGCTGGGTACGCTGGGCGCCGGCAATCATTATCTCGAGGTGCAGGTCGTCGACGAGATCTTCAACCCATCCGCCGCCAAGAAGATGGGCGTGGACCGCGTTGGTCAGATTTGTATTATGATTCACAGTGGCAGTCGTGGACTTGGTCATCAGGTGGCGACAGACGCGCTCACAGGTATGGAGAAGGCAATGGCACGCGACAAGATTCACCTCAACGACAAGCAGCTGGCTTGTGCGCATATCAACTCCGAGGAGGGCAAGGATTACCTGGCGGGCATGGCTGCCGCCGCCAACTTTGCTTGGGTCAACAGACAGAGCATGACATTCTTGGCACGCCAGACCTTTGCCAAGGCATTCAACGCATCGCCCGACGATCTGGACATGCACGTCATCTACGACGTCTCGCACAACATTGCCAAATTTGAGGAGCACATGGTCAACGGTCGTCCCAAGAAGCTGCTGGTACACAGGAAGGGTGCCACGCGTGCCTTCCCGCCTCACCACCCGCTTATCCCTGTCGACTACCAGTTCACTGGCCAGCCGGTATTGATCGGTGGCACAATGGGCACGTCGAGCTACGTGCTCACTGGCACAGATATTGGCATGAGCGAGACGTTTGGAAGCACATGTCATGGAGCCGGTCGCTCAATCTCGCGAAACAAGTCACGCAATCAACTGTCATACCAAGACGTGTTGGGCAGCCTCAAGGACAAGGGCATCAGTATCAGAATAGCATCGCCCAAGCTTGTGATGGAGGAGGCACCTGAATCATACAAGGATGTAACACAGGTTATTGAGACATGTCACACCGCTGGCATCTCACAAAAGACCTTCAAGCTACGTCCTATTGCTGTAATTAAAGGATAACTTGTTCGATATTTATATTAATGCGGCCACTGGCTGGTGTGGTAATAGCGCATCCAGACGCTCAACCATGAGAGGGCACACAACAACTTCCTTAAACACTATATATCATATTTATTTATTCAACGAAGCTCTGATATCTCCTCATCAAGGATCTTTAACACTTTGTCTAGTATCATAAGGGACTCGACCTCTTCGGTGGAGGTCTGATGACAGGCGGCGCGCATCTCATCTTGGTGCTTGGCCAGAAGACGGTGGAGACTGGCCAACTCCTTCTCCAGCACGATGGGACTGGCCAGCTCGCCTGGCGGACAGTTGTCAACTGGTACCGTGGACAGTGTGTTGATGAAGGTCTTCATCGTGCCAATGTTGTCGGCCACAAACAAGTTCATATCCTTCATAAAGTCTTCTTTGTAATCACTAAACTCCACGAGATTGGCAAGGTTCTGCAATGACTTGGCAACGAGTATGAGTGTTCGAGTGGTCTTGATGTTGGGATGATCGAGTGTCAGACCGAATAGCTTGGGCGCCATGATGGCCGGGCACATCAGACGCAGGAATATGAAGCCTCCCACCGCAGTGTACTTGGTGATCTCATCTGAGGGATAGCGCAGTCGCACTTTGCTTTGGATCGCACTGAATATCTGACGCATTGGCTTTGGACAACGATCGATCGACGCGAATATTGCCCTGGACATCTCGCGAACATACTTGAGTAGTGTCTTGCCATTCTTCTTGACGTCCTCGCCTTTGGCCATCTTGGTGGGGTCGATCTCACATGATTTGTTGGCCTTTACAATCTTCTTGACGAGCGGGCCAACCGTGCCAGCAAGATACTTGAGGCCAATGAGCTTCATGTACAGGTCCAGACTCTTGGTAGCCAATGAGTTGCCGCGGAATATAATGTCTGGGTTGTCCGTTATCTCTATCTCCTTGTCGGTCAGACTGGTGATCAATGAGACACATCGATCACTCTTCTCAAACACTCTTATCAGGATGCTGGCCAGCTGCTCTCTATTGCTACTCGTGTTGCTAAGTATGTGTACCAGTGTCAATCGCTCATTCTGAAGCAGGCGAAGCAATGGCATGTATGATTGGAGTGGGAGGACCACCTCTTCAGAGTACTTGAGCTTTAGTCGCACATCGCCCAACTTATTCTCCGTTGACAATCTTGGATACAGTGTGACCCAAAGATCATTTGGTTTGTCAATATCAAGGTATGCAGCAGATATTGTACCAACACCAATTAGTACTGGCTCCTCTATGTTGGCACCTCCACTATCATGGTCGTTAACATGGCCATGGCCGTGCTGTGGGGAGTATGACAGAGATGAGTTGGATACTGATCTTGCCTTGGCCTGTCCAGAAGGTGTGAAATGGTCCGTTATGAATGTGCCAGATCTACTACGTGTTGGAATAACTGGTGGTGGTACTGTACTACTGCTGCTACTACTACTGCTACTGCTACCACTGCTGCTTCCAACTTGTTGATCTTGCTTTGATTCCATCCTCCATAATAACACATTGATTGTGTCTATCGCCTCTTTCAGTTCCACTCGCACACCATCTTTGGCCACACTATCCCAAGGCAAGTCAATCTGCTCAATCACAATATCTCCCTTCTTTGAGCGGACATTCCAATTAATGAATAATCCACTTCCAATCTCTCCTCTAATATGATTTGTACATATTGCTATTTGATTGATTGATCGGGTGAGTGAGTGATCGAATGATGGGTATGAGGGATATGGATGGGGAGGCCACATACCTTTCCAACTTAGATATCCAGGCATCGCTGCATCATGGATTGTAACTTGTTTGAGTGTAAGGTTGAGTTGAACTTGTGGCAACTTCTTTGATCCAGTCGGAGGTTGAATAGGATACCATAATTCTCTTTCCTTCTGATCGATCAATGTATTGATAGGTATAACTATCCTACCTATCTTCTCATCATTACTATACTTCTTCTCATCCATAACTGATATCAACAATTTATCAATGTCTGGATCCATCACCTCCCTGTTGTATGATACAATTAGTCAATCAACTCCACAACATCCATCCATTACTCCAACTTGGTGAACTTACAAATGGAACTCTTCACACCAGAATGGATTGAGCTTCTTGGGTATGGTTCGAGTACGTTGTCCATCTTTGCCAATGTGGACGATGCAGTATGGATCTGTGGTGTCCGAGAAGTTCATCAGGTTGGGCGATGATAGTTCGCTCAATATGTTATGTGCTAGTTTGAATGATTTGCCACTTCTGGCACTACTGTCCTTCTTCCTAAGTCTTCCATCTGGTAGTGATCTAGCCTCAAACACCTTTACACTTAGATAACAATCTCGTTGTGTTGGCCTTTCCAACTCTACATTCAATGATGATGATGATGTTGATGTATTCATTATTATGTTATGTATCTGATTGGTTGATGGATTGAATGAGTTAGGTAGTGTTTGATTGGATCATCCACCAAGAATACACCTACGACATAATATATAGATGATCAATCGGAGACAGAGATATATTGATTGATTGATTGATTAGTTGATTAGTTGATTGATTAATTGATAGAGTGTGATGCATGTCCAGTACATCAACAACAGTCATGTCATGTGATTGCAACAATCCGCATAGTGTTATGGATGAAACACACGCATCCCATTATCCACGTTTGTAGATGTCTTGATGTGGATTGATCAGACATCATGTGGTAGTGGTAGAGTGAGAGATAGAGATATACTCGACTCAATCATGTGACTGTCTTGAATGAATAAATAATAGTTTAATTGATTGATTCACTCACTCACACACTTGATCACTTTGTGGAGTGTGGTTGATGATGTGGACATACAACCTTGACCAATAATCCAAAAGATGAATGAATGAATCTATTACGATTGTGGAGGACAATGGTTTGATAGTATCAACGCATGTCATTAGGGGGAGACATGGAAGGACATTTGTCCAACCAGGTTGGGGAGTTCCATGCATTAATAATCTGATGTAGTCAGTCTTGGTCTGTAACTAACTGTTGTTTCCATCCAGCCAGGCTGTCGTATCAAAATATATATAACCTGGCTGGATCCAGACACAAGAGGAAGGGAATACTCTTCAAGAGATATTTAGTCAAGCATGGTGATTTTATTAAAGAGGGAAGTAGGGTAGGGTAGGGTAGGTAGCATGGTAGTACAAGTGAGAAGGTGGTGGGGTGGCAGGCTGGAAGTCAGGCAGGTTGGTGATGGTTGACTTTGACCAAGATGTTTGAATTAAACTCCACTATTGTCGGCAATAAGGTTTGTCATTAAATCAGCATTGGCAAGGCATTGGATGGATGGTTGAAAGGTTGAGTGGGTGGTGATCATGTGGGCATGGTGCGCGGCAGGCCGCGAACTAACACACACACAAGTGAGTGATTGAGTGAATGAGTGAGAGAGAGTACAAAGTAATGTACATTGTGAATGACTTGCTAGCACCTCCGCCTATCACCCGTGACTACTACCATGGTAGTATATATCTATATATAATACAACGGGATGGTATGCCCAGGGTGTGGCGACGCGCTAGCGAGTAGACACTGGCTTGTTCTGAGGACTCAGAACAAGGGACGAGTACTTGTTTCCTGAAATGATCTCTGGCTCATTGTCTGAGGACTCACGTTGCTTGATCTCGGCTGCCCACAACAAACTGTCCATCTCGTCTTGGGGGAAGCGTCCGCCCTCCTTCTTGGCGCCGGCGGGTGGTGTGCTGCTGCCAGACTCGAGGTTGGCAAAGTTCTTGTTGATCAGTGGGGCAAAGGGTGGCATTCTAGTCTTTGGTTGGGATGGTCCCATCATTGGGGAGGTCTCCGGGCTGGATGACTCGCTGGGGGAGTTGAGCATCCCCAGCTGGACACCGGCTGCGCTGGAGTAGCTGTGTCTGATTTGTGGGTTCTTGCGGGTCTTGACAACGATTGGGGCAGGCTTGGAAACAGAGATGATCATTGAGTTGTTGTATGAGTTGGATGGGCGAGTGACCACGATGAAGGTCAGCGACCACTCCTTTCCCCAGGTTCCCTTGGTCATCTTGAGTCCCTGGAATACGGCCAGACCCTGTGCGTTGAATGACTCGGCAAAGTTCTCGACAGAGTCGATCTGCAACTTGCCCTTGTGGTCAGTGAGGATGCCAAGTGCGACGACGTTGGCGACCGAGAGGTTCTGGTTGGCGATCTGGCTTGCGGCCTTGATGTCCAACTTGACCTTGAATGGAGTGTCGAGACGACGATTCTTCCAGACGATCTTTGTGGATGGCTGCTGGACGATCTGGATGCAGCTGGGTGTGGTCTCGGCGGGGTTCTTTGATGTGTAGTCGATCATCTTCTCACGGATGATCATCAACTGCTTGGGTGTTGGTGCGATGCCGTTGACGACTGCGGCCACGGCCGACTTCTGGTTCATGGAGAGTAGTGATTGACCGGCGTTCTTTCCGACGAGAATGTCGTTGCACGAGGCTCTTCTGAGTCCCTTGTATGGGCTGGCGTCCTCCATTTGCTCGCCGTCGCTTGCGGGGTAGTCTGCGTCCTCTGGCGACTCGCTGTCGAAGCTGTATGGCTCCTCCTCTGAGTTCTCCTCCTCGGACTTGTTGTCTGAGAACTCCTCGCTGCACAGTAGACGCGAGACTCTCATGCGCTTGTTGTTGCTAAAGTCGAACGACTCGACGTCGCTGCCGCCAGCAACCAGGCCTCTCTTCTTTTGGGCGGTCAGGTCGTTGATCGACGAGGTCGATGCCGACAGACCGTTTTGCTTCCTAACATCGGGGTTGAGACCAACGATTTGCTTGAAGGCGTTGATCTTGTCGACGCTCTTTGTGATGTTCTCGAACCAGGACAAGAGGATGTCGAGGCCCTGCTCAACGCCCGAGATTTCCTTCTTCAGGATGGAGTTCTCCAGCAGTGGCTGAAGCTTGCTCCACGATGGTGACACGGCACCATCAGCTTGCTTAACAAGTGGTGACAGGTACATCTGTATGGGGGAGTGTTGATTCGGTGGTTAGTGGTTTGCCCGCACAACCCTGTGGTTTGACATCCTGTCACACTGGAAACTGGAATTTCCATATGTGTATGGCTGCAGAGTAAACCTAACTAACACTTACGGTTAATGTATGTATTGGTATTATTACTGGTATATAAAATTATTGGTAATGTAGTGATACAGTATATAAATAAAGGGGCTATTAATAATTAATTAATTGTGTAAAATGTCAAACAATCCTAATGTAGGCGGTTTAAAAGAGAACGTGGAAAGCAGAGAAGAGGTATTAATATCCAAAGTTTGCCAGCGGGTATTGTTCTCGTCGTTTATCGTCTTAATTGATTGATTGAAAGGATTGATTGAATGGATTGTTGAAGTGAAGATTGTGTTTGGGTTGTGAGTTTGAGTGATGAATGGAGTTGTGTGGTATGGTATGGAAATGAATGAATTGTGGATGTAAACGATGTAATTACATTCAATTATTAGTTTAGGTAGGTAGGGAGTGAACTTGGGTGATTATAAGTTGGTATTGAATTTAACAAATGGAATGTCTGTCGGGTGTTACTGTTTTGTTGGTGGCGGTGTTGCTCAGGCCACTGAGGTCTGGAAGTGGACAATATGGACAACAAGCTCAAAGTGGAAGTTAGAGGTACGAGTACGGATCCTCAACAAATTAATATCAAATAAATGTCGTTCAACTTACTCACGAGTGGTTGGTTCACTATTGTGAGAACAACATTGTGTGAAGAAGAAGACAGATGTGATGACCTTGGTATGGGTGTGAGAGTGTCTGGATATATTTGTCGTCAATGTCGGTTAGGCCTCATGGACCATGAAATTGGGCCTCTGGGGGAGGACCAGCCAACATGGGGGGTGGGGGTGGGCTACAATCGTTCGGTTTTGTATTGTTGCCTCGAGCAAAAACAACTAGGTGTGTGAACCATGAGAGTGGTGTCGCCGTCATCTGCGCTTGCCAACAGCGATGTGAATGAGTGTGAGAGTGTGAACTTGGAAATGGAACGCCCCCATAGACGCGTCCGCATTGGTTATCCTGATGGCAGACCAACCACTGTCCGCGTCCCTCCACAACAACGAAAAGATGGAAAGTGCCCATCGAGAAACAATCGAAGTGTGGGGCGGCAGATTATGATAATTGCGGATAAGTTGCCGTGACTTGAGGGCTAATCTGACAATGATGCACCATTCTGGTTGGGTGGATCGCTGGCCTCAATCACCGATATGGAAGCAATGACGTTTAGGGCAGGGTGCATGTCGTGGTGTTGTGTGATGTTGTTTGTGTTGTGTTTGTTGGCTTCGGTGTGAACACCACCAACGATCGTTGTTGACTTTGGTTGGATGATGGTGATGATGATGACGACTATGATGTTGCAAAGTAACCTCTTCTAGAGGAACAAACAAAAATGGTCCACTATTATTAGATTATGAGATCTTACCTTTAGATTACTGGTCGATTTGAAGAAGATGATGGATGATAGTTCCCGATATTCTGTGATGTAGAAGTATGATGTTGTTCGATGGATGCCTGGATATTAATAATATATTGGTGATGATGATGATGTCGTATGATGATGTTGTTGATCTTGTTTAGACATGTTGGTCCAGAACCACCAACGACCCAACCAACTTCACTGGCGTCCTGTCCTCATCCAGGCTGATATTAGAATTGATCACCACATCTCTCGTTGTTGTTTGTTATTATTAATTGAACAACAACAATACTTTGTTCAACGTACACTCAAGTTGACAGAGTGAATATATGTAGTTGATATAGGTCGGCAGTGAAGTGAATTATATGTGTGATTGAATGTTTGATTATGTGTGTGTGGTGTGATAAGATGTCGGTTGATTGATCTTTCGTGTGGGGTGAAGAGGGTTCAAGAACAAGAGAGTGTTCGTAGGTTTGTCAGGGGTTTGATTGGCTGTCATGCTTTAGTCCAAGGAATTCATTGAATGATGATCATTAGCGGCTATTGTGAGGACCTCACATGGTCTAAAGATCAATGAACTGCCCATGGTTGGTATGGGACACGACATCTTTGAAAGGCCGAACTGACATTGATTGTGTGTGACTGGGACCATTCCAAATCAGAACTCTAGTAGTAAACAGGAGTTTATTGTATTATCTGGATGGATTCGCAGTTGTTTCTTGTCTTTGGTTGTTGTTATCCACGCGCCATAGGCAACTTTAGAGAGCCAAGGTGACGTTGAAACCAAAGGTGTGCTTGCCCTCGACAGAGAGGTCCTTGGAGTTGACGCTGAGGCCGAGCTGGACCTTGGTGGTGTCGTTGACTGGGACAGTGTAGCCCAGACCGATTCTGAGGTCCTGGTCAACCTTGACCTTGAGGAATGACTTGCTGTCAACAAAGTACTGTGAGCCAATGGTCAACTTGGGGACGGCGTCCAGCTTCTTCATGTCGACGTTGATGTCGGCACCAATGGCGAGACGGGCGTTGACTCTGTCGAACAAGGTGATGGCCAAGTTCTGGCCCTTGTTCTTTGGTGACAGACCAATCAACAAACCCTCGCGTCTGTACAGGAGAGTTCCCTCGAGTCCCTCGACCTCCTGGCTCTGGGCGTTGACGTTGGCCAACAAACCGAGCGAGAACTGCTGGTATCCAAACACTGCAGAGGCAGTGAACTTCTTGTTGGAGCGGATGATGGCAGTCAAGGCGACGGCATCCTTCTTGTATTGGAGCTCGGTCTGGGCAGAGTTCGAGTCGACCTGTGATGATGATGATAATAGTGATGACGGATCAATGATCAGTTTCGAGCGCATTCGACAACAACCTCCAAAGAAGCTAGTATTGTGGTGCAATGCAAGACGCCCCTGCAACGGCCCACTACTGCCACCACCTCCGCCACTTTTTTTGTTGCCTTTGACACTTACGGTGAGGACGGCCTTGAGACCTGGGGCAAGGGTGTTGAAGGTGAGCTCTCCCTTGGCGTTCTTGGCAGTGTCAACGTTGACGCTGAGCAGACCGTTCTGGAACTGCTTGCCGAGGTTGATCTTTGGGTTGAAGTTGAAGAGGACAGAGCCGTCTTGCTTGCGGGTGAGGGTGTTGATCAAAGACTAGATGCGTTTGGAAGAATGAGAAAGTATGTAAGTGTGGGTGTTCTGGCAAACAAGCCATCACAACTCATCATTCATGGATGAGTGTGGGCGTGTGATTGATTGATTGATCGATTAACCTACGACTGGGTATCCAGAAACATTCTCGGTGACCTCGATTTGTTGGGTCTCTGGGTAATCCTTCTTGAGGAAATCTATTATTGATTGATTGATTGAATGGTTGGTTGATTGATTGGGTCAGTAACATTGATCACTCATTCTTTGTCTTGAAGGCCTGTGGATCATCCAAGTCCACATCTGTCTAATCATTGTAGTCGACTTCCTCTGCACCTCTTGCTCATTATCGATTTCTTTTGTTTGGTATGAAGTTGGGTCGCAAAGTTCAGTCCCAGGGTCGCCTCCGATTTGATTTTTTTTTTGGTGGTCATCATTGTCGTCATGATAATATGTGTGTTGATGTTGTTGAACTGCGCAAGGTTGATGATCATCATCAAGACCGCAATGTGTGACACTACTCCTCCTTCTCCTACTCCTACAACAGCTACTTCATATGAAGTTGATTACCTACCGGATGGGATCTTGACCAAATCAGCGTAAACTCCTGGGTTCGACATTATGTTATGTTATGTTGTTGTTTTTAAAAGATCTATAAAGAAGAAGATATTGATCAATGGTTCATGGTTAGTTAAAACTGATTACCATTACCTGGCTTGCCAACAACCAAACCAGTGAGTAATTATTATTATTATTATTATTATTACCTTTACAAAAAAATATATTATGTTGATGATGATGATGATAATGAATAAGAGAATGAAAGTGTTAAGTGGATGGACTTCGTGAAGCTGATCAACTTCGACCTACACACCTACCAAAAAATTAGTCATTGATGGCCCCATCAAAGGAAACAAATATTTAAATTAAATTAGTTTGGGATCTTTGAGTGTTTGTGTGAGATTGATGGTTTGTTTGATGATGTAGTTCATGAAGGAGGGTTGGACCTGCCCTGAGGTACCCCATTCACTTTGACCTCCTCCTTTTTTCTTCGTCTTTTGATCATTCACCCCACATTATCTTGATCAAACCTTTGTCCCGAAATTTCATCTCAGTGTCCCGGTCCTCAACTTAGGGCAAGCAACCAGACATGTCTGGCGAGTTGTTAGAACGAGTGCGAGTGACCCTTTGTGTGCGCAAGCATGCGAGCACACTCACACAACGGGTTTATTTAGCCGACCGGTGCTGAAGCGGATATGCGCCGCCACCGAGTTGATGCTTGGACGTGGAGAGGAACTGAATCGCAGTCCATACCATCCAGACATCCATGAGGTCGCACAGTCGACTTGATACCTGTAGCAGCCTTGCCTTGCCTTGCCATGACTTGCCAAACTCATTGATTGATTGACTACTACAACGACTTGGAAAACTGCTGCTACACTTGACTGCCACCATTGCTTAGTGGATTGGGATGTCAATCCTGTTGCTGCAACTACCGAGTGTGGTTGAGACTGAGGATGAGGTGCGCTGCTTCTTGGCTGGCTGTAGGAATGGGTTGGCGGGGTTGCCTGCAGAGTCAATGTCAACGGCGACGCTTTGCAGCTGACGCATACGGTTGTGATGTGCCAATTGCTGTTGTTGCTCATGAGCCACGGCGTAGTACTCGTAGTCACTGTCCTCCTCTTCAGAGTATACGTCGTCCTCGTCGTCGACCTCCTCGTCATCGTCATCAGTGTAGAACTCTATCTCACTGTCGTCGATCGACTCGTAGTCATTCTCGTCGTCCGTCTCACTGGTGCAGTAGTTGCGAATGTCGTTGACCAGGTCCAGAGAGCGCTTCAAAGTGTTTGGTTGTGTTGATGATGTAGCGGTGGCGTTGGCATTGTTCTGTGATTGAGTATCCAGATTGATTGTCTTCTTATCAAATGGTTGGATTGTTTGTGATGGTACGGTTGTGTTTGGTTGTTGTTGTGATTGTGATTGTGTCTGTTGTGGTTGTTGTGTCTGTTGTTGTTTTAGTCTCTTCTGGATTGCCTCAAGTACATGTATTGGTTGGTAGCCTGGCATCTTCTCTTGCTCGAATGGCAATGGCTCCATTGTAAAGAATGGCGATTGTAGTGCTTGCTCGGCAGTCAGACGCTTCTTTGGATTGAGAGTGAGCAGGCCTTCGAGTAAATCAATAAAGTCTTCAGAGAAGCTAATGATGAGTTGACAAGACAACGTGTTAGAACATATTCATCATTTGTTGGCTCATCATGATGATGATTGATAAAGTGGACTTACAATTTGAAGATTGATCTCAGCTTGCTTGGGTAGACTGGGAGGTTTGACAACCAATGGTAGTTGGGGAGGTCGGATACACCTTCCCAAATGGACTCGGTTGGAGTGCCACAAAGCTGGCATATCGCCTCGATCTGTTGCAACTCGTCGTTGGCAGGTAGGAAGTTACGTGATGTAGCCATCTCAATTAGAACACATCTGTGATCAGTGATTGAATGATTGATTGAGTGATGTTAGCGACGATGTACACATTGTGAAGCCCTTTGAAGAGTAGCAATGCATTGTCCATATGGTCCAATCGATTATCCTTTGCCAACTTGACCCATTGAAGGAGCTGCGCAGGTGATGCCCAAACGGAGAGATGCGTTGCCATCTATTGATGTCGGGGAGAGAGAGATAGAGAGATAGAGAACATGGAGAAGGAGATGCGAGAGGGGAGAGGGGAGAACATAGAGTAGAGGAGAGAGAATAAAGAAGAGGAGAACATAGAGCAGAAGGAGAGTATAGAGAGAGGGATAGAGAGTATAAAAGGACACTTACCCTATTGACCACATATCAACCTCTGGACCGTATTGAGTGGCACCCAAGAGGAGCTCGGGAGGACGGTACCAGAGTGTGACGACCTTGCTTGAGAAGACAGAGCGCGCGACATATGAGGTGGCCGTGCCCAGGTCGCCAATGTAGAGCGAACCCTTGTTGTTGACCAGGATGTTGGCCGCCTTGATGTCGCGGTGCATGACGCCGCTCTTGTGTATCTCGCTGATGCCGTTGAGCAGCTGCAAGAAGTAGCACTTGACCTGCGGGATGCACAGGCGGTGCTCGCTCAGCAGACCCGAGAGGTCGTGCTCAAAGTATGGGAACACGATGTTGTACTGGTATTCGGCGGGTGAAGTGACGATATCAATGATGGGTGTGATGTGCGGGATGTGCTTGAGCTGCATCAGCAGGTGGCACTCCTCCTTGGAGGCACGCTCGCTCTCCTTTCCTGTCTTGAAGTTCTTTAGGGCTACCATCTCATTGGTGTCCAATTTAATGGCCTTGTAGACGGAGCTGATGTATTTGTAGAGAGGGAGAGAGAACGAGAGAAGAAGGGAGAATGGGGAGAAAGGGGATATATAAAGAATGGTCCAGTCAAAGAATGATTAATCAAATGATGTCCAACCATCCAGCGTCACCACCAACACACCGCCATGTGTACGATCAACTCGGGTTTGCAACCAATCCAACCAAAGAGCGAGGAAAGCGAGAGAGAGATAGAGATAGGAAATGTGATGTGGCCAGGCCAATCCCATGTATTGCCGCGACTCTTCAAACAGACTGGTCGCCACTCACCGGTTGATCGATCGACCGGTCGATATTAATTGATTTGATTGATTTGATTATTAAATAGCTTACCCTGATATACCCTCGCCAATCTTGGCGACGATTTGATAAGAGTCGTTCACAGCCTTACTCAGGTATAGCGAACTTGAACCGATATTTGGAGGTGTTGTTGTTGGTGTTGATGATGATGACGGCATTGTTGATGATGTATGATGACATATATTTTGATTGGGTGTGTGTAGTAGTAGTAGACTTGGGTGGGTCTCTCTCTTTTGTTTTGTTTGATTATTTGTTGTTGTTGTTGAAGTAGCTTATTTGTCTTGCCGCTGTTTCTGCTGCTAGATGCTGTATGCTGCTTCTTTATTTGATGATTTACGAACGAAAGAACGTGTGTATTATGAACGAGTAATTAAGTGAGTGAGTGAGTGAGAGAGTTAAAGTAATAATAATAAATAATAAATAAATTATGTATATGTTTGTTTGTCGTGAAGGAGAGAGTAGAGCGAATGAGTGAGTGCTTTTGGATCGTTCGAGGGCAGGAAGTTTGTGCACCAACCTAAATAGTTTGGTTGGTGACACACCCAAACAAACAAATATTGCGTGAATTAATGGGTTAACCCACACACTCTTCGACTCCCCACTTCTACAAACGTCGATCTAACACCACCTTTTGAGTTTGGGGCTGAACCAACAACACCCATGAGATGGCTTGCTTGATCATGCTTCTGTTTGTTGTTTCCTTTGTTGTTGTTGGGGAACATTGTTTACAATTAGTTCTTGTTTGTTAACATCTGAACATACATTCACCGGCCGGATTAATTTATTTGATTGATTGGGTTGATTATGGTAGTAGAGTTGCTTGTTTATTGAGATGGTTGATGGATGACAATGTTACTCAAGTATTAATTTCGACCAGTATCTTCAACTTGTCTTGGAGCAGGTAGCCATCCTTTGAATTGAATAGTGTCTCCATATGAACGAATTTCTTAAAGCCCCAATTGGGTTGTTTGTTATTAAATACAATCTGTTCTGCAGCTATAGGATTGATTGAATGATTGGTTGATTAAAGTGATTAATTAATTGATTGATTGAATGAGATTGTACTTACTTCTAGCTTTATTCTGGCTTGGATCAGTTTGATGGATTAATATAAGACGAAATCGTTTGACCTCTTTCTTTAAGAAATGAGTGCTTAAAGCCCGAAGGCCCTGGGGCTGAAGGTCATAGAAATCCAGATAGATGGATACATGTTCACTGCTAGGTTTTCCTTGTGGACTGATAGAAAGACGCCAGTTTACATTGCCAATCTTGAATGGTTGAGTGTAAAATGATGTCTTGTGCTTGGAGAAGTTGGGTATCTCGATTGTCTTTGAGAGGACGTAGGAGAAGTGAAAGCAAGAATCCATCAGTTTCTTAATATCTCCAACTGTTGATCCTTTAATGTCCACAAGAATCGTCTTCAATCTTGATGAAACATCTCCATCAGCATTAATATATGGTATTTTGTTCGTATAATTGATATGGTTGGTAATCATTGTCATCAACTCATTGATACCTCTATCGTCATTAACGAGTTGTTTACTACCACCAGGTTGAGGTGTAGATTGGATGAACTGCTCAATTGATCTACATTTTGAAATCGATTCAATCATTGTTGTCAGGGGTCCATCATCGCCATCATCATTACCAAGGACATCATCATCCAAGTCAGTGGGTACTACTTTGTTGATAATGTTGATATCTCCAATCTCTTTAATGATCTCATTCATTGTCGATTGAATATGAGTCATTTGTTCTTGTATTGGTTTCTTGGTCTGGTGTTCTTGGGCCATCACTAGCTTTATCAACTGTTCAAAGTGATCGGCGATATCACTATACGTCTGTGTCAACGATTGATATGAGCTTGCACACAGTTGAAGAGTACTCCATAGATGATTCAACCTTGTTGTACACCATAATGATTGTAAATCCTTTGAATCCAATTTATGTATAATTTTGACAATATGATCAAATGAATGTCCATTATGTTTAGATGCCAGACATAAAGGACACATCAATACTCCGCAATCGAAGCACATTAACTCCATCCTCTTGTTACTCGAGGCATCACAGCAAACATTATTATTATTACTATTACTATTACTATTACTATCCATTATTTGTTCGATCATTAAGTCTTTTGGTCAACAAAGTGTGAACCATCTTCATCATTTTAGCCATCTCATTCCCCAAAGAGTTAATGAATAAATGAAAGAAATAATGAAGGAATGAATGAATGAGTATTTGAATGGACAAGATCGATAGACTTATTGGGATCAGTGTCAATGAACCAGTCAGTCAGTGAATCAATCAGATGGATTTAATGAATCACACAGCGGTCCAAATTAAGAAGTGAATGAGGAGGTCAACAAGTTAAATTTCAAATTGCCGATAATGGACCACCAATTTACAATTTCTTGACCGTTCAAGTCTCATACTAATCAATCAAACATTACATCCGACGACGACCACGACATCAATCAACAACCGATTGTCATGTCAATCCAATCCTTTATCATATTGGAAATTTCAGTTCATCAATCAACAAATATCAATTTTAAGTTAACATATGTATCCGGGAGATGAAGAACACCCACCCCTTCTCGAGTATGTTGCATATTCATCACTCTTGATATCGATTGCTCGGCTTCTTGATTCCAGTATCCAACACCCTCTAGTTCATAACCTTTCCTTCCGGATGTATATTTATAAATTGAAATGGAATTGAATTGACACACTGTCAATACTGTCAACGTGGTGCAATGTGCGCGGCGATCCGGAGACATGGTTCTTTGCATCCAACGCGAATGAAGTAATGTGAGGTGGTGCATTCAATTTCGCGTTCAATTTCGAAATCGATAATCGTGTTGAATGGCATGGGGGTGAGTGGGTCAAAGCACACTCACACAACGACAATACCCTAATCAGTCGGTTGTCGTTGTAAAGGTTCAAAATAGGAAGTAAGTAATGATATCATAATGGATAGAGATGTATGTTGTCTATGTATATTGGCAAAAGTAAATGCTGAATATAGACAACAATGATGGAGATGAGTAATTGAGTGAGTGAGTGAGATAGGTAGAGTGATTCCCCATTCACCAACATTGACTAACTTACCCTCACTGGATCAATCTACATACACTCTCACTCAGTCTCTAGAACAAAGTTCAAGAGTGCAATTATCTTGCCCCCTACTCACACTCTATCATGCGAATTTGGGAGTGTAGAGCAAGCCGACACCATTTGCGGGGTTGGGAGAGTGAAAGTGAGTGTGTTTTGGAGGGGGTGGGGGGTAATAGTGTGTGTGTCGCTCACTCATTCATCTGACATACTGATCATCATTATCCTTATTAAGACGTCAATAATAGGGATCCATATTAAATGAATATCCAAACTGGTTTAATATTCAATGTCCTTGGTCCTCAACTCCTATACTAAGATATAAATACATACATTCCATTTGGAAATTCCAACTCAATCATACAATCATCATTCAATCAAACAAATAATTAATTATATCTGTTGTCAATCATACACAAAGATATAACATAATCATCACACACTTGTAAATACATTTACTTACACTTATATATACATATAATACATAATGCAAAGCGATAACCAATGTGTAAAGGATAGAATTAAGGAGGAGGCCAAGGCAATCCAGCAGGAATGGACCACCAACCCACGTTGGAAGGGTATCACCCGTGAGTACACCGCCGAGGATGTCGTCCGCTTGAGAGGTTCCTTCCGCGAGGAGTACACCATTGCCAAGATGGGCGCTCAGAAGCTGTGGTCCATGATGAACGAGGAGTCCAACTACGTCCAAGCCCTCGGCTCTCTGACAGGTAACCAGGCCGTCCAGATGGTTCGCGCCGGTCTCCGCGCAATCTACCTGAGCGGCTGGCAAGTCGCCGCCGACAACAATACCTCTGGCCAGATGTACCCAGACCAGTCTCTCTACGCCGTCAACAGTGTTCCAGAGCTCGTCCGCCGCATCAACAATGCCCTGCGTCGCCGCGACCAGATTGAGTGGAGCGAGGGCAACCTGCAGCACCAGTATCTGCCAACCCCAATCGTTGCTGACGCCGAAGCCGGTTTCGGTGGCAGTTTGAACGCCTACGAGCTGATGAAGGCTATGATTGAGGCTGGTGCCTCTGGTGTCCATTGGGAGGACCAGCTCGCAAGTGAGAAGAAGTGTGGTCACATGGGTGGCAAGGTCTGCATCCCAACCAGCCAGCACATCCGTACTCTGACCGCTGCCCGTCTTGCCGCCGATGTCATGGGCGTCTCCACACTTATCGTTGCCCGTACCGACTCTCTTGGCGCCTCCCTGTTGACCAGCGACGTCGACCCACGCGACAAGAAGCATCTGAATGGCAAGCGTACTGTCGAGGGTTACTACGAGGTCAACAAGGGTATCGAGGTTGCCATCGACCGCGCCCTCAGCTACGCACCATACTGTGACGTAATCTGGATGGAGACCTCCACCCCCGACATTGAGTTGGCCAGAAAGTTTGCCAACGCCGTCCACGCCCAGTTCCCAGGCAAGCTGCTCGCCTACAACTGCTCGCCATCATTCCACTGGAAGAAGCACTTGACTGCTGAACAAATCGCCACCTTCCAGAAGGACCTCTCCGCCATGGGTTACAAGTTCCAGTTCATCACCCTCGCCGGTTTCCACTCGCTCAACATGTCCATGTTTGAGTTGGCACACGGCTACGTCGAGAGTGGCATGTCCGCCTACGTCACCCTGCAAGAGAAGGAGTTTGCCAGCGAGAAGATCGGCTACACTGCCACCCGTCATCAGCGTGAGGTCGGCACTGGTTACTTCGACAGCATCTCCCAGGTCATCTCTGGTGGCAAGTCATCAACACTCGCTCTTGTCGGTTCCACCGAGGAGGAGCAGTTCGAGCATTAAGTTAAGTTTAGGAACTCTCTCACAACAGCAATATCATTGTTGCTGGTTCGGGTCCATTTGTACTTCAAATAAATAATCCATTATGTCCATAATAACTATGTTTGATTGATTGATTGATTGATCGATTGAATGAATGAAGGCCACGCATGTGTCCATCAAGGAGTGAATGGATGTCTCACTGACTGGACGTCTGTTTGGAAATCGCTAACATGTTATATTTAGACCATTTATTGTACAATGGTATGGCCAAGCTTGATGTGCGAACAATCTGAGCTCGCTACATTAGTCGTCCATTGCTGCACTGCTTCGTGTCCATCTCTATCCACTCCATTCGAATGGATATTTATATACGTGAGTCCATTCAACTGGTGCGTTTGTTCGAACATCCTGCTTTGCCAGTAGTCGCCAACAAAAAACAACAACAAGTGGGTAGTAGTTGATGTTGTCCGTCCACTATCATCGATTAACAACAGCCACCACTCTTAGCGCCAGACTGAGACAGATTTACATTGTTGTTGTTCACCTCGTTTGGATACTTGCGACAATAGGTCTCTGCAATAGCCTGCAACAACTGCTGCACGCCCTGACCCGTCTTTGATGATGTCTCGAATGTCATTGCCTGGTACTTCTCTGCGATTGTCTGTACATCTCTTGGTTGCACTACTCTCCGTTCACCTTCTTGAATCAAGTCCACTGAGTCATGTGATTGATGTTAGTACCATGGTCTGTCATGTGCTTGGCCAGACACAACAACTTACACTTGGTGCCAACTATATAAATATCGATGTTTGGTTCGTTCAGCGTCAGTTCCTCCGCCCAGAATGTGACCTTATCGAGTGATACTGCATTGGTAATATCTGTTTTTGTCGTTGTCAATACTAATGTCATTCAATCAATCACATGCATCTGACAACTTGATACAAACCATAACAAATAATAGCAGCCTTTGCTCTCCTATAATAAGATCTATTAACTGATTCATAACGCTCTGTACCTGCAGTGTCCCATATACCAAGAACAACCTCTGTATTACCGACCTGCATCTTTTTGGCCGAGAATGTACCGCCAACAGTCTATTTATAACATGTGTTAGTCCATTGATTCATTCATTCATTCATTCTGTTTATGTGTACACATACCATAACAGTATGTTCGAATTGATTGGTAATACATCTATGTACAAGACATGACTTGCCGACTGAGCTCAGACCTATATCACATGTTATTAGTGTCAGATATTGGGTTATCATTCTTCATTCTTGGTGACCTCTTACCTAAGACGACAACCTTTACATCCTTCCCACTTCCAGACATTTCTACAAGGTCAATTGAGTGAATGAATATATAAATAAAGGATATATATATGTATATAAATAATGTATAACTATGTACAAGAAGTAAGTGAGTTAACTAATAAAGGGTTGTCCACGTGTGTCGAAGAAGAAAAGTCTACCGAACTAGACCACACACTCTTTGAACGACACCCACTTTGTTATCTTTGCAAAGTAATCGTGTATCTGTGTTGGAGTGTGTTGATAAAGTGATCGATGGTGCTAAGATGGTTGCTAATCATCAAGCATGATCGATAACACAACTCGTGAATGTATACATATACTTATTAACACACACGTACACCATTCAATCATTATGATTGTTTATACATTTAGTGACATAAATAAATAAATAAATAAATGAAGAATATTTTATTAATATCTTTGACAACAATATTATTATTATTAATAATAATAACTCAGATTAGTTATATTAAAGCTAATAATGATCAAGCAAATGGAATGATTGATGATATAATTCAACATGGATTCGATCAATTCATTGATGACAATCCAGGTGTACAACATCGAATGAATCCAGCTCCAATTGCAACTCATCTACCCTGATCAATCATACCATCCAGCCAATCAGTAAACCAATAAGTTAATCAATTAATATTATTAAAGACTTTAATGTCCTGTTGTTGTAATACTTGCCAAATAATTATTGTTGTGAATTGAATGGAAAGGAGAGAGATATGGATGTAATGTAGTCGGTTTGATTTAGATTTGATGACTCTGATGATAGATTTGATTGTACTGTGTCGAGTAGAGTAGTTGAACAAATGGTTGACCAATAAACACTGTGATCCACATGACAACATTTCCAAATCTTGTCTTTGTAAGTATTGGTAGTTGTGAGAATTTGATCAATCCAACTAATATGATTGAATGAGTGTTGGTTAGTCATCAATTACTGATCAATCAATCAATCAATCAACTTACTTTGTAAAAGCATTGTAACAGAGAGAATTGGACGAACGAATCTGAATGATAGGATCATGACAATCTCGTGAAGAAGGGCAGAGAGGAGGAAGGTGGAGAGGAATGCACCAAACTTGCCAACCTTGATAGTGTGCATTGAGTCGGTGTAGCAATGACGAAGCATCCACTTGTGAACTGGACGATTCCACTTTCTCCACCATTGATCAAATGTAGTAGCATTCCACCAATCCTGGTAAAACTCGCGATCAGCATACTTTGTCAACTCTGCAAATACATTCAACAGGCAATGGAACACTCCATAGAATCTAATTGTAATGTAATGGGGTGGATGTTTGTTAATGAGTGATTGAGTGATTGAATGACTGATTGATCGTGTGATGGCATACCCTAGCATCCACATGCTCATCGATGGCAATGATAGTTGTACCAAGAGCAACAAGAATGGCTTGGTACTGGCATCCTTGAAGAATGGAGTTGAGTAACATACTATATTTTGAGTAGTGATGGAGTTAGGATGTGAACAACTCAGGATGTGAACAACGAGGTTGATCAAACATACGACATAGGTAAAAGACTGTGAATGTTCCAATGAATGCAAAGGTCTCCTTGATGACATAGGTGATTCTGATCCTTGAGGTCCTTGGGAAATGTCCTTCATACACCAAAGTTGGTGCAAACAAGAAGTATGTGAAGTGTGAAATGGATGCTGTTGTGGCCATGTGATCAAGTATGATGTTAGTGATTGATTGATTGATTGGATGTGGCTGGAGGTCATGGCTTACTGTTTGGAATCAAGTCCCTTCTGCTGATTGGAGAGTTGTTCTTGGATGCCTTGACAACTCCCTTCTTGAGGAAGTAGTTTGTGTGCCAGTATGAGTGATTCTTGAGTGAGTAGACACACAACTGCATTCCAGTACCTCCGCTGAGGACTAAGGAGTGGAGTATGATTGATTAGTAAGTATGATATGATGCCAAGAGAAGAGGGGAACACTTACTTGGAGACAATTCATATTGGAACAAACAATGGATGGTAAGGGTGAATGTTACAAACTGCCAGAGACAGTAGAGTAGGATGGATGTCCAGCCTGGCAGGTTATGATCGACAAAGAATTTGGTGCAAAGGTAGTTGACGTAGCTGAATGCCAATAGACTGATCCAGACAAAGAGACCCACCTCCCACTTGTCCACCAGCCACCACATCAAGCTAAAGTCGATCGGTGTGCCCAGCTTGACATAGTTGTCGGCCATCATTGCAAAGCCAGCCATCACATAACACAATGCAATGTAGTTGAATGTGCCCCATTGTATGTTTGCATTGATCGGTACACTTCGAGAGGATGGTTAGGTCAATGGAGTGAATGGATTGGAAGGGCGAACATACGTTAAGAGTGAATCACGGGGTTTGGAGATGGCGGAGAAACGTTCGAGTGATGGGGAATGGGGAGTTTCTCCAGGGGAGGCTGGTGTTAACAAACTTGCTTTGGCCGTCGCGACCGTTGGTGATATTGGGGACTCGGTGATATTGCTGCTGCTGATACCATTATTTAACTTCTCCAAGGCTACTACTGGCAACAATGTCTTTGCATTTAGATCCAAATCATTCTTTGTACTTGACTTGTCCTTCTTATCCTGTTTCCTGTTTGTTGTAGTGTTCCTCTTGTGCAACAATTGCACATTTGGTAGATGATCATCAGACTTTATCATTCCTCAACACTTCACTTCAGTTCAAGTATGAATGTATGTATGATATTACTAAGTTGTATTTGTATTTGTATTTGTATAAATATGTATATATCTATGTATGTGTTATTTGAGATTGAATGAATGATTGAAGTAGTAGCTATTAAATATGTACAAGTTGTGGTGAATTGACTGACTGACCTTGAGTGAATGAATGAATGATTGACTGACTGACTAACCTTGAGTGAATGAGCAAGAGATGGATGGTGTGTGTGTGTTCGAACAACAAATTACAAGTCACACCTGGTCAATCTGTGTTGTTGATGTGGCGAAAACACATGTATTATTATGTGTACAATATGATGATGAGATGGTGATGATCACTCACACTCAGGTATCTCCCCATTTAGGGGTGTATTGTTTCAAATGAATGTTATCGAGGTCAAAGTCTCGCAATGGACCTGGGTGCAAGATTGGGTGGGGTGGGTGAGAGTCCTTTCGGGATGATGACGATTTCAGGGAGATTGGATCAATATTGTCCGACCCGAAAAAACATCACTTGGCTTCCAAAGAATCAGTCCTGATTCTAACATCCCTGTTAACTTTAGCTTTGGAACTTAGGAACAAAATATATAAATACTGAAGTCAGATTACAATGAATCAAACAGTATTCCAGTTTTAATTATTACTATCAAGTTGAGTCGTTAATTATTTGATTGATTTTGGATTGATTGATTGATTGATTGATTGAATGAATGAATGGATGATTGATTTATTAATTATTGTACAAGGTTCGATGACGATATAGCTGACCAATAAACGCACCTAGACACACCTAACAACAACAATCCGTCTGACCTAAAATTATGATGATAAGAAAGTGTGACGCCAATGACAAAACAGTTGGGATCGGAAAAAAATAAACGTGAGATGAAGAGAAGTTTTGATCAACAAAGTTGTAAAACATAGACTGGAGACGATGAACGAAGATTGGAGAATGCAGACCCCAATAACACTAAACAGGGGACAAACAAAAGAATCAAAATTACTTGACTTGTTCAGTCAGAGTTTATAAATAATTTGATCATTATTGGAGAGGATGGGTTGACAAAGAACATAATGGTTTCCTTCTTTTGTCGTTTGACGACGTTCTTTTCTTTACACTTCTTTACATACTTGCACCTACCATAGCCAAGCCATTAATTCGCCAACAGAGACCAGTGAGTGTGGTTTGACGAGATCAACCAGATAGCATAGGTCAGAGCCTTTGGACTGCGAAAACCCCTTCTCGCCCCGTCTTTGGGGCAAGCCTGTGCCCACCATAGTTAGAAAGAGAGAGAGAGAGAGAGAGTATTCATCAATCCATCCATTGCTCCAATCAATCAACCTGTTCTGCTTCTCGTTTTCTCGCTATCCTATGCCATAAGAACCTTCCGTACCGCCCCTTTCCTATCGTTCAATGATCGGATCATTTGTCGTGTTTAGTCATTGATATTGTATCGTCTTGCACACCTCCCAGAGCACGACCAATCATCTGTACCTGAATACTGGTCCCTCCTCCTCCACTCCCCCACCCTCCGCCAGTCTCTGTCACTCGCTGGCTGATGACATACCTTATTCTTTGTCAGTCTGTCCTTCCAAACATAATCAATCAGTTTAGTTAAGTAATTATTACTTATAAATATACATCATCAAACTATTATTATTATTAATTTTAATTAACTAAATATATATATAAATTATCAAGTTAAATAATAATGTGTATAACTACATCAAAGAGAGCAAATGATAAATTGGTAGATGTACCAAAGAAGGAGTCTGGTTTGGGTCCAATGGAGCCTTTGAGATTGTTATGGAAGTTTGCCAGACCACATACTATCATCCATTCATTCCTCACACCATGGACCATGGCTGCCGTTGCTGCCGGTGGTTACTCCGCCCTCGCCACAGCCACCACTAGCACTCCAGCCTTTGCTGGTGCCATCACACTCCTCTGGCTTGCCTACACAATGGCCAACCTCTATATTGTTGGTCTCAATCAAGTATGTTATCACCCATGTGATTGAACTATTCCCTCCCTCACCCACTCACTTACTCACTCTCAATCAATCAATCAATCTAATCTATAGATATATGATGTAGAAGTAGACAGGATCAACAAACCAAATTTACCTATTGCATCTGGTGAATTATCAGAGTCTAGTGCTTGGAAGATTGTGTTGGCTGCTTTGACTGCTTCTGTCGGTCTGTTGAGCGCTGCCACATCTGATGTGCTTATCTGTGTCCCATTCGCCACTTTGTTGGCCATTGGCACTTGGTACTCACTCAAGCTTGGAAAGACTGCTGGTGGTTCAACTGGCCTCCGTCTCAAGGACAAGGCACTGACTGCCGCCCTCTCCATCATTGTGTGCCGTGGAATGATCCTTCCATTCACCACTCTTACTCACGCTTTCACCCACGCCTCGGGCAACGTCTCAGCCGTCGTCATGGCACCAATCATGACCTTGACTGCCATGCGTGCACTTGTCATCGCCGTCATGAAGGACATCCCAGATATGGCTGGCGACAAGGCCGCTGGAGAGAACTCCACTTTGGCTATCAGCTTGGGAGCACCAAGAGTGTTCCGCTGGTGCATTAACCTCATGTGTCTCCCATCTCTGTTGGCTTTGATCGCCGTCGGACTCAACATCTCGGGCTTCACCACCACCTGGAACGCTCACATTGTGATCCTGTATCACGTGTGCGCACTCCTCTACATTCGCTGGCAAGAGTCGGCCGTCGATGCCAACCAGCCATCCCAAGTCACCCGTTTCTACACCAAGACCTTGTGGATCATGTTCTACGTCGAGATGCTCCTCTTCCCCGCTATGCTCAACTAAGTTGTTCGTTTGTTCACCTTTCCATGATGTTGGCCCAGTAGGCACAACACATTATTATCATTAATATTATAAATATACATAGAAATCCCATCAAAAGTACTTTGTCTACTGTTTCCGAATGAGTGACGAATGAGTGGCGAACGATTGGCGAATAAGGGTAAATGTACAAGTATGTAGCGCTACACTTTAATCGATCAATCAAGATCCATGGATCTTAGAATGCAAAGTCAAATACCTTGATTGTTGAATCCTCGTAGCCGGTGATTAGTTTAGAGTCGTTGAACTTGAGACAACAGACGGCGGATTGGCCTTTGATTGTGTTGACGTGTGTACCAGTCTTGAGGTCCCATAACTTGATGGTGCTGTCTGTGGAGCCACTCAACAGCTTATTGCCACGTAGTTGTAGACAGTGGATCATGTTCTCGTGGCCCTGAAGCGTCTGGATCAGCTGGCCGGTCATGTCCCACACCTTGAGCAGACTGTCGTGGCTGCCACTGACCAGCTGGCCGCTGTCGTACTGTAGACAGTTGATCTTGTGCGTGTGCGCACGGATCGTGTTGATACACCGCGAGTCCATGTCCCACATCTTGATGGTCTTGTCGTAGGAGCCCGATACGACCAGCTCCTGGCCATTATGATTGATCGCTTGTAGACAGCGCACTGGCGCCGTGTGGCCGCGCAGTGTTCGTAGACAGCTGGTGGTGTTGAGGTCAAACACGCGCATCGTGCCATCCACGCAGCCGCAGATCAGATTGCCATTGACGATCTGTAGACACCAGACACTGGAGTGTGTCTGGATGGTCTCAATGCATGCGCCGTCGAAGCGATCCCATATTTTGATTGAGCCGTCCGCACTGCCACTGACCAGACGAGTTGGCGTGCTTCCCAGGCATATGGTGCCATTCTTGTGGCCAGACAATGTTCTGATACAACGCTTCTTGCTGTCCTCGAGGTCATCATAGAACATGTGAGTGTCGCCCATCCGCGAGCAGTCCCACACCTTGACGGTCATATCCTCTGAGCCACTGATCAGTGTGTTGGTCTCGGGTTCAAATAACAGGCTCCACACAATCTCCTTGTGGCCGCGCAAAACAGTCGTGCTGTACTTGCCGCGTCTCCAGTTCGAGTCCTTTCGATATTCGCCAACGTACCAGTTCTCGCCCCATGCCGCCCGGCTTGAGCTGTAGCTGGAATGTGATTGATCGAGTTGTTGTATTTGTGGTGATTGTTGGCTGAATTGGCTTGGCCATGATGACGATGATGATGGCTTGTCTCCATGATTGTTGTGATCCATCGCAGTTATGTTGTTGTTGTTATTGTTGTTACCAATGTCCATCTCTTCATCCTCGATACTACAATTGATCGCCAACATGTGCCTGTTGTTGTTTGAATGGTGTGATGATGACGATGAGCCAATGAATGATGTGTTGTCCAGGAGATCGCGTTCAAGACAGATTGAACGCCACAATGAGATGTCAAAGGCTAGTGTGCGCCACTTGCGACAAACGCGACACACGCCACTACACAGGTCGTTTGGCGTGAGGAAGCGGAAGATGAGTAGCATGACCTCTTCGGGCAGGATCAGTGTGAGGGAGCGGGCATCCTGTGACGTAAGATTATAGCGCGTGGCAATGTTGTTGTAGCTGTTGGTGATGGTCTTGATGTGCTCAAACTTCTTGCGCTGGATGAGTTTGAGGAACCCACGCTTGAGTCTGATGTCCTTGCGGATGGCTTCCCTCGTCTCGCTCAGCGTCGAGATGGTCATCTCCACGTTCTCCAATTCAATGGCGCGTCGCTCCATGAAACTTATCGCCTCGCGCTCATCCTTGAGCACCTCGGACACGAGTGGATCACCCGAGTAACATGAGTCAATCTCCATGGAGTTAGGGTTGGTCTTGTGAGTGTGAGTGTGATTGGGATGGTGATGGATATGGAGATAGTTGTCCATGTAGTCATCGTCATCTTCATCATCGTCATAGTCATCCTCACTGTTACTGCTGCTGTATTGGTATATATTGCGCTGTGTGGATGAGACTGATGTGGAGGATGACATTGACAATGTGTTGGGATACAGGTAGAACTCGCCAGTCATCATACCAGTCGATGATGACGACGTTGTGATATTGGCACCATTAGGTTCTTGGAATGGTGACAGGTGTGGATGTATATAGTATCTGCTATTATTATTATTACTATTGTTATTGTTGATGGATGTGTCATTGGATGATGTGGTTGATGTTGAAGATGAAGATGATGAGTTCACATCTTTAAACATTGTCAACTCTATGTTGTCATTGTTATTGTTGCTGTTGGAGTGAGGCTTGTGATGTGCCAATCGCTTCCAATCAATTCCACCTCGTTTGTTCCGCTTCCTATCCTTGCTCTCCCTGTCGCTTGCATTGACATCTATCATATTATTACTTAAACAATCAATCAAACAAACTAGACAAACAAAGGTAATAAATAAGTACTAACTACTACTATATGAGACTATAAGTGTTGGAAGTTGATGTTGGTTGTTGATGTTGAGTATATGTGGTTGAAGATGTTGATGATAGTGATAGCGAGTACTGACTGATACTGATGCTTCCTCTTCTTATTCTGATTATGCTTATATTGTTGTAGTTGGTGGATAGATGGTTAGTGGATGGCATACCAGCCCGAGGTTATTGATTATAAATGCGTTATACATCATCATCATCACCTCCATTCATTCATCCATCACATGCTTGATGTTGCCGTTGTTGTTGATGTTGATGTTGTTGTTGGTTGTTATAGCTGCTGTTGTTGTTGTTGTTGCTGCATCTGTTTCTTTCGCACACATATATATATATATAACAACACTCACTACCTCAACTAACTAATTACTGTTGTGTGTGTGTGTATGTATATACTGATGGGATGCCATGGCATAGGCACACAACTAGATGTGTTGTTGCTGTTGTTGGTATTACTACACAACACACACACAATCCCAATCACTCACAATCACATGCTCAAACAATCTACTCCCATCAACAACAACACAAACAATGCTACTCTGGGTGAATGTGTGAGTTTGTTTGAATCAGAGTTGATGAGTGAGTGGTATTTATTGTTCTAGATGTTGTGATTAAATTAATTGATTGATTGTTTACGAACTCCTGAAGTCTTTGTGAACTTGATTAACATTAAAGTGTTAATGACCTTTAATTATTTCCTTCGATGACCACTGGTGCTTCACCTTTCATTTTTTCCTCTTTACCAAAAGGTAATTTATAATATTGACCATCTATTTTAATATAATAGGCAGCAATATCAGATACCAATGAAACATATATTTGATATTTATCATTATTATTCTGATCGGACTCAAGGTACAAGTTGAGAGTAGTACCATTAAGATAATAATTAGTAGTTTTATCATGTGTTTTTATGGTTACCTAGGAAGGTAGAATATAATATTCGCCATCCCACCCATAGTAGACTGTTCCAAATCCTGGATAATATGTACTAATTTTTAATAATAATAATATTACTTACCTGATTCTTGACAATCTATACAATTGATTAAGGATACAAGAATTATTATGACAAGAAGAAATTGATTGATATTCAAATTAGACATGATGTTGAGAATATTAATTTGGAATAAGTATAATTGTTCCAGGAACCAACCAACTCCATTTATAAATCTTTTGTTGTATAACTATATTACAAAAATTGTAATTACCGGTAATTATTATTCTCCAACATACCTCGATGTGTATCACAAAAAAATAGCGAGTGATGATAACCTCTTCCAATGCTTGAAGTACAAACTACATTTTCAAAATGGAAGAGAATACATTTCTTTTTAATCATGATCATTGGTCCTCAACTTACAAATATGTGATAATGTAGGTGGGTGAGTACTTCAAGCATTGGAAGAATGTGACTACAGTACTATTCCATTCACTCACTCCCTCGCTCAGTCAATAATACGCACAATGATCAGATCACCAATAGTGATGTTCATTGTTTTATTTAATTATTAATATTGTTCAAGGAGGAAAATATTTTAACAAATAAATTATACTTAATAAAAAAATATTATAATGGAAAATTCCGAAAGAAACAGTGGAGATGATGCGAACTATTGTAAATTGCATGCACCTTATGTTCGTAGAAAGATAGTTGCATTGAACTGTCGACCAGACTTTGACCCTACAAATGCAGATGCTATGTACCAAGTCTTCCTCCAAGAAGGTTGTACTGAAGAATGCAGAGAGATTCTCATTGAGAGATTTAACAGGTGTATCACATGGGGCAGGAACTGTGTTCAAATACTACAGAACATCAAACTTGGAAATCAACAACCATATCCGAGTTGGATATCATATCTAATGTTCGCCACAGACAAAATACAAGACCAAGAAGATTATGACTCAATACAGCAGTGTCTGATCGGTCCAATGAAGGTAGAGGATTTCGAGAAGAACTGGGAGGGTCCAAAATAATTGTGATCAAATCACAAATCACACCATCAAAATATAAATACTTTTCAAATACATCAACAAACACATATATGACAAACAATTAAAATGTCACAGACCATTACCAAGTCCTCAGATGACTTGTCACTAGTACTGAAGTCATTGCTTCCAAGGTGTGATTGTAGTGAAGCATGCAACAACAATAAAAATCGACATGACGGTTTCATTGTTGAGGTGTTGCGCAACAGGACAATGTTTAAAAGGATTGTGAACGTTGGCAGACCAAGATACTCGATTGGTAAACTCTACAAATATGATCATCTCAGTGATGTTGGTATATGTATGGTCAACAGGTTTGATTATGCATTCGTTGAACGATTGCTACACAACGACACAATGTATTGGTCTCAAGATTGCTTGGAGCTGCTCATCAAGGAGATGCCTTATGTAGTGTTCAAACATGTCTTTCACAACAACAGATACATGATGCTCTACAATCATTATTCATTGATGAAGCATGCTGTGCAGCATGGACAGCTCGATATGTACAAGCTGCTTGAGACTCAGGCACTAGACCATGCATTGGACATACTTCCCATTCCATACCACTCATCTCCCTCATATTATCTCATATTGGCACTCAATCATGGTCAGGCCTCAGTGTTCAACTATCTCCTCTCATTCGAGACGAAACAATCAATGGAAAACATGATACAGGGGGGCAAGCGAACATTATCCTCCTTCCTAAACTCCTTTGACAAGGTAGACATGTCATCTCTACTAAAGTCGTTGATCACATTCGTTGAGACTCACTACAATACGGCCATGTCTCTGATACTCAGGTCGGTGATCACATTCATTGATACTTATTACAAAATGGCCCCATCAAAATGCACTCCATCAAACGTAATCAGTCAATTCAATCCATTTGCAATGTTACTTATATGCCAGGACATTGGTTTGGCTCAACTAGCAATCAAGTATGTGGAATTTGATGCCAACCAACTTTACACATATTGTAATTTTATCTTTGGTCATGATATTGAGCATTACCATGCACACTTCATCCCCTCAGGAAGCGAGATCGATGTGCAGGAGCTCAAGCACACAGTCGAGTTCCTCTTTGCACTCTTGAAGCTCTATGGCCGACATGTAGAGTGCACTAAAGAGCAACTCCCAAGATGCTTGGATGTGCTTACCGAGTTTGGCGTTCTCATCACAGACATCTTTGTGATCATGTCATCACAGAACATCTTGCCACCTATCCGGTCCTACATCAGGAGGGATATCTTCACCAACATCCGCCAGGATTGCAGTGATCATTCACGTCAGATGTTCATTCAGTTCTTCATGAAACAATCATGTGAGTCGTCCTTGGAGATGGAGATTGATAATCGAATTTCATTGGCACTCAACACAATATGTACTTATGGAACGTTGGAGATGGTCATGATGGCCAGGGACTGTGATTTTATTCAACAACACCACGACTTCCATCATGTTAAACAAGCTTATCCCAAGTCTATGGAGATACTGGAGTACATGATACACGAAGGATGGTATCACTTAGGCAAATTGACAGACCTCATTAACTTTACATCAATGGCAGACCCAGACACGCTCAGGAAATTCTTGACAGTATATGATATCAGTGATATGTTCAATGATGATGATATTGTTGAGGACAATGATTCAATAGTTGACTATGATATATTCACTGAATCTGTTCGATATTATACGAACCATCTGGACATTGACAGATGTGCCACCATTCAATCAATCATCCAAACAGAGTTTGATCGCCTACATATGCCCAAGATCTTTGACATCATCAGTATTCATACAAGCCAGATGACAGTGCAACTCTATCAAACACTCTTCAAAGATGATACTATGAGGAGAATCAAGTTCAATCCTCGGAACACCTGGGATGTGGACCCAGCAGTTATCACCTATCTTCTTGATAAAGCATCGGTAGCAAACTTTAAAACCAAAACAGTGATCAATATCATGGAGTCAGCATGTGCTCTTGGCATGTTGGAGTGTGTCCATTGGCTCGATGCAAACATTCCAGTCTATGCCAAAATACGATCACGACGGGCTCCAATGTCCGAGCTGCTGCATCAAGCGTTCCAAAATGGTCATTACTCAATATGTCAGTACCTCATTGCTTGTGGTGCAAGGTTTGGTTCAATAACATACAATTGGGTAGTATCGGTAATGGACGTGGCTACATTAGATACTTTGATTTCAATGCAAGAATTGTCCTACCGGGAGAAGGATCAAGTGTTTGACTATGCTTGCTCTCATCTCAACTTGCCATTGGCAAAGATGATCCTTTCAAGATGGCCAGATGTCAAACTCAGTCACACGACCCTGGTGGGGAGTGCATTGAGATGTTTGATCAATGATCGAGTTGATGTGTTGACATTCATCACCGAGTTGTTGGTCAAGAGTCCAACAGAAGATGATATCGCCTCTACCGAGTTGATAGATATGGCTCAACTTCTAGAACGGGCGATCAACCAATCGTCGTATCACTCTGAACGATGTCTCAGATACCTCTTGATAGGACTACCGCAACATACTATCTACAAGTACTACAACAATGTTTGGATCAAGTATTTTATCAACAAAGAATAAGTAATAATAAATAATACTATATAACCTCTCACCTGTACTTTGGCAATTTACTTTGGCAATTTACCATATTGAATATACTAAATGCTTGATTGGTTTAATTAATTAATTTATTATATTATTTGTTGTTAATAGAATTATCGATAAAAACAAGTTTGGTGTTGGTCCTTAAGATGATGTTGAGTTTGTTGATTAAGTGTTGGTCCATGCTGAACTGATTCTCATCTGACCTTCTTGTTGAGTACCATAGCCTGCCAGTAGTTTTGATGTTTGATTGAGTGTGAAGCAATATGTTGCCTCGGTGCCAGAGGCACTGGATTTGGCCGGTGCTTGCACAGCAGTGAATGGATTGGCCTGCGAGTTGGATACACTCAGCTTATAAGTGGACGATGATTGCTTGATGCAATAGCTTCCAGCGGGCAATCTCTCGAACGCCCMATCCATTCTCTTGACCCTTGGACTGCGTGCTCATCAGTTGCGCGCCATCCACACTCATCAGCGCCACATTGATGCCGGCGAGGTAGGCGTCCTTGTCCATCTCGAACAATCCATTGCGGTTCTTGTCCTGGAAGGTGAATCCACCCACGCTGTACTGGCGGCTGGACACCCAGCCCGTGTTGAGCACATGTTGGTTCTTGCGCTCCAAGTATGGCAGGCCGAGCGCGTTGTTCTCGACGGCGGTCGACTCGTTCAGAGTGAAGCAGTACTTGTAGCGGTTGCCGCTGGCCGTGTCCAGGTTGGTGTTGTAGTCGGCGCTGCGCTGGATGATGCAGTAGTCGCCCGCGGACAGGCCGGCGAACAGCCATCCGTCTGGGGTGGCCTTGGACACGGTGGTCTTGAGCGTCTTGCCGTTGGCGTCGGTCAGGGTGACCTTGACGTCGGGCACGTAGAACGTGTCGTCCTTGTTACCAAAGTCGTAGAATGTGCAACCACCGATCGCGTAGGTCTTCTCGCGCCAAGCCGACTTGAGCATCAAGTTGCTGCGCGACTTGTCGAATGGCAGACCAATGGTGTTCTTCTCATTGCATGTCTCGCGGTTGATGCGGAAGCACTTGTTAACGTTCTTGAGGCCGGTGCCCTCGAATGGGTTGTCCTGGGGATGCTTGCTGCTCAGCGTGTACGTGGCCGAGACCAGGTTGACACAGTAGTCGCCAGATGGCACCTCGCTGAAGGTCCAGCCGTCGAGTGAGTCGCTGGTCGTGGTGGTCTTGACGAGCTGGCCATTGTTGTCGTACAGGTTGACGTTGATGCCCGACAACAGACTGTCGCCCTTGTTGTACTTGCCGTTGGCGTCGCCGTCCAAGAAGGCAAAACCGCCAATGTTGCACTTGACGTCTGGCAACCAGCCAGAGTTGATCGTCAGGTTGTTGGCATCGAATATAGAGGATGGCGTTGGGAAGCACTTGCTGCGATCGGGGTCCAAGTGGAAGCAGTATAGGCCGCTCTTTGAGTTGTTGAAGTGATTGTGAACCTCATCGTATCTCGTCAGGGAGTAGTCGCGCAGCTTGACCTGGACACAGTAGTCGCCTGGTATCACATTGGTGAAGCACCAGTTCTTGTCCGTGAACATTGAATTCTTGACGTTGCCGTATCGGTCGAGCAGGGATACGCGCACGTTTCCAATCAGTTCCTCTGAGTCATCCATAGCTCCATTCTCGTTCTCGTCGTAGAATGTCAGTCCCTTGATGTTGTAGGTGACATCTTTGAATGAGGGCGGGGCGGCAGGTGGCTTGGAGGTGGTGTCGCCTGAGTCGTCGGTGGGGATGTCTGGCGAGTTGCCGTTGGGTGTCTGACCGGTGGGCGTTGAGGTTGTTGAGGACTTCTTGGTAGTGCTGCCAGAGCTAGCGCCGCCTGAGCTTGCGCCACCCGAGGTGGTGGTGGTCACGCCGGATGTGGCCGTGCCTCCGCCAGTGGTAGTGGTAACCTGGGCTGTGGTGGTGGACGATGTTTGTTGGGAGGTGGCGCCACCAGTTGTCGTTGTTGAGACACCTGTCGACGAGCTGAGTGTTGTTGTAACTTGGGCTGTCGTGCTTGCTGCTGAGCTGCCTGCATTGGTTGTGGTGACCTGTACTGTGGTGGAGGATGAAGCGTGTCCTGATCCAGCACTTGAGCCAGATGCTGTTGTTGTGGCAGTAGCGGTGGTAGTGGCAGTAGCAGTAGTAGTGGCAGTTGCTGTAGTTGAGGTGGTACCTGAAGCAGTGGCTACAGTGCCCGAAACAGTACCAGCAGTGGCGGTTGATGCAGTGGCAACAGTACCTGAGACTGAGCCAGCTGTGGCAGTGGCTGTGGATGGCGCGGTGGTGCTGGTGGCGCTGGCGACAGTGCCAGAGACAGATCCGGCTGTGGCGGTGGCGGTAGCAGTACCTGAAGAAGTGGCGACAGTGCCCGAGACAGAGCCAGCA